>NC_068910.1:221370570-221673070 GCF_023091745.1 Budorcas taxicolor | reverse complement strand
CTTCACATGAGGTGGCCAAAGTACTGGAGCTTCAGCATTAGCATCATTCCTTCCAAAGAAATCCCAGGGTTGATCTCCTTCAGAATGGACTGGTTGGATCTCCTTGCAGTCCAAGGGACTCTCAAGAGTCTTCTCCAACACCACAGTTCAAAAGCATCAGTTCCTCAGTGCTCAGCCTTCTTCACAGTCCAACTTTCACATCCATACATGACCACAGGAAAAACCATAGCCTGGACTAGATGGACCTTAGCATGAGAATTAGTTGGACATAATTAACTTTTTTTCTTAAGAGGACACATGATCATCTCTGAAACCCAAGTTCAATATGGCTCTTCTGAGTCACATTTACAAGAGAAATCTCATTTCAAAGGAATTCTCTGTATATATTAGATAGAAGGATGACAGTCTTGTGAAACTCTTTTTTTTTATCAATAGGGAAAGCTAAGATGTAAATCTGTACAACAACCATACCCTTCCTTTCCTTTAGTTTTATTTCTTAATATTTATTTGTTTTTTTACTTGGCTGCACCTGGTCGACCTCCATTGAGGCAAGCCAGATACCTAGCTACAGCATGCAAACTCTTTGTTGTGGCATGGGAGATCTAGTTCACTGCTCAAGGATGGAACCTGGGCCTCCTTCTTAAGGAGTGTACAGTCTCAGCCACTGGACCACCAGGAAGCCCCTGTTTTGTTTTTAAATGAAGACAGTGTCTAAGGTGATATCTTGGGCCATTTCAGTCACTGACTCAGTTTCCTGAGTTTCTCCAAAGCACACACAAGGTGCGCATTATTAAACTGGTTTGCAAAACCAGTAAAGGTAGTTCATACTACAACACTGCAGGCTTACAAATATGTAATGGTACAAATTACAAATGGTGATGGCATGTTATTCATTTTTAATTACTGTGGGGAAAAAGAATGTAGTATTGATACATGTTACAAAATGAATAAACATTAAAAAATCTTTAGTGAAAAAATCCATATAGAAAAGGCCACCCGGATCCCATATTCACCATGTCTGCTTTACATCCACCAAGTTTGTCCAAATGTCTGAAAAACTCAGTTCAGTTCAGTTCAATTCAGTTCTAGCCTTGACTAGACGGACCTTAGTCTGCAAAGTAATATCTCTGCTTTTGAATATACTATCTAGGTTGCTCATAACTTTTCTTCCAAGGAGTAAGCATCTTTTAATTTCATGGCTGCAGTCACCATCTGCAGTGATTTTGGAGCCCAAAAAAATAAAGTCTGACACTGTTTCCACTGTTTCCCCATCTATTTGCCATGAAGTGATGGGACCGGAGGCCATGATCTTCATTTTCTGAATGTTGAGCTTTAAGCCAACTTTTTCACTCTCCTCTTTCAATTTCATCAAGAGGCTTTTTAGTTCCTCTTCACTTTCTGCCATAAGGGTGGAGTCATCTGCATATCTGAGTTTATTGATATTTCTCCCAGCAATCTTGATTCCGGCTGTGTTTCTTCTAGTCCAGCGTTTCTCATTATGTACTCTGCATATAAGTTAAATAAGCAGGGTGACAATATACAGACTTGACATACTCCTTTTCCTATTTGGAACCAGTCTGTTGTTCCATGTCCAGCCCGAGGAGTGGTGGCTGCACGGGTGCAGGAGGGCGTAGAGGAGCTATCCCACACTGAGGCTCAGGAAGGGTGGTGGTAAGGAGATACCCCTCGTCCAAGGTAAGGAGCAGTGGCTGTGCTTTGCTGGAGCAGCCATGAAGAGATATCCCACACCCAAGGTAAGAGAAACCCAAGTAAGATGGTAGGTGTTGCAAGAGGGCATCAGAGGGCAGACACACTGAAACCATACTCACAGAAAACTAGTCAATCTAATCACACTAGGACCACAGCCTCGTCTACCTCAGTGAAACCAAGCCATGCCCATGGGGCAACCCAAGATGAGCGGGTCATGGTGGAGAGGTCTGACAGAATGTGGTCCACTGGAGAAGGGAATGGCAAACCACTTCAGTATTCTTGCCTTGAGAACCCCATGAACAGTAGGAAAAGGCAAAATGATAGGATACTGAAAGAGGAACTCCCCAGGTCAGTACGTGCCCAATATGCTACTAGAGATCAGTGGAGAAATAACTCCAGAAAGAATGAAGGGATGGAGCCAAAGCAAAAACAATACCCAGCTGTGGATGTGACTGGTGATAGAAGCAAGGTCCGATGCTGTAAAGAGCAATATTGCATAGGAACCTGGAATGTCAGGTCCACAAATCAAGGCAAATTGGAAGTGGTCAAACAAGAGATGGCAAGAGTGAACGTTGACATTCTAGGAATCACCGAACTAAAATGGACTGGAATGGGTGAATTTAACTCAGATGACCATTATATCTACTACTGTGGGCAGGAATCCCTCAGAAGAAATGGAGTAGCCATCATGGTCAACAAAAGAGTCCAAAATACAGAATTTGGATGCAATCTCAAAAACGACAGAATGATCTCTGTTCGTTTCCAAGGCAAACCATTCAATATCAGTTATCCAAGTCTATGCCCCAACCAGTAACGCTGAAGAAGCTGAAGTTAAACGGTTTTACGAAGACCTACAAGACCTTTTAAAACTAACACTCAAAAAAGATGTCCTTTTCATTATAGGGGACTGGAATGCAAAAGTAGGAAGTCAAGAAAACTCAGTAACAGTCTAAAAAAAAATGTATGAGGATGGGAAAAAAGATATATTCATACAACTGGACAATTGCTGAAAATGGAAGTGGGGCTGTGGATTACATTATTATGTAGAAACTATATGATTTCCTGATTTTGGAGATTATGTGCTGGTTCCACAGGAGAATGCACCAATTTTGGATAAAACGCATGGAGTATTTTAGGTGATGTAGCAAATGTGAGTATGTTTTTTTTACCATTATTAAGCGTTTCCCGCACATTTAAAATTACTGAAAAGTAAATTATTTTTCCAAAAAACCATGCCAATACCACAAAAGAAAATCAGATCAGACAGGCTTGAAACTTTCTTATAGCGGCCAAGATTTACAAATAAAATTTCCCACATAACTTCACAAAAAGTTGCTAGAATACATTCAGTAAAGTTGAATAATTTGGGATCCATTTACAATCATAAAATACCACAATTTACAATCTGAATCAATATACAAAAATCAGTTGTGTTTCTATACACTAATAACAGTCAGAAACAAAAATTAAGAAAAAACTTAACCAAGGACATAAAAGACCAGTAGTCAGAAAACTAGAAAGCACTGACAAAGAAACCAAAGAAAACACAAATAAACAGGAAAATATTCCATGCTCATGCATTGGAAGAATGAGTTATTAAAATGTTCATTCCAACAAAAGCCATCAGCAAATGCACTGCAATCAAAATATAATATCCAAAAGCATTTTTCATGAAATATTCATAGAATATACCTAATAATATTCTGCAACAACTAAGGACCCAGAACAGCCAGAAAGACTCTGAGAAAGAAGAATGAACCTGGAGGCATCTTCCTCTCTGACTTCAAACTACATCACGGAGCTGCAGTGACCACAGCAGTGAGGACCTGGCACAAACACAGGCACAGGGGCTCGAGGAGAGAACAGGGAGCCCAGGAATAAAGCCACGTGTATGCGGACAGTTCATGAAAATCAAGCCACGAACGTGTGAAGAGGAAAGGACAGTCCTTTCAAGAAACAGTGGCAGGAAAACTGGCCACCTACACGGAAGAACACCACTGGCAACCGCGCTCCTCTCAGCCTGGACGCAGCCCGGTTATCCAGGAGGCCGAGCCCTGAGGGCCGTGAGGAGACAAAGCTCCCGCCAGCTGGTCACCGAGCCCGGTCTGAAGGCAAAAGGTCCTGCGCCCGCGGGTCAGAGGTGGGGTTGGCGCCCCCTGCCGGCCGCCAGAGAAGAGCGGGCAGCCCCGCGCTCACAGACCTCAGAGGGCTCACCCAGAAGCAGCTCTGCTGTGAGCACTCAGACTGGAAGCCCAGACTGAAATGGAGCCCAAAATCTCCAAGACCCTGCTCAACACACGTCCAGGGAACAACTGATTAAAAACCATATGGAATAAAAGGAACATAAACACAAACTTTGCAACTGACACCACATTTCAATTAAAAACTATAAACATTTTAGAAAACAATAAAAAATCTACATGGCCTTGAGTCTGGTGATGAATTCCAAAACACAACAAAAAAGCCAATAGACAAAATGTTTTCAATAAGTTAATTAAAACACTGACTTTTAAAAATGTATACATTCACTCCCTTACTCAAGAAAACCAAAGGACAAAGTGTTAGGGGAACCACTAACCAAGACCACCTGCCCGTCCTTGCCAGGCACGAGAGAAACCACTTGCAGGAGTCATCTTACAACAGGAGGTCCTGGGTAAGAACAAGTAACTAACAAGCTACCACCAACCAGAAGAAATCAGGAGAGGTCAAAGGAGATAGGAGACTCCAATCCGTAGGTCTTACCAACCTCCCAGGATCCTCCTTGCCAGAATCCACCTTGGATGAGTGATACATATGCCACCAGGAAGGACCCCAAATCAGAAAGACTGGCCAGAGACAGACCAGAAACTAACCCAATGCCCGTAAAACCTGAGACTGCGAGCCACGGGGCAGAGCAGTTCTCTCAGCTTCCCTCACCCTCCCGCCCTCCACCCAGGCAGCCCTTCCTAATAAAATCTCTTGCTTTCACAGCACACATCTCCTCAGACAATTCATTTCCAAGTGTCAGACAAGAGCCTGCTCTCATGCCATGGAAGGGGTCCCCACTTCCTGCATCAAAACCACAAACCAGGAGAAAATATCTTCCAAATGTGTATCTGTGCAGAAGGAAATGGCACCCACTCCAGTATTCTTGTCTGGGCAATCCCATGCACAGAGGAGCCTGGCGGGCTACAGTCCAACAGCAGAGCACTTTTGAAAAGAGGAAACAGTCCAAGAAAGTTGAGGCGCTCACCAAAGGCCCCGAAGCTTTCGATGGCACAGCCAGAACTGTGGCTGAGCACCCTCAGCTCCCAGGCCTCTTGGTCCTGGGCTCTCTCCCCAGATACAGGTGTGGGAACCAGGCCTCTTGGTCCTGGCCTCTCTCACCAGATATGGGTGTGGAAACCAGAGTCTAAACCACGGCTGAGCACCCCCAGCTCCCAGGCCTCTCGATGTTGGCCTCTCTCACAGGATACGGGTGTGGGAAACCAGAATCTAAACCACAGCTGAGGGCTTCCCTGGTGGCTGAGTATTAGAGAATCTTCCTGCCAATGCAGGGGACACAGGGTGATCCCTGTCCATGCTGTGGAGCAGCTAAGCCCACGCACCACAACCACTGAGCCTGTGCTCTAGATCCCGGAAGCTGCAACTGCTGAGCCCATGAGCCGCAGAGCCTGTGTCCCACAACAACAGGAGCCACCCGTGAGAAGCCCACACCACAACTAGTGTAGCCCCTGCTCGCCACAACTAGACAAAAGCCACACGACAAAGACCCGCAACAACAGGAGCCACCAGTGAGAAGCCCACACCACAACTAGTGCAGCCCCTGCTAGCCACAACTAGACAAAAGCCACACAACAAAGACCCACAACAACAGGCGCCACCAGTGAGAAGCCCACACCACAACTAGTGCGGCCCCTGCTCGGCACAACTAGACAAAAGCCCACACAACGCAGACCCAGCACAGCGAACATTAATAATTTTTCTAAAACAATGCATATCTGATAAAGAATTTGTACTCAAATTATACCAAGAACACTACAGCAAACAAACCCGTTAATAATTAGTAACGACTGAAACAGACACCTGGCCACAGAGGGTACCGTGAGAGTAAACAACCATAAAAAATCATACTCAAGATCCTGGTGGGATGCATGCAGCCACCTTTGGAAGACAGTCTGAAAGTTTTTTCCAAAGCTAAACAGACTCATCATCTAGGATGCAATACTACACCTCTTGTATTTAGACAACAGCTCTGAAAACCTGTATTCAAACAATAACTAGCATAAAATAATGCACAGTAGCTTTCTTCTTGATTAAAAATTGGTTAAAACCTGAAAGACAGCAGAATATTCTTCTGTAAATGAATTAATAAGCAAATTAGGGCATATATACATCAAGGGGAGCAGAATATGTCACCCCAAGTTGTGTCTTTTTGACATCAGCATAATTCTAGACTGACATTTAAAAAACAGCAGATCCAAGAGAATGTTTGAAAGTGCCCTTTTAGGAATTAAATTTACACTTATTAGGGAAATCTCCACTTGTAAGGCTGTCTCCACCTGTGTACCAGAATGGAAGGATAACTAAGTCTTCAGAGAAGCTAGTCCATGGAGATGGCCTGAATGTAAATCTGCATAATATCCAGACCCTTGTTTACTGTGCTTTGCCTCCAAACCTCCCAAATCATTCCACCGCCCCCTCCCCCATATCTTTCTTTTGTTCTTAGCTAAAGATAGCACATAAGTTATAGGCTTGGGCCATTTCAGGTTTTCCTAGGTACCTTACAAGCATCTAGGGGGTATGCACGGTAATAAGCTTCTGTTTTCCTCCAGTTAATCTTCCTTTCATTGCGGGGGAAAGTCTCAATGAGGAAAACAGAAATATAAAGGGAACATTGTTTTTCCTCCAATACACATGCAATGGAATAGTATTCGGAAATATAACAGAATGAACCATCAAACCAAGAAGAAACCATGGATGAATCTTACATGTATATTGCTAAGTGAAAGAATCCAGTCTACACACTAGTGACCCCATTTATACGACATTCTGAAAAAGGCAAAACAGACTTAGAAAAGATTATGAGCTAGGAGGTTCAATATTCCATCTGATACATTACAAATGAAATGGTTGGATGGCATCACTGACTCGATGGATGTGAGTTTGAGTAAGCTCCGAGAGTTGGTGATGGACAGGGAAGCTTGGCAGGCTGCAGTCCATGGGGTCACAGAAAGATGGTAACGATGACCCTCGATGGTATGCGGGACAGCAAAAGAGACACAGATGTATAGAACAGTCTTTTGGACTCTGTGGGAGAGGGCGAGGGTGGGATGATTTGGGAGAATGGCATTGAAACATGTTTAATATCATGCATGAAACGAATTGCCAGTCCAGGTGCAATGCATGATACTGGATGCTTGGGGCTGGTGCACTCAGATGACCCAGAGGGATGGTACAGGGAGGGAAGAGGGAGGGGGATTCAGGATGGGGAACGTGTGTATACCTGTGGTGGATTCATGTTGATGTATGGCAAAACCAATACAATATTGTAAAGTAATTAACCTCCAATTAAAATAAATAAATTTATATTTAAAAAGAAAAGAATCAGACACAACTGAGAGACTGAACTGACATTGCAGATGAATGTCTACCACTGTGCATTTGTATAAACCCACAGATCTTTAGACCTCAATTAGTAAATCATAATCTTCAAATTTAGTTATTTAGGATATGAGAGTTACAGATGAAACAGAATGCAGCAGAGTCTAAGTGACTTAGAAATGCATGGAAAAAATGCACTCTTTGCTGGTGGCAGGGACGCCATAGGCTGACGAAAGCTGAAGCACCAGCAGGTCCTGAGGATCTAAGTGCAAAGAAAGCCAGAACTGGGAAGATAAAGGGCACAGCAGGGCCCCCACCCCATTCCAGTCCTCTTGCTTCTCAGCCCGCTCTCTGGGCCTGGAGGAGGGTCCTCGCTGACTGGTCCAGTGTGGATCCGTGGGCAGCGTCACTGTGCGGTGACAGCCGGGCACACGGGGCCCCTGGGCCACATGCAGCCGCCCGGGGCTTCCAGGAGCCCGTGTGCAAGCGCCAGGACAGACATCTGACAGACAGACTCACCACCTAAAGTGGAAACACCTGGTTCCTGGGAAGCTGGAACTTAGCTTTTTAAAGGCCCTTTCCTTGGCCCTCGCCCTTCTGGGCTGCTGTGTCTCCTGACTCCTCCCCCTGAGACGTGTGGCTCACAGGAGCCTCCCCAGGACCTGAGCTGCTCAGCAGCTCCCACTGTGGTCCAGCCTCTCAGAGGGGCTGCTCCACCGCCCATTGTAAACAGTGGAACTCGCCATGGAAAGGTACCCTGCGCGACGGTCAGGAGACAGCTGCGCGGGGACGGCCACGGACTCTGGTCTCCTAGTAAGGGCCTCGGAGAGCCCCTCGGTCCTTCTGGAAGTGTTCTGGAACGCGAGTGCAGGAAGCTAGCACACACTTTCCGTATTCCGGTCCTCCAATGCGGCTCAAGCCTTTACCCTTCACAACCGCACTGTCAATGTCGGGAGTCACTTAGATCGTTTTTCCGTTTAGTTGCTCTGAATAACTCCAAGGACCACATGCCTACACGCATCTCTAACTGGAGCCTGCACGGCCCCAGTTCCAGGCACGGGGGACGCAAAACAGAGTGCCTGTGACACAGCTTCCTGGGGCATCACGTTTATTCCCGGTGCTTTAGAAGGACACCCATTCAGCCTGAACTAACCCCACAATGTCCCAAAGCCGAAACACCAATGGGTCCTGAGGAGACCCATCTCCTGTCAGCCTGAAGTGAACCCCACAACGTCCCGAGGCCAAAACCTGAGCAGGTCCTGAGGAGACCAGACTCCTTGTCTTCCTGAACTGAGTCCCACAACGTCCCAAAGCTGAAGCCCCAACGGGTCCTGAGGAGACCAGACTCCCGTCAGCCTGAACTGAACCTCACAGCGTCCCAGAGCTGAAAACCAGCTGATGAGACCGGACTCCCGGCAGCAGCCGCAGGCAGCCCCGCGCTCCGGCGGAGCGGGAATTCCGCCTGGGGTGGGGGTGGGTCGGGGAGGCGGGCTCTCGCTCCCTGCCAGCCAATGGGAACTGCAGCTCAAGCCTCCCTCACTGGAGCAGGCACAGCTCGGTGGAGACTCCGCCCCTCAGGGCAGTTCTGCTAGGTCCATTAAACTACGGAAATTCAAACTGAAATATTGCCAATATCCAAAACTTCTCCAAAATAGTTAAGGAATAATTAACTTGAAACTGTATAGAATGAAATGTAGTCACCCAATACACTCAAATTTATTAACAGACATTTAAATTTTGAAACTACCAAAACTGTGGACATAAGCATAGGAAATCCACATGCCCCTGGGTTTGGCCTGTAGATCATGAGCTCTGAGCGTCAACACACAAGCTGTCAGCCCACAAAAGAAAAATGCTGTGGACTTTATAGAAATAAAGATGTCTAGTCTGAAAGACCTCATTCCGAAAATCAAAATACAAGCCACAAACTGGGAGAAAATATTTGCAAAATTCATATTTGATACAGGATTTGGACACAAAATAGACAAAGACCTCTTGAACAACCCTATAAACAGAAAGTAAAGATCTGAACAGACACCCAGCCAAAAAAAGTTACACAGATAATACAAAACAGAAACACGGTCAACATCATACACCATTAGGGAATTACACATTAAAGTCACAAGCTACCACACTACACATATTAGGGCTGCTCAGCCCTAAATATATGACAATACCAACTGCTGGAGGATGAGGAATAGCAGGGACGCTCCCTCACTGCTGGTAGGACGCACGCACAGCCACCTTGTAACACAGCTGGGCAGTTTTCTCCAAAGCTAAACACACCTCACCTTGGAATCCAACAATCATACTTCCAGTATTTAGGAAACTGCTTTGAAAAATCCATGCCCAAAGGCAAACAACGATGAACGTAGGCACAGCAGCCCTATCCACAATAGTTAAAAGCTTGAAGTAATCAGGGTATCCTTCAATGGTAAGTCGCTTCAGTCGTGCCCGACTCTGTGCGACCCCATAGACGGCAGCCCAACAGGTTCCCCCGTCCCTGGGATTCTCCAGGCAAGAACACTGGAGTGGGTTGCCATTTCCCTCAATAGATGAATGCATAATCAAATTGGGGTATATCCATGTCAAAGCAAGTAGAGCAGGCCCCCCCAAAAATATGCCTCTCTGCTGTGAGGATTGCTTAAGTCCACTTCCATGAAAAAAAAAAAAAGGACTCAGTAAACTAAGTAGCAATTGCCATTTTGTGATGGACATTTACAACAGAGAAATCTCTGCATTTAAGAGTTGTCCCTGTTTGCACCAGAAATAAAAGGATAATTAAAACTCAAGTAACTTATCAATGGAGAGGTCCCGACTTAAATCTATAAACAATCATACCCTTCTTTACCCTGTTTTGTTTAATTACCTTCCATAATAGGCTTCTCCCATTCTTCAGGGTCTTGCTTTTAGCTGAAGACAGCATTTAAGGTGATGACTTTGGGCATTTCAGGGAGTGACTCAGGTTTCTTTGGTAGCTCCCCTGTATACAGAAGCTGTTTGTTGTTTTAGTCACTAAGTCATGTTCGCCTCTTTGCGATCCCATGGACTGTAGCCAGCCAGGTTCCTCAGTCCATGGGATTCCTCAGGCAAGAATACTGGAGTGGGTTGCCATTTCCTTCTCCAGGGGATCTTCCCAACCCAGGGATCCAACCCAAGTCTCCTGTATTACAGGCAGATTCTTTACCACAAAGCCACTAGGGAAGCATAAAGAATTTATGCTTCTGTTTTTTCTCCTGGTAATTTGTCTCTTATTATGGAAGAGCAGAGTGAAAATTGTTTTTTCTCCCATACACATGCAATGGAGTATTACTCATCAGTAGTAAGGAATGAACCACCAAACCTCGAGAAGCACGGTTGACTCTCACGTGCATATCACTCAGTGAAAGAACGCAGTCTGGAGTATGACCTCATCTATGACATTCTAGGAAAAGCAAAGCTACACAGATGATAAGCAGGTCATCTGCTGAAGGGGGCTGAAGCGTTCCCTGTGATGCCTCAGGATGGACACCTGTCACTAGGCATTTGTCTACACTCATCGATTTGTACAGCCCAAGGGATCAAACAATCTATTCAAGTATAGTTATTTAGAGTGTAGGAGAGCCGCAGGACAGAATACACAATGCAACAAAACCTAACCACGTTAGAAATGCACTGAAAGGATATCTCACTGTAGGAGATGGGGCAAAATGTGTTGACTTTGGAAATGAATGAATAGATACACAAAAGGCAAATGGCCTGCACATAAACACTGGGCTTCATTTTACAGAGATCTTTCCAGAGCACAGTAGCTAGCAATTCTGAGACCACTGTACACGTAATCTGAAGAGGAGAAAAGAGCTGACAGATGCAAATGGTGGGGGCCTGGCTTCTCGCTTCAGGAGTGGGAAGTCACAGATAAGCAGAGAACAAGAGGATGGAGCTGGGCCCCTGACCACCACTCCTTACGGCTCTGAGTTGTGTCCAACAGGACCACCATCACCTGCACGCAGGTGAAAAGAGCTGACAGATGCAAACGGTGGGGGCCCGGCTCCTCAATGCAGGAGTGGGAAGTTACAGACAAGCAGAGAACAAGAGGACGGAGCTGGGCCCCTGACCACCACTCCTTACAGCTCTGAGTTGTGTCCAACAGGACCACCATCACCTACATGTAGGTGCTATAACCCACCTGCCCATTTCTGGTCTTTCCCCTTCCTCCCTGCGATGATTCCAATGACATTTCCAGCCTGCAGCCCTCTTCCAGGCCAAGTGCATCTGTCCATCCATGGCCTCCCCATCTCATCCTGGGGACTAACAGGCCCCTTGAGGACTGCGGTCCTGCTGCTCCCCACGCCCAGGAGGCAGCCCCAACTTCTCCAGCTGCTGAGCCCAGACACCTGGTGAAACCGAGCAGGAGCCTAGGGGCCTCCCAGGAGAGACCCCATCCCGTATCCTCTACCGTAGCCCCTCTCTGAAGTATGGAGATGACAGTAGCTGAGGCACACTCAGGGAGGTGTTTGCCGCTGCTGAAAGCCCCACTGAGTGGAAGAAGTTAACTACTTGATGAGCATGAACACGTCACCCTCAGAGTGCCCAGTGCCTGAGGATTTGTGAGGTTAGCCGCCTGTTACCTCACCAACCAGAGAACCGTGCACCAGCGAATCACATATTCTGTGACCAACCCCCTCCCTCATGTGGCCCGTAAAACTGCTTTCCTGAAGCCCTTCAGGGATTTCAGGGTGTAGAGCACGAGCTCCCTGTCTCCACGTACTGGTGCCTTTACAATTAATGCTGCCCTTTCCTTTACTGCACCTGGTGTCAGGCGACTGGCTTTACTGCACTCAGGTGTGTGGACTTGGTTCAGTAACACAGAAGCCTCCCAGGTTCCAAGCTCCTTGTGCCCCAGGGACTGTCAGCTCCTTCTCCAGGGCATATGGCCAACCCCCACACTAATTCCTTCTACACCCTCAGCCTTGGCCCAAGCCTAAACCCTCCATCAGGCCCTGACAAAGCTCCCTGCCCTCACAGTGTGTCTCACATCCCACACAACATGGTCTTTTTGACCATGTCCGGCTCCTCCCTGTGATTCCCCTCACCCGATGAAGCCAGGCCTGATCCGTTCCAGGTGACTCCAGGATCCTCATTCTCCAGACCCCACGTGTGTGGCCGCTGTCTGTGACCATCCATATAGGCCTGTGGTGATCTCCTAAAATAAAAGTTATTTTATATACAGATAATGGGGTGAATGGTGGCCCCCAAAGATGTGTCAGCCCAGAACACAGGGACAGGGCCGCCTCTGGGAAAAGGGTCTTTGCAGATGGAGTTAGGGTCTCAAGGTCAGAGCATCCAGGGTGGGGGTGACCTTCAGTCCAACTGACAGAGCCTTATAGGAGATAGAAGAGGACGTGGATGAGAAGCCCCGTGGAGATGGAGGCAGAGGTGGGAGGGAGGGGCCCCAAGCCCTGGGACCCCTGGAGCCCCAAAGCTGGAGTCCTTATAAGAGATGAAAGGGGACACACACGAGAAGCCCTGTGGAGATGGAGGCAGAGGTGGGAGGGAGGGGCCCCAATCCCGGGACCCCTGGAGCCCCAAGGCTGGATTCCTTATAGGAGATGGAAGAGGATGCGGGTGAGAAGCCCCGTGAAGATGGAGGCAGAGGTGGGAGGGAGGGGCCCCAAGCCCCAGGACCCTGGAGCCCCAAGGCTGGAGAAGGCAGGAAGGACCCCCATCCTGGAACCTCTGGAGGGACCTCAGCCCTGTGCCACCTTGGTCTTAGGTGTCTGGTCTCCAGGACTGGGGGAGGATGAACTCCTGTTGTTTTAAATCACCCAACATGTGGTAGTTTGTTAGAGAAGCCACAGAGAACTCACACAGGCCCTGCTCTGTAGGGTCCTAGAAGTGTGGGTCTCACTAAAGGAGGATGGACGCTGGATTACAGAACCCTTAGAGTTAGCACTGGGCCCTCAGAAATGCTAAAGCAGTGGCTGGACCCTTAAATGTTGAGGGGTCAAGTCTGAACCCTGTCCCTAGGGGTACTGGCTACACATGCCTCCCCAAGTTCTTACACCTGTTCACGTGGTGTAGTAAGTATCTAGTCCTGACTGAGGACATTTAATGTCACTGTTCACATTGCTCAGTAATAACCCACCAGTTACACAGGTGAAAACCCAATTAGGATGGTTGCTACACCAATGAGCAATTTTGAAGATGGTCGGGGGTGGGGACTTAAGTGCAGACAGCGGCCCTTCCACTTTCCCACGCCTCCTCCACACTCCTGACCCCCTCCTCCACACTTCCAACCCCCTCCTCTACCCTCCTAACCCCCCACCCCCACTCCCACAAGGAGGGTCCTCAGTGAGAAGCTGGGGGACCACGCAGAGGCATCTTGAAGTAAATGCTGCCTGATCCCTGGGCTAGCTGCTCCTGAACATTCTCCACCTATCCCAGTTAAAATACTCAAATATGTGTAAAGAATTAGAGATACCAAGGGAACATTTCACGCAAAGATGGGCTCAATAAAGGAAAGAAATGGTATGGACCTAACGGAAGCAGAAGATATTAAGAAGAGGTGGCAAGAATACACAGAACTATACAAAAAAGATCTTAATGACCCAGATAACCACGATGGTGTGATCACTCGCCTAGAGCCAGACAGCCTAGAGTGTGAAGTCAACTGGGCCTCAGGAAGCATCTCTATGAACAAAGCTAGAGGAGGTGATGGAATTCCAGCTGAGCTATTGGAAATCCTGAAAGATGATGCTGTTAAAGTGCTGCACCCAATATCCCAGGAAATTTGGAAAACTCAGCAGTGGCCACAGGACTGGAAAAGCTCAGTTTTCATTCCAGTCCCAAAAAATGGCAATGCCAAAGGATGTTCAAACTACCACACAGCTGCACTGATTTCACATGCTAGCAAAGTAATGCTCGAAATTCTCCAAGTGAGGCTTCAACAGTCCATGAACCAAGAACTTCCAGATGTTCAAGCTGGATTTAGAAAAGGCAGAGGTACCAGAGATCAAATTGCCAACATCCACTGGATTATAAAAAAGCAAAAGAATTCCAGAAAAACGTCTACTTCTGCTTCATTGACTATGCTAAAGCCTTTGACTGTGTGAATCACAACAAACTGTGGAAAATTCTTAAGCAGATGGGAATATGAGACCATCTTATCTCCCTCCTGCAAAACTTTATCCCGCTCAAGAAGCAACAGTTAGAACCGGACATGCATCACTGGACTGATTCCAAATTTGGAAAGAAGTATATCAAGACTGTTTAGTGCCACCCTGCTTATCTACCTTACATTCAGAGTACATTGCAAGAAATGCTGGGCTGGATGAAGCACAAGCTGGAATCAAGATTGCCGGGAGAAATATCAATAAACAGAGACGCAGATGACACCACCCTTATAGCAGAAAGTGAAGAGGAACTGAAGAGCCTCTTGATGAAAGTGAAAAAGGAGAGTGAAAAAGTAGGCTTAAAAGTCAACATTCAAAAGACTAAGATCATGGCATCCAGTCCCATCACTTCATGGCAAATAGATGGGGAAACATTGGAAACAGTGAGAGACTTTATTTTCTTGGGCTCCAAAATCACTGCAGATGGTGACTGCAGCCATGAAATTAAAAGACGTTTGTTCCTTGGGAGAAAAGCTATGACCAACATAGACAGTATATTAAAAATCAGAGACATTACTTTGCCAACAAAGCTCCATGTAGTCAAAGCTATAGTTTTACCAGTAGTCATGTATGGATGTGAGAGCTGGGCCATAAAGAAAGCTGACTGCCAAAGAATTGATGCTTTTGAACTGTGGTGTTGGAGATGACTCTTGAGAGTCCCTTGGACTGCGAGGAGATCCAACCAGTCATTCCTAAAGGAAATCAGTCCTGAATAGTCATTGGAAGGATTGATGCTGAAGCTGAAGCTCCAAATCTTTGGCCTCCTGATGTGAAGAGCTGGCTCATTTGAAAAGACCCTGATGTTGGGAAAGATTGAAGGCGGGAGGATAAGGGGATGACAGAGGATGAGATGGTTGGATGGCATCAGTGATTCGATGGACATGAGTTGAGCATGCTCTGGGAGTTGGTGATGGAAAGGGAAGCCTGGCCTGCTGCAGTGCATGGGGTCACAAAGAGTCAGACATGACTGAGCAACTGAACTGAACTGAAGGGAACATTGAGTGAAAATCATGAAGTATCACACCACACTTCTTAGGACTACTAAACTCCATATACATGACAATATCCACTGCTGGGGGATGAGGAACAAGAAATCTCCCTCACTGCTGGTGGGGTGTATGGATGGCCACTTTATAACACAGCTGGGCAGCGTTTTCCAAAGCCAAAACACCAGGCCAAACAATCATGTGTTCAGTGTTGTCAACTGCTTTGAAAATTTATCCCAAATTCAAACAAGGATGCAATTATGCACAGCAGCACTATTCATAATAGCTAAAAAATTGAAAAGAAAATCAGGATATCCTTCAATACATGGAAGCATAAGCAAAGTGGGGTACACCCGTGATAAGATGAGTAGAATATGCCACCCCAAAATATGCCTCTCTGGCATAAGGATTATTTCAGTCTAACTTTTAAAAAAGAAAAAACAGAAATCTCATAAAACTAAGTAGCAATTGCCTTTTTATGAAGGACATTTACAACAGAGAACTCTACATATTTAAGGGCTATCCCTCTCTGCACTAGAAGTAGATGATGAGTAACTCTCAAGTAATTCTCATCAGTGGAGAGGTCCTGACTTAAATCTGCAACAATCATACATTTCTTTACTATGTTTGCATGATAACCTGTCACAACAGGCTTCCCCCTTTCCCCAAGGTCTTTCTTTTATTTTTCTCTAAAGATCGTACTTGAGGTGATGGCTTTGGACATTTCAGGGAGTGACTTCAGGGGTTTCCTGGACAGTACCCCTATATACAGGAGGTATGTTGCTGCTGCTGCTGCTGCTAAGGTGCTTCAGTCGTGTCCAACTCTGTGCGACCCCATAGACGGCAGCCCATTAGGCTCCCCCGTCCCTGGGAATCTCCAGGCAAGAACACTGGAGTGGGTTGCCATTTCCTTCTCCAATGCATGAAAGTGAAAAGTGAAAGTGAAGTCGCTCAGTTGTGTCTGACTCTGTGCGACCCCATGGACTGCAGCCCATCAGGCTCCTCCATCCATGGGATTTTCCAGGCAAGAGTGCTGGAGTGGGGTGACATTGCCTTCTCCATGCAAGAGGTATACAAGTTATTAAATGTCTGCTTTTCTCCTGGTGATGTCTCAAACTCACTGCTTTTATACAGGAACTGGAGAATGAGGCTGGGCTCCTGAAGGCCACCCCTTCTCATCTAAGTTGCTTCTATCAGTGTTGCAGTGAAAAAGAAAAGAGAGAAATGGTTTTCTTTTCTTTCCTGAAAACAAAGAAGATAAAGAGAACAGTGAGCAGGCCGGCTCCCTCCTAGGTTTTCCTTCACTGCCCCTAATCTGTACCCAGTAACTAAGTCTGCTTTTCTGCCCCTAACTCTGTGTGAGCTACATCCTGCACCTATTCTCCGCTAACCCCATGCTACTCACACCCTGGTGCTTGCCTTTCCCACAGACCACCCCTTGCAGTCTTCCTTCTTTTTGCATTTCAGAAAGAAAGCAGCAGTGCAATGAACCAGAGATGAACAGACCTAATTACCCGCTACCTGATACCAGCTCTGATTTTTGTGGGGTGTATTGCTGTTGTTATTTTATCATTTTATTTATTTATTTATTATCTATTTTTGGCTGCACTGGGTCTTTGCTGCTGCGTGGACTTTCCTTTAGTTGAGGAGAATGTGGGCTTCTCCTGGTTGCAGTGTGAGGGCGTGTCGGTCAACTATTGAGCCTGTGCTTGAGAGCCTGGGAGCCACCACTGCTGAGCCCATGTGCTGCAACCAAAGAAGCCCGTGCACCCTGAGGCCTGTGCTCCACAACAAGAGAAGACACTGCAAGGAGAAGCCCTCCCAGCACAAGGAAGAGTAGCCCCACTCACTGCAACCAGAGGAAACCCATGCACAGCAGGACAGTTCAGCCAAAACCAGATACATAAAATAAACAAGGAAAATCAACATTTTTAAAAATTAAGGTACAGTAGATAATCAACAAGGACCCACTGTATAGCACAGGCAACTACACTCAACATTCTGTGATGACTTATAAGGGGAAAGATGGCTGAGTAGAAGGACATGTGGTCATCTTCTCCTGCAAGAACTCCAAAATTGCAACTCTCTGTGAAACAACCATCTACAGGAGAATGTGGGATCCCACCAAAAAAAGATACCCCACGTCCAAGGGCAAAGGAGATGCACCAATAAGATGGTAGGAGGGGCAAAATTGCATTTAGAATCAAACCCCATGCCCGCCAGAGACCCTTGGAGGGCTCAAATAAACCTTGTGTGCACCAGGACACAGAGGCCCCACAGAGACTGACCAGACCTGCCTTTAAGTGTTTGAGTGTCTCTTGCAGAGGCAAGGGTCAGCAGTGGGCTGCCACATGGACAGGGGCTCTGGCTGCAGCAGACCTGGGTCACACAGCATGTGGCATAAGCCCTCTTGGAGGAAGTTGCCATTAGACCCATCACAGAGACACCGAGCAGATGACCCACAAACTGCAGAACAATTATACCAAAGAAATTCTCACACTGTTAAGAAAGTTCTAGCATCCATAATAGATTTCCCAACCTGGGGATCTGACAAAGGGACTGAGAACCTCCAGGAAATTAGATGTTGGAGGCCAGTGGTATTTCATTACAAAACTTCCACAGAACTTGAGAAACAGGCTCTTGGCTGTTGGCTCTTGGCTTTTGTGCACACACAAAACCTGTGTGCACCAGGAGCCAGGAAAAAGGAGCAGTCTCCCTGCAAGTGGCTGAGTTAGACTTCCCTGTGAGAGTCCAGGAGTCTCTGGTGGAAGTGTAGGTCAACACTTTGGCCTCAGGCAAAACAACAGGGAGGGAACACAGCCTCCCCCATCAGTAGAAAATTAAAGATTACTGAGCATGGCCCCACCCATCAGAACAAGACCCAGTTTTCCCCACAGTCATTGTCTCCCATCAGGAAGCTTCCATAACCCTCTTATCCTTATTCATAAGAGGGCAGACAGAATGAAAACCACAATCACAGAAAACTAGCCAAACTGATCACAGGAATACAGCCTTGTTGAACTCAATGAAACAATGAGCCATGCTGTGTAGGGCCTCCTAAGATGAACAGCTCATGGTGGAGAATTCTGACAACACACGGTCCACTGGAGAAGGGACCACTTCAGTATTGGAAAACCACTTCAGTATTCTTGCCTTGAGAACCCCATGAACAGTATGAAAAGCCAAAAAGATATGACACTGAGAGATGAACTCCCCAGGTCAGTCAGTGACCAATTATGCTACTGGAGAAGAGTGGAGAAATAACTCCAGAAAGAATGAAGAGATGGAGCAAAAGTGAAAATAGTACCCAGTTGTGGATGTGACTGGTGATGGAAGTAAAGTCTGTTGCAATAAAGAACAATATTGCATAGGAACTTGGAATGTTAGGGATATTGGATGTGGTCCAATAGGACATGGCAAGAGTGAACATTGACATTTTAGGAATCAGTGAACTAAAATGGACTGGAGTGGGAGAATTTAATTCAGATGACCATTACATCTACTGCTATGGGCAAGAATCCCTTAGAAAAAATGGAGTAGCCTTCATAGTCAACAACAGTCCAAAATGCAATATTTGGGTGCAGTGTCAAAAATGACAGAATGATCTCTCTTTGTCTCCAAGGCAAACCATTCAATATCACAGTAATCCAAGTCTATGCCCCAACCACTAATCCCAAAGAAGCTGAAGTTGAATGGTTCTATGAGGACATACAAGACCTTCTAGAACTAATACCAAAAAAAAAAGACGTGCTTTTCATCATAGGGAACTGGAATGCAAAAGCAGGAAGTCAATCAGACTATACTACAAAGCTACAGGCATCAGGACAGTATGGTACTGGCACAAAGACAAATGTAGATCAACAGAACAAAGTAAAAAGCCCAGAGATGAATCCACGCACCTATGCACACCTTATCTTTGACAAAGGAGGCAAAAATATACAATGGAGAAAAGACAATCTCTTTAACAAGTGGTGCTGGGAAAACTGGTCAACTACCTGTAAAAGAATGAAACGAACACTTTCTAAGACCATACACAAAAGTAAACTCAAAATGGATTAAAGATCTAAATTTAAGACCAGAAATTATAAAACTCCTAGAGGAAAACAGGCAGAACACTCTCTGATATAAATCACAGCAAGATCCTCTATGACCCACCTCCCAGAGTAATGGAAATAAAAGCAAAAATAAACAAACAGGACCTAATTAAACTTAAGAGCTTTTGCACAACGAAGGAAACTATAAGCAAGGTGAAAAGACAGAATGGGAGAAAATAATAGCAAATGAAACAACTGACAAAGAATCAATCTCTAAAATATACAAGCAGCTCATGAAGCTCAATACCAGAAAAATAAATGATCCAATCAAAAAATGGGCCAAAGAACTAAACAGACATTTTCCCAAAGAAAACATACAGATAGCTAACAAACACATGAAAAGATGCTCAACATGACTCATTATCAGAGAAATGCAAATCAAAACCACCATGATGTACTATCTCATGCCAGTCAGAATGGCTGCCTTCTAAAAGTCTACAAACAATAAATGCTGGAGATGGTGTGGAGTAAAGGGAACTCTCTTATACTGTTGGTGGGAATGTAAACTAGTACAGCCACTATGGAGAACAGTGTGGAAATTCCTTAAAAAACTGGAAATAGAACTGCCATATGACCCAGCAATCTCACTGCTGGGCATACACACCAAGGAAACCAGAATTGAAAGAGACACCCATACCCCAATGTTCATTACAACACTGTTTACAATACATAGGACATGGAAGCAACCTAGATGTCCATAGGCAGACGAATGGATAAGAAAGTTGTAATACATATACACAATGGAATATTACTCAGCTATGAAAAAGAACACATTTGAGTCAGTTCCAATGAGGTGGATGAAACTGGAGCCTGTCATTCAGAGTGAAGTAAGTCAGAAAGAAAAACACCAATACACATTAACACATATATATGGAATTTAGAAACATAGTAACGACGACCCTATAGACAAGAGCAAAAGAGACACAGATGTAAAGAACAGACTTTTGGACTCTGTGGGAGAAGACGAGGGTGGGATGACATGACAGAATAGCACTGAAACATGTATATTACCGTATGTGAAACAGATGAGCAGTCCACGTTAGACGCATGAAACAGGGCACTCAAAGCTGATGTACTGGGACAACCCAGAGGGATGGGATGGGGAGGGAAGTGGGAGGGGGCTTTGGGACAGGGGGACACATGTACACCCATGGCTGACTCATGTCAAAGTATGGCAAAAACCACCACAATATTGTAAAGTAATCCACCTCCAGTTAAAATAAATTAATTTTTTTTTTAAGTAGGAAGTCAAGAGATACCTGGAGTAACTGGCAAGTTTGGCCTTGGAGTACAAAATGAAGCAGGGCAAAGGTTAACAGAGTTTTGCAAAGAAAATGCACTAGTCATAGCAAACACAATCTCCCAACAACCCAAAAGAAAACTCTACACATGGATATCACAAGAAGGTCAATACCAAAATCAGATGATTATGTTCTTTGTAGCCAAAGATGGAGAATCTGTATATAGTCAGCAGAAACAAGACCAGGAGCTGACTGTGGCTCATATCATGACGTCCTTATTGCAAAATTCAGACTTCAATTGAAGAAAGTATGTCATACCTGCCATTCAGGTATGACATAAATCAAATCCCTTATGATTATACAGTGGAAATGACAAATAGATTCAAGGGATTAGATCTGATAAACAAAGTGCCTGAAGAACTATGGATGGAGGTTCCTAACATTGTACATGAGGCCATGATCAAAACCATCCACCAAAATGAAATACAGAAAGGCAAAAGGGTTGTCTGAGGAGGACTTACAAACAGCTGAGAAAAGAAGACAAGCTAAATGCAAATGAGAAAAGGAAAAAGATATACCCATCTGAACGCAAGGTTCCAAAAAATAGCAAGGAGATATAAGAAAAACCTCTTAAGTGAACAGTGAGAAAAAAAATAGAGGGAAAAAAAGAATGAGAAAGAATAGAGATCTCTTTAAGAAAATTAGAGATACCAATGGAACATTTCATGCAAAGATGGGCTCGATGAAGGACAGAAAAGGTATGGACCATTTCAGAAGCAATAGATATTAAGAGGTGGCAAGAATACACAGAACTATACAAAAGAGATCTTAATGACCCAGATAACCACGATGGTGTTTTCACTCACCTAGAGCCAGACATCCTGGAATGTGATGTCAAATGGGCCTTAGGAAGCATTACTACGAACAAAGCAAGTGGAGGTGATGGAATTCCAACTGAGCTGTTTCAAGTCCTAAAAGATGATGCTCTTAAAATGCTGCACTCAGTATGCCAGCAAATTTGGAAAACTCAGCAGTGGCTACAGGACTGGAAAAGGTCAGTTTTCATTCCAATCCCAAAGAAAAGCACTGCCAAAGAATGTTCAAACTATTGCACAATTGTGCTCATCTCACATGCTAGCAAAGTAATGCTCAAAATTCTCCAAGTGAGGTTTCAACATACGTGAACCAAGAACTTCCAGATGTTCAAGCTGGATTCAGAAAAGGCAGAGGAACCAGAGATCAAATTGCCAACATCGACTGGGTCATAGAATAAGCAAGAGAGCCCAGAAAAAAACATCTACTTCTGCTTTATTGACCACGCCAAAGCCTTTGACTGTGTGAATCACAACGAACTGTTGGAAAATTCCCAAAAGATGGGAATAACAGACCACCTAACCTGCCTCCTGAGAAATCTGCATGAAGGTCAAGAAGCAACAGTTGTAACTAGACATGGAACAACAGACTGGTTCTAAATTGAGAAAGGAGTACATCAAGGCTGTATATTGTCACCATGTTTACATAACTTATGTGCAGAGTACATCATGGGAAATGCCAGGCTGAATGAAGCACAAGCTGGAATCAAGATTGCCGGGAGAAATATCAATAACCTCAGATATGGAGATGACACCACCCTTATGGCAGAAAGTGAAGCAGACCTAAGAGACTCTCGATGAAAATGAAAGAGGAGAGTGAAAAAGCTGACTTAAAGCTCAACATTCAGAAAACAAAGATCATGGCATTCGGTTCCATCACTTCATGGATGGGGAAACAATTCAAACAGTAACAGACTTTATTTTCTTGGGCTCCAAAATCACTGCAGATGGTGACTGCAGCCATGAAATTCAAAGACGCTTGCTACTTGGAAGGAAAGTTATGACCAACCTAGACAGCATATTTAAAAAGCAGAGACGTTACTTTGCCAACAAAGGTCCATCTAGTCAAAGCTGTGGTTTTTCCAGTAGTCATGTATGGTTGTGAGAGTTGGGCCATGAAAGAAGCTGAGCACTGAAGAACTGATGCGTTTGGACTGTGGTGTTGGAGAAGACTCTTGAGAGTCCCTTGGACTGCAAGGAGAACCAACCAGTCAGTCCTAGAGGAAATCAGTCCTGAATATTCATTGGAAGGACTGATTCTGAAGCTGAAGCTCCAATACTTTGGCCACCTGATGTGAAGAACTGACTCATTTGAAAAGACCCTGATGCTGGGAAAGACTGAAGGCGGGAGACGAAGGGGATGACAGAGGATGAGATGGTTGATGGCATCACTGATTCAATGGACATGAGTTGAGCAAGCTCTGGGAGTTAGTGATGGACAGAGAAGGCTGGCATATTGCAGTCCATGGGATCACAGAGTCAGACACGACTGAGCGACTGAACTGAACTGATGAGCGGAAAGAATGCGACCAGCTGGAATGTAAGGGATGCTGATGGTGACTGGTTCTGACCCTAAACACTTCAATCAACGGAAGCTTGGAGTCTGCCACAGCCCAAGACCCTTAATGAACATGCCTGTAAAGTTAATCTGTTAGTCACTCACTCATGTCTGATGTCTGACTCTTCGCAACTCCATGGACCACCAGGCTCCTCTGTCCATGGGATTCTCCAGGAAAGAAAACTGGAGTGGGCTTCCATGCCCTCCTCTGAGGATCTTCCTCACTTAGGGATTGAACCCAGGTCTTCTGCTATGGGCAGATTGTTTACCATCTGAGCCTCCATGAGAGCCTGAACATGTCTGCACCCAGAGATTAAAGCTTCCCCAACTTTGTGGTTTAGAGAGCTACTGCTCTGGAAAGCTCCATGGTGTTCTCCATAGTTCTGCAAGTAATACGCTTTTTCTTCCCATGAGCTTTGGCTGGGTTGTATCTTCTGGCTCAACACCCACCAAGAGGTAAACTTGCTTTCCTGGTACCATTTCTCCGCCCAGACTCCCAACCACCACTTGATACTAATTCTGCAGTCAGTTGTCTTGCTTCCAGTACATGGAAATCACGTTATTTTTCTATGAACACATCTAGCTAAGGGCCAGAAACAGTGTCCCTGTTTTATCTTGTGAAGCCAGTAGGTGTCAAGTAAACTCAGCTCTGTGGCTCCTTTGTCCTCCAGTTCGATGCCTCATTTTACAGAAAATACTTGCAAGGCTTTGAGGTTTCATTCATGCCTCATTTCTGAAGGCTTTTAATCCCTACATTAGATATACAGATGACTCATCAGTGCCACTGCTACTTTGAGGTTTAAAGTCCTCCAAGTTTTTTCTAACATACTTAGTCCATGCCTTGCGTTTAAATCTTTGACCATATGTTGTTTATCCTGTGTCTCATCAGAATTTAATGACACCGTTTTCCCCTGAATAATGCAGTACTCATCATATAGAGTTCTTGCCAAAACTGGATTTGACAAGGTAGGGCACAGGTGGGCCTAGGAGAAAGTCCAGGAGCACGACTAGTCTGGTGGAGCCGAGATTCCAGTTGAGGGCACTGGAAGGAAACATCAAGCCTGAGGACAACCTTCCCACTTGAGGATCCAGGCCTAAGAGGCCATGCCTGAAAACAAGC
The DNA here is from genome assembly GCF_023091745.1 of Budorcas taxicolor. NCBI lineage: Eukaryota > Metazoa > Chordata > Mammalia > Artiodactyla > Bovidae > Budorcas > Budorcas taxicolor. The sequence continues at coordinate 221,648,752 of NC_068910.1, read as the reverse complement.
AAAGAAAACGGCCAAGATGCACCTGCGCGCTGGAGGCTTCCTGACAGACACGCCCCCAGAGTAGCCAATCCCTGAGCAGTGGGGCGGGGCCTCCATCACGCTCCGCACCCTACCGGTGCCTATTGGCCAGACTGCCTCGGTCACAACGCCGATTGGTCGCTCGTGCCTGACAGGGTACAGGCCGGCTGCTCGCCCTTCACTTCACCTCAGCGCAAGAGGACTGGACGTCGCTGTGGTGCTAGCAGGCCCCAGGCCGGGTTGGGCAGCGCCGCAGGACAGCGGGGAGACTGATGGGAACGCACCCTGCGCAACCCTCATAAACCCTTAGCCTGATGGCTTCAAATTCCAAGGTGGGAGGCCCGAAATCCCGTCAGCTTTGAGGAACCTGAGTCCTAATCTGAAGGAAGCTTGCATCTCGTCAGCTTCAGGGACTACAAGTCCTTTCAACCACAGAAACACTGAATCCCCTAGTGCTGCGATCTTCAAATACCCAGAGTAACCCCAGTTCCCCTCAGCCTGAGGCACCCTAAAAATAGCACCCACAGGGAGACCAAGTTTCCTTAACCTCAGAGACCCTGAATACCTCAGCCTGGGAGCTCTTAAAACTCTTCATCCTCAAGACCCCAACTGTCCTGCCTGTCTCAGACCTAAAGCGCCTTAATAAGAAACCCCTAATTTCCTCAGCCTCAAAGATCCCAAGTTCTCTCACCCTGCACATTCTACATCAGCCAAAAGATCCCCAGTCCCCTTTGTCTGAAGACCCCAGTTCCTTCAGCCCATGTGACCCAGATCTCCTCAAGCCAAGCGGCCTATCCTTCAGACATAGAACCACGTTATGCCCAGATTTTTCTGAGTCCCCAGGCAGAGATCTTCAAAATCCTTCTTGGAGAAATATTCCCTCTCCTGTGCTGGAACAGAGTCCTGATTTCAGCCTGACCCCAGTCCAGCAGTTAGGGGCTTCCAGGTCTCCTCAGGAATCCCTCCATCACCCACAGACATGTCCCTCCCAGTGCCTTTCCTCACAGGGGCTGAATTGCAGGGGAACCAAAGAAACCAAATCTAGTTCACATTAGGCTTGTCTGTCATAGCTAGTTTGGATCTGTCCATCCCACCAATACCCTCACCCCGACTTTCCCCTCACCTTCCTGCCCTGGACACTCCACCCAAGGAAGACAGACCAGGCTCTGGACAGTGGTCTGGGCCATCTCAGTACCTTCTTCTTCCACAGGTACCTTGGCCTTGTGCGCTCCAATGGCCATGAGGCCGAACAGGTCTCCAGAGGAGAGCACTGAGGGAGATGCTGGGAGAACAGAGTGGAAGCCCACGGTGAGAGGCAGAGGCAGCAAAGCTGGGCTCTAAGCCAGCTCTATAGGAAGGACATGGCGCTGGTCCCCGAAGGACCACAGACTGCTTGCCTGGTTAGCTGAGTGAACTTCTCTGTGACCATACACAGGATGGGAATGCCTGGTCCTGTCTGAGATGGTGGGGTGGAGTGGGACAAAACGGGACACTAGCATTGTCAACTGCTTTGTGTCCAGGGAGAATTAGGAAAATGCTCAGTGTTTGTTTAGTTAAGCAGGACACAGTCGGGAAGGAAAGTCTTCATCCCTGTCTCACAGAGACCATCCAGTAGCTTCAGGCTACTCCCTGCACAAAAGGTGGAGGAGAAGACCCAGTTCTAAGGTCTGACTTATATTAGTAAATCGCTGATGAAATCTATTATTTTCCTTAGGCGAAAGATGCTTTCAAAGACATCTCTGTATACTTCTCCAAGGAAGAATGGGAAGAGATGGGAGAATGGGAAAAAATTCGATATAGGAATGTGAAAAGGAACTACGAAGCGCTGATTGCTATAGGTAACAGGAAGTGCTGGGTGCCTGTGAGCCTGGGAAACATGAAACAGGTCTTCACCCTCAGTGTTCACTTAGCCCTCTCATAGGTGGCTTCATTTGCTTACAGTTCCCTTTTGTGTGGAGACTAACCTGGAGGAAATGTTTATTGTTTTGTACCAGAGGGAGGTTGACCCTGCAGTGCAGAGCTCATCTCTTGCCTTGTTTAGATTCTCCCAGCCCATCCTACTGATTTCCCTGATTTTGTGACACTTTCCATTGCTTCTGTGCTTTATTCCTCCTTCTTTGAACAAATATTTAGCTTCTTTCCAGGTTTCAGAGCCACTCGACCAGCTTTCATGCATCACCGCAGGCAGGTCATCAAACTCCAGGTAGATGACACTGAGGATTCTGATGAAGAATGGACACCAAGGCAGCAAGGTGAGGGGCCAGCAGGATTTAGAGGTGTCTTCCTGAAACCAGTCTGGGCTTAGGTCTCAACTATATCTCAGCCATTAGCAAATAAAACATAATTTTCAGCATTCCAAAGTGGTTGTGGCTGAATATTGACATAAGCCTGAATGAAGATGAATGTATAGGTTTTCCAGTGTAATTCTCAAAAGTTTTATGTTTAAAATTTATCATTCTTTTTAAAAAGAATTATTTTTGCTAAACATTCTTAATGAAAGGCAGTTAAAGAAACCTTAGAAATAAATTCACCAAAGAGATTTAATACTAATCTCATAATTGGTTGTTGGATTAAATCTCTTAGAAGAGGAAATGATTAACATATTATGTCAAGATACATTATTTCTGTAGGTATATAAAACAACTATACATGATCTTCTTACTCTAAGGTGAAATTAATTCTTTGTTTTAATTCTGGGAAAGGGTTTGAGAGAACTATTTATTCTCCCTGATCTTTCCCACATTTCACTGACCAGAGACAGCATCAGGTAAATAAAATGAAGTACACTCATTATAAAATAGAAGTGAGCAGCTCACTTCCTCTTCTGCTGCTCAGATAGTTTAGAAGAGTTAATCTTCCTAGACTGGAGCAAACAATTTAGATAGTTCTATGATTCTCCATCTATGGATTTCTGTTCTCTGAGATTTTTTAAAATTATTTATTTAGTTTTGGCTGCACTGGGTCTTCGTGGCTGCGCATGGGCATTCTCTGGTTGCAGTGAGTGGCTTCTCATTGCAGAGCACATGCAGGCTCAGTAGTTTGTGACACACAGGCTTAGTGGCCCCACAGAAAGTGGGATCTTCCTGGAACAGCGATCGAACCTGTGTCCTCTGCATCAGCAGGCAGATTCTCATCCACTGTGCCACCAGGGAAGTCCCTCTGTTCCCTTAGGTTATTAAAACCAGTGAAAGGGACATGAAAATCAAACATCTGGTTGTCTGCAAAGGTTTTGACAAGAAGAGAGATTCTTCATAGGGAATACATCCGCCACGGTCCACCATGCCTCTGCACATCTTTACTTACCTTAAGAATCTCTGAGTGTGTGGAACTCTCTTGCTAACTATGTACACATTAGTGTTAGTGGCCATAGTGTTAATTGCTCCATCGTGTCTGACTCTTGGCGACCCCATGGACTGTAGCCCACCAGGCTCCTCTGTCCAGGGGATTCTCCAGGCAAGAATACTGGAGTGGGTTGCCATTTCCTGCTTCAGGTGATCTTCCCAACCCAGGGATCGAACCTGCATCTGTTGCATCTCCTGCATTGCAGGCGGAATCTTTACTGCTGAGCCACCAGGGATATATATACACATTGCTGTACAACAAATCTGTAGAACTTTTCCATCTTGCGTGATTGAAGCCCTAACCCACTGAGGAACGATTCTCCAATCCTTCCTCCTCATAGCCCTTGGCAACCACGATTATATTTTCTGTTTCCATGGGTTTGATTAATTTAGATAACTCATAGAAGTGGAATCAGGCAATATTTGTCTTTTTTGGATTGGTTCATTTCACTCAGCATATCATCAAGGCCCATCCCTGATGTGGCATATGACAGAATTCTTTTTTAAGGCTTAAAAACATTCCAGTGTGTGCCTGTGTACATAACAGATATAAGATATTTCTTATATATAATCTTTATCTGTTTATCCACCAATGAACATTTAGATTGCTTCCACATCTCGCCAACTGGGAATAATGCTGCAATGGCCATAGATGTGCACACTATTTATTCAAGATCTTCCTTTCAGTTTTTTTGGAAATAGACTCTTGGGTTGGATTGCTAGATCATACAGCAGTTCTAATTTTCTGAAGAAACTCCATACTGTTTTCTATGAAGGTTGCGACATTTTACATTTCCAACAATCGTGTATAAGGGTTCCAATTTCTCCATATCCTTACCAAACCTGCTGTTGTCTTCTGATTCATATTGCCCATCACAGAAGGTTTCAGTTTGTATTTCCTTATTGATTAGTAATGTTGAGCATCTTTTCATATATTTGTTGGCCATTTGTGTGTCTTTGGAGAAATGTCTATTGAATTCCTTCTCCTGCTGTGTTAGTCAGCTCAGACTGCCGTAACAAAACAGAGCACATGCCTTAAACCACAGAAATTTGTTTTCTTACAATGCTGAAGCATGGAAGTTTGATAGCAGGGTGCCATCGTGGTCAATCAGGTTCTCTTCCTGGCTTATACATAGGCTTCATATTGGTGTATGCTTATTAACCCCTTATCAGATACATATTTTACAAATGTTATCTACACTCCCATAGGTGGCCTTTTCACTCCATTCACTGTGTCCTTTGCTGCACAGAGACTTTAAGATTAATGTAATCTCATTTGTGTATTTTCACTTTGTTACTAATACTTGTGCACTTGGTACCAGATCTAAGAAATCATTGCTGATTCAGTGTCATGAAGCTTCACCCTTGTTTTCCTCTAAGAGTCTTGTCAACTCTTGCATTTAGGTCTTGAATCCATTCTGAGTTTGTTTTCCTTCATGATGTAAGATCTTCGTTATTTTGCATGTGGATATCCTGTTTCCCCAGCACCATTCGTTATAGGGATTAAACTTTCCCCATTGTCTTGACACCCTTGATGGAGATCATTAGACCGTGTATCCAAGAATGTATTTCTGTTAATTTCTGGTTGTCTGTTCTGTTCCATTGATTGACATGTCTGTCTTTATGCCAACAGGCTTCCTCAGTGGCTCAGCAAGTGAAGAATCTGCCTTCAGTGCAGGAGACACAGGAGATGCAGGTTCAATCCATAGGTTAAGAAGAGCCCCTGGAGAAGAAAATGGCAACCCCATCCAGTATTCTTGCCTGAGAAATCCCCTGGACAGAGGAGCCTGGTGGGCTACAGTCCAAAAGGTCACAGAGTCGGTACGACTGAGCAACTAAGCACACACTTTATGCCAAAACTATACTCTTTTGGTTCCTGTACCTTTGTAATATGTTCTGAAATCAGAGGCCTCCAGCTTTGCTGTTCTTTCTAAGATTGTTTTGCCTATTTGGGGTCCTCTGAGATTTGGTATATAGTGTAGGATGGATTTTCTACAGCAGAAAAAAATCCATTGGGATTTTAATAGGAATTGCATTGAATCTTTAAATTGCTTTGGGTAGTATGAACAGCTTAATAATATTAAGTCTCCAAATCCATAAGCATGAGACACCTTTCTATTTACTTGTGTCAGAGTCCTTTCAGCAATACCTTGTAGTTTTCAATGTAGAAGTCTTTCATCTCTTTAAGTTTACTCCCAGTTATTTCGTTCTTTTTGATGCTATTACAAATAACATTACTGGGACTTCTCTGGTGGTCCAGAGGCTAAGCCTCCACACTCCCAATGCAGACAACTTGGGTTCAGTCCCTGGTCAGGGAACTAGATCCCACATGCTGCAACAAAGACCTGGCACAAATAAATAAATAAAAATAAATATTTTTTTAACTTAAATTTAGATCTTGACTATAGTTTTTTAAAAATGAAAAATAAATAGGATTGTTTTCTTGTTTTTTTTTTGGAATGGTCATCGTTCATACATGGAAAGATATTTGAATGTTGATTTTGTACCATGCAACTTTCTGTGTAGGTTTTGTGTGTGTGTGTGTAATTTTAAAGAGTTTTCTGTACATAAAATAATGTCCTCTGTGAACAGACATAATTTTACTTTCTTTCCAAATAGAAGCCTTATGTTTCCTTTTCTAACCTAATGCCCTGGCTAGGACTTCTAACATTATGGTGAATAGAAATGTTGAAAATGGGTATCCTTGCCTTTTTTTCTAGATCTTAGAGAAGTTTTCAGCTTTTCACTGATGACTATGATGTTAGAGGTAGACTTTTTATATATGACCTTTATTATATTGCAGTCACTTCCTTCTATTTCTACTTTTTTGAGTATTTTTGCCATGAAAGGCTAGTAAATTTATTAGATACTTTATGGACATCAGATGAGGCACAGATGAAGTTTCTTTTTTTTTTTTTATTTTAAGAAAATTATGTAATGCTCCCAGTGGAAGCATAGGAGTTGATGACACAGAAATCATTTTCCATTCCTCCTTTGGTAATCCTTGTCCTTGTCACTCTCTGGCTCAGAATTATGTGTCCTTAATTGGAATGCCCAGAGTTTGGAAACATTTACCAACCAAAACACTGATTCCCATCATTTTTTAGGTAAACCTTCTTCGATGGCCTTCAGAGTGAAGCACAATAAACACCAAAAGGTGAGTATTTCCCAGATCCTGTTGCCAAAATATCCTTCTCATGGATCCAGTCACAGGTGAGAACAGGAGAAAGCACAGAGGTGCTGGAGACTGCTGCCTGCCTGTCCTGAGTCTTTCGCACAGTGTCTGATAGCATCACCATCTTTATAATCCTGGAGACTGCTGCCTGCCTGTCCTGAGTCTTTAGCACAGTGTCTGATAGCATCACCGTCTTTATACTTAGTAAGAACAGCAACAACAGTAGGCTGTTCTGTTGTTACATTATTTTCACAATATCTCAGACTTTAAGCATTTTATGTGAATAAACTTACTTAAACCTTAAAACAATCCTACCGTACCTATCAGTAGGTATATAGCTATCACCATTATAGATCACAAAACTGAGGTAAAAAAATGATTAATTATATGCCTGAGATCACAGTATCACTGATAGTGCAATCTAATCCAAAGCACTTTTTCTAAACTCCTTACAAAATGACTAAAATTCCCATAGTTCTATGAAGTTTATTCATACATCTTTATATCATTCATCTGAGAGATGTTTTCAACCTCAGTTCTTTTGTGCTGTGCTAGGGAGGGATATGCTAAGTTATCTGACTAAGGGAAGCTTAAGGACATGCTGGGCAGTTTGTAGAGTGGACAGTCCAGGATGAAGAAGCTTAAGGACATGTTGGACACTTTGTAGAGTGGACGGTCCAGGATGATGAAGGTGACAGGATCCCTACTTCAAAGCCTCCCAGTCCAATAAGAGGAAGCAACTCGCAACCCTGACAAGCCTCGGGTTTATGACTGAAAAGCAACAAATGAGAAAATAACTGAAAGACTTCACATAGATTACCCGCTTTTGAGTAGAAACTCATCTGGGCATCATTTCAAATGCTCATTCTTGCAGGAGGAAGTAACAAGTCCTTCCCCTGATCTCTGATTGGGCAACTCTCATGTTTGGAATCATTTGTTTAGCCTGCCCTGTGTTGTGAGCTTTGAGAGCCTAGCCCATACCCATTAATTCTCAGAAGTCCAGGCCCAGCTTAAAGCCCCTGAGGGCCCCCTGAATGTTTTGTGAATGAGTGACACCACATTTAAACATTCATCTAGGAGTAAGAAGGTCAAAGAATGCTGAAGACAGTATCTGTGAGCTAGACTTCAAATATAGAGACAGTTGAAAGGATTAATTGATGGCAGGGATATATACTCACATTCATACTGTATTAAATAGTTCACATCACGATTTGTTGAAATGTTATTAAATTTCATGTCCACTGTAACATTAAGAATGAGCATGTATACCAATTTATGTATCAGAAAACTGAGGAGAACCAGCTAGTCATACAGCCTTGTTCAAGCAGAATTGATGAGGCCAGCTACTTTAATTCTAAACATTGTCTCTAAGAGGACATGGCAACCTGCAACTTTCAGCTCATTTTCTTTATTGTCTAAATGTGTTTCTCTGATCATCTTTTCTCTTCTCGATCTCACTGCTTTGTCACCTTATCTTCCAGATGTGTTTTGTCCCCTCTGTAATTTTCCATACTTCCTCATCCATCAAAGGGCCACTACTTAATAGAAAACCTCCCGGATTTTCCTATGAGCCCTTACCCTCTTCTTTCCCTGACCTCCAGCTATTCTTCTTGCCTTGCTCTCCCTTTTATGCAGAAAGTTGAAGGGAAAGAACCTTAAGATATGAATTCTAGTTTTGATTCACTACCCACTTAGGTCCTTATTTTACACTCCAGTGTTCAGACGCCTCCTCCACCAGATGTTTCCGATTGTCAAAGTATTAGCTAAAGTCGTGCATGTGAAAACACTTCATAAAGTCCTAAAGAACTGAAGAAATGCATGTTGTCTTTTACTCGTGTGGAAGGCAATGTCCAGGGCACCATTAAGTATGGAATCTAGTTTGAAGGAATTGCCGGGAGCAGCAAAATTGCTGAAGACAAGTGGCTCCAAGCAGGCTCAGAAACCGGTGCCCCCTCCCAGAAAAGCAAGGATCCCTGGACAGCACCCCAGGCAAAAAGTCGGTAAGAGAAAATTTGGGGAGTTCCTCTAATTAGTTCCTCTAATCCTTGTAGAAAAGCTAGTAAGTATGGACTAGGTGTGTGGCGTGAATTTTGGGTAGGCTTGGGTTTAAGCTGGACCAATCTGAGACATGAAGTTAGCAATGGGGCCTTGGGAAAATCTTATACATTTTCTGAGGTCTTGATTGCTCATCTGTAAAGTGAAGATAAGGATACATAACTCATACAGTGTTTGAAAGCTTTACATTAAATGCAAAAGTGCTGACACTGTTTTGAGCTATAAGTAGTTCAGTAAATCCAGCTGTGATGACAGGGACCATGCCTTGTTAGTGTTTATGCCCAGACCTCTGCTCAATGCCTTACATGTCATGTGCCCTCAACGTATGTTTTCTGAGTACATGTGTCAGTGAACTATTTCCTAAGTAAGAAGGTGGGAAGTTAAACCTACTAACGAAAAGTGCAGGAAGCTAACACTGAACTGGGCATCTGTGGTCAATGAGGAGCCTCAGTCTCCTGAACTAGGAGTTAAAGGGGGAAGAAACAAAGTATAGAAAAGGGACTTCCGGTGGTTAAGTGGTTAAGACTCCTGCTTCCACTGCAGGGGGTGCAGGTTCCATTCCTGATCGGGGAACTAAGATGCATAAATATGTAACATTAAAACATAAAATTACAAAAGTAAAAGTTTTAAAAATACATGTAAACAACTTTTAACAAAGTGTATAAATGAACAGGTAGGAGATCTCACACTTTCCAATAAAACAGGGACTACTAACTCTCCAAATCCTACCAGCCTTGCTTAGCTTCTGTTCTCCATCTTAGAACGCAAAAGAACGGAGACTGGAGTGAAGAGGTACAGTCTACGAGAAAGAAAGGGCCATGTGTACCAAGAGGTCAGCGAGCCGCAGGATGACGACTACCTCTGTGAGTGCCCCTGCTGGCCCACTCGCGGAGAAGGGGCTACGAGGCCTTGGTCCAATAACCTCACCTCACCATTTGGTCCCCCAAATATCCCCTTCCTCTAGGACTTGGGGTACAGGATTGAGGCCACATGCTGTGAGTGCCCCAGTTCTTTCTGAAGGTCTTTACGACCAGCAACATCACTATACCTCCCCTCATCCCTGTTGCTCTCACCTCCAGATTGTGAGGAGTGTCAGAACTTCTTCATCGACAGCTGTGCTGCCCACGGGCCCCCAACCTTTGTAAAGGACTGTGCAGTGGAAAAGGGGCATGCCAACCGCTCAGCCCTCACTCTGCCCCCTGGGTTAAGTATCAGACTGTCGGGCATCCCTGAGGCTGGGCTTGGAGTGTGGAATGAGGCATCCGATCTGCCACTGGGCCTGCACTTTGGCCCCTATGAGGGCCAGATCACAGACGATGAAGAGGCCGCCAACAGTGGATACTCCTGGCTGGTGAGAAACACCCCTGTTTCCCTGTTCTCTGGCCTCGAATTGCTTGTGTGTGGTGGGGGGTACTTCATGTCTACATGCAAGGATGCAGATGGTGATGACATGGTCGGCAATGACACGGGCAGTCCTGTGTACTGCGTGAACTGGGCATGAACACAGGACTTCCATCTAAAGGTCAGAGGAGAGGTGGGAGACACTGGTCCAGGCACACAGGACCTCTCTCTAAAGGTCAGAGGAGAGGTGGGAGACACTGGTCCAGGCTCACAGGACCTCTGTCTAAAGGTCAGAGGAGAGGTGGGACCACAGTGTATACACACACAGGACCTCTGTCTAAAGGTCAGAGGAGAGGTGGGACCACAGTGTATACACACACAGGACCTCTGTCTAAAGGTCAGAGGAGAGGTGGGAGACACTGGTCCAGGCACACAGGACCTCTCTCTAAAGGTCAGAGGAGAGGTGGGACCACAGTGTACACACACAGAGGTGACTCCTCCTTTGTGGAGCCCTTGCCTTCAGTGAACCAGGAGACTCAGACTTGGAATGATGATTAAGCAGCTTACCATTTGGTCCAACTGGCAGTTGAATCCATGCAGGCTGAAGAGCGCCAATGACTGCAGAGGGAAATAGTTCTTCTATTACTTCCTACCAAAAAAACTAAAAGAGAGAGGAAAGCTTGTATCTCTTTTCTGACACTCAGATCACCAAAGGGAGAAACTGCTACCAGTATGTGGATGGAAAGGACACGTCCTTGGCCGACTGGATGAGGTGCACGCAGTGAGTCTGCAGTTTGTAGATGCCGCTCTTCCCTCAAGCCCCCACCCCTTTCCTTCTCAACCTGTCTCCCTCAATAGCTTTCACATCTTCTTTCCTCTTTTGCCTCCGTATCATGGTCTTTCATTTCAGAAGACATTTGAAGGAAATAAAAATATAGCCTATATTGTGCCCTCAAAATACAAGTCTAGATGCTGAACAAAACTGGGGGACTTGAAAACAACTTGAGGGGTCTAGATTCACCAGGGACACTCTAACTCACTTAACTGACACTTGCCAAGCATTTTGTGTTCCAGTTTAGACAGTGAACTTCATTACTGAAGCAGATCACACATCCCATGTCCTTTTGGAGAACAACTGCAGACAGCCACTAGCCAGTTGATTTTAGGAACAGATAATTTCTCTATCTTTGAGAAACTGCACAGCGCAAGGATAACCTAACACAGGAGACCTTGAGTCCATGTGGGCAACAACCTCCCCAGGCTCGGTTCCAGTGAGAAGTGGGCCCTGAGGCCTCGGAAGGAATGGGGGGCAGGATGGCCGTGAGCAGGGCCGTTCTCTGAGGGCCGCGCCTTTCATCAGGGCAGGAAGAAAGTGAATAAACTATCACTCTTCTGGGTCTTAAGCTATGTCAGAGCACTCTCCAAGTTTCCATGCGAGGGGGAGGGCAAGTGAATATGACCCTGGATACACGTGGGGAGATTGGAGGAAAGCCTCAGGAGAGAAGGCAGGCTGGGGTGAGTGCTGAGGGCTGCATGCTAGCAGAGGAGCACCAAGTCCTGTGGAATGAAAGAGAACTTAATTCAGAGTTTAGAGGAGCTGGAGGTCACCAGCCCCACAGACAGTCCAGGTGGAGACGAGTCTGGAACTGGGCTCTATAAAGTGGCTAATTAGGAAAGCAGAGAAAAGCATTCCAGCCAGGAAGAGGACTGGAAACAGGATCTGGAAATGGGAATTCACATGGCCTGGCCGAAGGTGTGAACAGAAGGTCCCTATGAGGGGCGGTGGAAGCCATGGCGGCCTCAGGGCCTGAAGGCAAGGAGCTGGGCGTGGCCCGACAGTGGAGGGGACTCATCACCTGAGGTTTCTTTCCCTTTCCCGGCCTCGACCCCAGGTATGTGAACTGTGCCCGGGATGATGAGGAGCAGAACCTGGTGGCCTTGCAGTATCAAGGGCAGATCTTCTACCGAACCTGCCAGGTGGTCAGGCCAGGCTGTGAGCTGCTGGTCTGGTACGGGGACGAGTATGGCCAGGACCTCGGCATCAAGCAGGACAGCAGCAGGAAGAGCGAGCTCGCGGCCGGGAGAGGTGAGCGCCACCCCTCTTCCAACACCCCACTCCATCCTGGGGAGCCTCCCTGGTCCGACTCCGAAGCAGAGTACAATCCAGTCCAAAGTCAGTTGGGTTGCAATTAAAATGCCTCAGACTTTGATTCATTTCATATGACTGTTAGGAAAAGTTTTTTATATTAAAAATGTTAGTTCTAATTTTTAATATTTCATGCAAAAAATATGTAACATCACCTTCTGCTGAAAGGCTTAGAAGCAAAAAGCAAGTTTTCTAGTGCCTACCAGCTCTCTCCCCTTACCTGTTTCTTCCTCATTTCCTCCCATTTCTAAGCGATACATGTGCAGCGATTTGCATTCAGTTACTGTTTCAGTTTGTTGTCATGTGAGTTCACACTCTGTGCCAGACAGGGCTCCATGCACCGAAACAGACAGACCCACTGCCCTGGGGCAGCATGGGCTTCACACCAGATGGGGGCTGGTGCTCTGAGGACAACCAGTGCAGGGAAAGCACCTCCAATCAGCGTGAGCAGAGGGTGGGGTGCGGCGCAGGGTGGTGGGCAGGGTCTCTGCAGAGATAACACCTGTGGGAAAGGATTCCAGGCAGGGGAGCAGCCAGTGCCGCAGTCCCAGGCCCGGGAAGAGAGGCCATGCCCGCGGTCACAGGAGGACGCATAGAGGGAGAGGAAGGAGGCTGGACGGGACAGGGACGCCTCAGGGCCCGTGTCCATGTGCAGACCCCAGGGCTCTTCCTGGATGACACAGAACAACCGTGCAGCTTTCAGCAGCAAGCGGCATGTTCTCTGTGCTAAGACGATGCTTTGGTTCATTTTTGGGAAGAGACAGCAGTGGGGAGTCCCCTCAGAGGTCAGTTCACTGCCAGACATGAGGGGAGAGTGGGCTGGCTGAAGATGCTCGCGAGTGAGGGTGTGAGGAGTCTGGCTGGAGATGTATTTTTAAACAGGGCTTCCTAGTGCATGTTAAATGGACTAAGACTGAGTGAAATAAGTGAGGTATGAATACTGGTGAGGCTTGAGAAAGGACATGCCTCTATTTATGATTTGTGGGAAACAGAGAGGAGCAATCTGTGAGCCAGTGGGGGCAGCAGGAGCCAGAGGCCGGCAGTTGGTGGGCCCGGGGCCGCCCGGCCTCGTCCAGCCTGAGCCCACCTCCCGCAGAGACCGGCACGGAGCCCGCTCTGTGAGCCAGGAGCCGCAGAGTCAGCTTCACTCGCACCTGCTCTAACCACCCCCTGTGCTGCTGCCCATATGCAGAGAGCTCCAGGCCAGGTGCCCCTGACTTAATAGACCCTTTCCCTCCCAGGGAGCCGCTCAGGAGGATTCCCCCTGAGTCATCAAGTCTTATCTCTCAGTAGGGTAAAATTCCTGTGGCCACTGTGACATGACTTTTCAGATGCTTACACACAGGGAAAGGCTCCTGCAGATCCACCTCTATCAGGAGAGATGCTGCCTCTGCGGCTGCTGGAAGGTCCCTAGTCTGGGTGATATGTAGAAAAGGCCCTTGACACAAGCCTCCTGGATTTCTGTAGATGCAGAGAATAAGAATGGAATGGAAAGTGGACTGTAGAGACGCACCTGATGGGAGACAAACCGTGCACTGCCCACACTAAGATGATTAGTGGGGCGGGCCTCACCACGGCAAACCAGCCACCTGACCAAAAGCTTCCTCTCTCAGCAGAACCGAAGCCCGAGATCCACCCATGTGCCTTCTGCTCTCTGGCCTTCTCCAGTCAGAAATTCCTCAGCCAACACATCCAACGCAGTCACCCCTCTCAGACCCTCCTGAGACCATCTGCAAGAGACCACCTCCAACCAGAGGATCCCTGCCCAGGCAATCAAAATCAGCAGCAGCGATATTCCGATCCACACAGCCCAAGTGACAAACCTGAGGGTCACGGGGCCAAGGACAGGCCCCAACCTTTGCTGAAAAGCATAAGGCTGAAGAGGATTTCAAGGGCCTCCTCCTACTCACCCAGAGGACAAATGAGGGCTTCTCGGGTGCATGAGAGAATCACAGAAGAGCCCAGCACAAGCCAGAAACTGAATCCAGAGGACACGGGCAAATTACTCATGGGGGCAGGGGTCTCAGGGATTATAAAAGTCAAGTACACAGAGTGTGGGCAAGGATCCAAGGATAGGTCAAGTCTCATCACAAACCAGAGGACACACACAGGGGAGAAGCCCTACGTTTGCAGGGAGTGTGGGCGAAGCTTCAGTGATAAGTCAAATCTCATCAGACACCAGAGGACACACACAGGGGAGAAGCCCTATGTTTGCAGGGAGTGTGGGCGAAGCTTCAGTCAGAAGTCAGTCCTCATCAGACACCAGAGGACACACACAGGGGAGAAGCCCTATGTTTGCAGGGAGTGTGGGCAAAGCTTCAGTGTTAAGTCAAATCTCATCACACACCAGAGGACACACACAGGGGAGAAGCCCTATGTTTGCAGGGAGTGTGGGCGAAGCTTCAGTGTTAAGTCACATCTCATCAGACACCAGAGGACACACATGGGAGAAGCCCTATGTGTGCAGGGAGTGTGAATGAATCATGATCAACAAACCACGTTTTAGCCACAGGAGGATTACTGCAGCCACCCCATGCCTCAGCTCTAAGGGGGCCTCAGAGGAGGCCTGTGACCCGTTACAGTCCCCAACAGTATGAGGAGAGACTTCCCAGGTGGTCCCGGGGCCAAGACTCCAATGCAGAGACCCATGTTCAGTACCTGACTGGGGAACTAGCTCCCACATGCTGCAACTAAGACACAGCGCAGCTGAATAAATAAATACATAAATAAATATTTTAAAGAAAGAGTGTTATCAGCACAGAATTACTTGATTAGATAGACCTTCCACTTTCATGACAGGAGAGGAGGTAGGAAAACAGCAGAGGGTTTCTCAAGTGTTCTGGAGATATTCCTGCCAGCTGCCCTCGTGGTTTTTTGTACTCCTAATAAACTTTGTCTCCAAACAAATCTGAAGCCCAGACTATGTACTCATTTCCCCCTTATTACTGACAGCAGTGGGGTCCAGTGGTAGCTGAAGCCCTGGGAAGGCATAATTCTGGAGCCAACTCAGTTAGGTCACTGGACAGTCTGTTCCTGGGTCCAGGGAGAGGAATCTAGGGTTTGAGACAGACTCACCAGGGAAGAGAATCCCCCGGCCTCCTGGGAAGTGTGGCCTCTCCTCCTCATAGACCTCGACTCTCCTTTGGCCTCTCCTGGCTGCCCTCTGTCTTCCTCTGACGTCTGTAGCCTCAGAGTGAAGGCCTCGTGCACATGAGTGTGTGTGCATGTGTGTGCCTGGCTCAGCGTGGGCCATCTGGTCTTTGCCGCTCCCTCAGGGTCATCACAGCATCTGGACTCCAGATTCGACCACAGGGGTCCAGTTCTCAGCCCTGCACTCAGCAGCTGTGTGACCTGGGGCAAGATGCTCAACCTGTCTGTGTCTCGATTCTCATCTGTGATACAGGGTGGGAGCACCAGCATCTTGGTCTGACGCGTAAGCACAGGCAGAATTTGGCAGAGGCTGGCTGAGAATGCAAGCCCCGCCTTTGCTGGTCTCTGTGTTTTTTTCTTCGATCTTTTTTTATTTTTTAATAGAAGGATAATTGCTTTACAGAATTTTGTTTCCTGTGTGTCCTTCAGCCCCCACACCATCCAGGTCTTCAGAGCTAGACAGGGAAGGGGCCGTTTAGGCACTCGGCTGCCCTGATGAGGGGGTGTGAGTTCAGGGGTGCTAAGGGAGGGCGACCTCCTTTCCCACCACTGCCGTTCCTGCTGAGCTGGGCAGCCCCAGAGCCACTCCAGTCGTCCGAGAGACTCCGACAGTCGTCCACCCTGCCGAGAACAAAACCTGGAGCCGTGTGTGCAGGAAACCCCTGTCCGGCCCCCATCCCACCCCCACATGGAGGGTCCTCGAAGCCCACGCCACAGCTTCTCTATGCACGGCCTCATACCTGTGCCCACGTGCTCTGCTCAATGCTGCTGTGACCTTGAAATTCTTAACTAGGGAATACTTCATCCATACACTTCCCTTTTATGAGTGAAGTCTGATGGACCACGGGGTGAGCTGTGAGCAGAGCAGATGCGCACAGCACGGGTCCCAGGATGACCAGGCTGCACGTGGGGACAAGGTGGACACAAAGTCCTCCCCTGGTGAGTGAAGGTGGGGACCGAACCAGGAAGCCACGCTTGCTTCGACCCAGAACTGAGCTCCGACCCAGCGGAGGCAACGGCGTTCGTAAGAGCCGGCCACACCCTCCCCTCTGTGGATGCCCTCTGCCCTATCCTGATCCTTCCAGAAGGGGTTCAGGAGGCTGAAGTCCGCCCGCTCACCAGAAGACACCAAGGGGAGAGTGGGCCATGGGATGGGGGGGGCGGAGGGTGCCAGCTCCAGGGCTGGGGGCAACGGCCCTCAGTTCCCTCCTGTGCCAGGCTTCCAAAGCGTCTCTACATGAACCGTGTCAGTAATGACCACCCACTGTTATCTTCTGCTTTCTTTCACGCTTTCTTAAAGGAACACGTTTGTCTGTGGCTTGGTTTCCCTACAGGAAGGGAAGCCACATGAACTCCCCATCTTCTGTGGCTTGAGGCAGGGGCCACGGGAGGGAGAGTTAGGGCTGGTTCAGGCAGAGGGGCTTCACCTGAAAAACGGTGGGGACCCAGAAACTTGCAGGGGCTCCTCACCTGTACCTCCCACCAGAGCTGGGCCTGGAATCCCCTGGAAGGCTGAGCAGGTCAAAGCTTCTCCCTCCCCTCTCTCCCCTCAAAAAGCTGACTCATGGGCCAGCCCACAACACCCCCAAATTCCCCATCACCCGCAGCCCCACACAGGCCCTCCCTCACAGAAGTGGGACGACCTACACGGCGGCAGAGATGGTGTGTGACCCCAGAGCTGGGGGTCTCAGCTGACCTTGAGCAACGGGGCTGGTGCTTTACACAGCCTCCCAGCCCAGGGAGCTGCCAGCAGCCACAAGCAACGATCTGAAGCTGAGCTGGGGGATGGGGAGTGGGGATGTGAGCTGTCTGAGGTCCCATCCTGTTCCCACGATGGTGGCCAGGCCTCACCTGACACCGTGACCACCCTGCACGGGCACACAGGAGTGCAGCAGTCGCGGGGACGGACAGCCAGCTGCCTCCGCCTCACGCTCCACCCTGACTGCAGCGGCCCCACGGCTGTACCAGCCCCGCCGGCACGCGGCTCTGCTTGGCTGCCGGGGCTCTGGACCCTGGGTGAGTCGGTGAGGGCAGAGCTCCAGAGGCCAAGCCTGTCTTCAGCCGTCAGACCCGCCAGACTCACGAGCCCAAGCAGTATCTGAAGCCAAGATGCCTTTGGGAGAATGACACCACAGACGCTGACCTCAGAGCTCAGACTCCTGAAAACGTACTAAACAGATTATTTTTAGTCTTTTTTTAAAGTGGGATGTTGGCAGGAAGTGGGAAGGGGAATGACTTCCTTGGTGGTGCTGCGGTTAGGAATCCACCTGCCAATGCAGGAGACACGGGTTCAATCCCTGATCTGGGAAGACCCCATGTGCCGTGGAGCAACTAAGCCCGTGCACAGCTACTGCAGCCCAAGTGCCTGAGCCTGTGCTTCCAGCCGGAGCAGCCAGCACAGCGGGAAGTTCCGCACAGAAATGCCCTGCAACCAGAGAAAAGTGCCTGGAGCCTGTGCTTCCAGCCGGAGCAGCCAGCATGGTGAGAAGTTCCGCACAGAAGCGAGAGAGCAGCCCCCACGCCCTGCAGCCAGAGAAAAGCCCGCACAGCAGGAAGACCCAGCATAGCCAAAAGTAAATAAATAAGCTTTTTTAAGTAGGAGGTTGCAGCATTCCCTGCTGTTCCAGAGGCTAAGACTCTGAGCTCCCAACACAGGGGGGCCAGGTTCAATCCCTGGTCAGGGCACTAGATCCCACATGCCGCAACTGAAGACCCTGCCTGCCACAGCTAAGACCCAGCGCAGCCAATTAAATGGATATTCTGTCACCATAGAAAACGGCAACATTTTAGCGAAAGAAAAAAAAAACAAAGATCTTATTTTGCTAGTTCTCGTGGTTGATTGCAAAAATTTTCTCGTAATATGCAGCTGTTTAAGAAGAAAAAAAGACATTTAGAAAATACAGAAACTAAAACCCACCCATAAATGTGTAGGGAACACCAATTACTGCAGCATATGGCCACCACACACGGGAACACACGTGTGTTTTTCTTCTACGAAAACTTTCAGCCTCCACCCCCATTCCCACCAGCCTCTGCTCTGCTCACCAAGAAGACTGCGCTTTGGCCTCGTGACCTGGGGTTTCTGTTGAGCTTAGGGAGGTGGGGGAGCGGGGCTGTGAGGTTGGGGGCACCGTCTGGCCTGCAGTGAGGAGAGAGTGCTCCCCCTCTGGGTCCAGTAACTCCAGAGGCCTCAGGAGAGCCGCCCAGGAAGAAGCCTCTCAAACGCCTTCCCTGCAGTTTCCACAGCTACAGCATTTCCCACATCTCGGGGCTCGACTGTAGGTTAACATAACCCTCTCTTGTTGGACAGAAAAGTGTTTCCACAGAGAATCTGCCTGGATCTCAGCCTCAGTTGGTGCTCTTGTTGGAAACAAAACGTGTTTCCACAGAGAACCTGCCCAGATCTTGGCCTCAGTTGGTCCTCTTCTTGGACATGGAAAGTGTTTCCACAGAGAATCTGTCCGGGTCTTGGCCTCCGTTGGTACAGATGTAACAGGCAGTATGTTCAGGGCTCAGGGAAGTTAGTCCTGAAGCTTCCTGGGATTAGGGTTACAGCGCCTCCTCACCTCCACCCCTTCCACGGCCATGGAGCTTTCTCTTTCAGAGGAAGGTGTTTGGCAACATCAGCCACAAAGACACATACTGAAGAGGAGAAAGGCCACGGCAGGCGGGGCTGGGTGTTCTTGGGGAGCAGAGGGGCCTTGGAACCTCCATGCTGGACCCCTGCCCCACTGGCTTCTCCTCCCTCTCGCTGGGCATGCAGCTTTCACCTCCTGGGTACCTGCCAGTGAGGGGCTCCCAAGACACCAAGCTGGGTTTGGCGATGGGTGAGCTGGATGCCAGGGACCCGAGACCCTGCAGCAGGTCAGTGCACTGTGGACAAGGACCGGCCGCACTGAACGGTTAGGCCCTGTGCATCCAGGAGACCCTCTTTGGACTCCAGGTGGAGGTGCTGCTGCCCCCAGTGCCCACCTGGGTCTCAGGAGGTTGAAGAGAGGCCCAGGTTGTCCTCTCCACCTCCTGCCCAGAGCATGACAAAGGCCAGTTCCCAAAAGCTGGAGCAGGGTGGGCAGAGTGCGTGCTTGGGTCTCACAGGGTCCCTGTGAAGAGGCCTTTATTCTGACTGGATCCTTCTTGGCTGGTTCTCCTTCTGTGCTGTCTTCACATCAAATCACAGGGACGAGGCTGTCCAGGTGCCCAAACATCACTCACGCAGGTGCCAACTACCATCGACTCTCACAAGGATGAGGCTGTCCAGGTGCCCAAACATCACTCGCCCAGGTGCCAACTACCATCAACTCTCACAAGGACGAGGCTGTCCAGGTGCCCAAACATCACTCGCCCAGGCGCCAACTACCATCAACTCTCACAAGGACGAGGCTGTCCAGGTGCCCAAACATCACTCACGCAGGTGCCAACTACCATCAACTCTCACAAGGACGAGGCTGTCCAGGTGCCCAAACATCACTCGCCCAGGTGCCAACTACCCTCCCTATTTATTATGGGCAGGGAGACACGGTGGCTGGTGTGACGCTCCCCTGGACTAGAGAAGAGACCCCCTAGGTTGTGTCTCTTCTACCTCCTGAGACCCAGGTGGGCACTGGGGGCAGAGTACCTCCTCCTGGGGTCCGGAGAGGGTGTTCTGAGTGGACAGGGCCTAACTGCCCAGTGTGGCTTCAGGGGTATGGGCAAGAGGGGCACTAACTCCTTTTTAAATATTTCAGACAACCACTGAGTTCGTTTTGGTTTTTGGTTTCCGATCTTTCTGATATGGTCCATTTTCAGAGTCTTTATTGAATTGGTTACAATATTGCTTCCATTTTATGTTTTGATTTTTTGGCTGCAAGGCATGTGGGATTGTTACCAAGTCCAAGCTCACTCTGCTTGCCTCACAACAGGCCAATAAATCAGAGGCGAGGTGCTGAGGCAAGGAATACGGCTTCACTTGGAAAGCTGGCAGACTGAGAAGACAGCAGACTAGTAACTCGAAGAGACCATCTCGTCAGGGTCTGGATGCCAGTGTCTTTTATAGAACACCGAGCTGGGAGGTGAGGAAATCAAGTGACAAGGCCATTAATCTGGCAAATATCTCCTGGAATGGCCAGCCTCAGGAAGAGACGTGTTACTTGCTCCCTTCCTGTAGCCACCCGCAGGTGGACAGGTCCTGGACAAAGGCAGAGGGGCAGGGTTTCCTGAGGCAGGCCTCTATGTATGGACAGTATCCCTGTAGCAAACAAACCAACAGGAAGCAAAGGTTAAAGTGAAGCATTCAACACGGAGCCAGATTTTGCTCTTCCCTGTAACAGTTCTGCACTCTCGGCATCCATTCCACAGTCTTATGGAAAAGGGGAGCCTGATTGTTCTAACTGCTCCAGCAGCTGCCTCTTTTGGGGAGAGCCCACCACTGGTGCCAGTGTTCTGAATGTGAGATTTATCTTTTGTTGCTCTTTGGAAAGTCTCTACTTCATATGTGTAGACATAAAAATATTTACAATCTAGGTGTTGAGAGTTATGTCTTATTCAGTAAGAATCTTTTAGGATTTCAAAACCAAGAGGCAGCATCCAAAGTTAAGGAATTTAGCACTTTCCTGTGTGTGGGAAGATGCACCAACCATCTCACTGTTATCATCCCCTTTGATACACACCTCACCATCTGGAGCCAGTATCCTGTCCTCCTTCCCATGTCTCCTCAGGGATCATCGTGGGGAGTGGCTGCAGTCTGATGGCTGCTAAAGAGCAGGTATTCTCCTTCCCAAGTTTCTTCAGGGCTCACCAGGAGAAGTGGCTGCAGCCTGATGGCTTCTAGAGGGAAGGTAGAGTTTCCTCAGGGCTCACAGTGGGGAGTGGCTGCAATCTGATGGCTGCTGGAAAGCAGGTATCCTTTTCCTTCCTGAGTTTCCTCAGGGTTCACCATGAGAAGTGGCTTCAGTGTGATGGCTTTTGGAGAGAAGGAGGGGGAACCTGGGTCCCCACTGAAATCATCTCAGCAGAGAGAGCAAGCACGTCCTGTGACTGCAGACAGTCTTCCAATGTTCAGGGTTCAGCGTTCAGCCTGCAGGATCCACAGCCATCAGCTCAGCCACCATGCTCTGCACTTAGTCGCTATGTAGCCCTGAAACCTACACTGTCCAGCAAACTCTCGGTCACATCCTCCAAGCCCAACCCAGGCCCAGCATCAGAGTGGGCCTCACTGGGGACCCAGATTCCCCCTCCTGCTCTCTGCCACATTCCATCCCTGAGTGGGGAGAAGGCAGGGGCTGGGGGGCACAGTGCCTCCAAGCAGGTAGGGCAGACGTTCTCCCATCACCCCTTGTGGTCCATCCCTGGGAGCACAGTCTGATGTCACTTTAGCAGCAGAGGACATGTGTCCCAGATCCGGCCCACTCTCTGTAGGGTGTGAGCTGTGAGCACTAACACAGGAGTGACCTGCTTAGGCTGGAAGACTAGTTCCTGGGACATGAGTGGAAGTCTGAAAGTAGCCTCGCACTGGGGTTAGCCTTCCCCAGACCTAGCTTGGGGACAGCAAGAGTGGAGTAAGTGGCCCCCAGCTGGCGCAGCCACACAGTGCCTCTCGACAGCCCCACAGAGACTGTGCAGCAAGTGCCCACGAGCCCACACTCACCCAGCAGACAGCCTCTGAGGGGCCTGCGGCAGGCCAGACCAGCCACGAGCCTGCACTCACCCAGCAGACGGCCTCTGAGAGGTCTGTGACAGACCGAACCAGCCACGAGCCTGCACTCACCCAGCCTCAGCCTCTGAGGGGCCTGCGGCAGGCCAGACCAGCCACGAGCCTGCACTCACCCAGCCTCAGCCTCTGAGGGGCCTGCGGCAGGCCAGACCAGCCACGAGCCTGCACTCACCCAGCCTCAGCCTCTGAGGGGCCTGCGGCAGGCCAGACCAGCCACGAGCCTGCACTCACCCAGCAGTGAATTCTTGCCTGGAGAATCCCATGGACAGAAGAGCCTGATGGGCTACAGTCCACGGGGTCACAAAGAGTCAGACACGGCTGAGCACCTGAGCACGCACACATGAAACAGAAACAGACCCGGGGCGGAGAGGACAGCCTGGGGCTCTCCGAGGAGGAGGGGGTGTTGGAGGGGTGGAGTGCGAGGCTCGGGTCAGCAGAGGTAGCTTTTATAAGTAGACTGGATAAATAAGGTCTTGCTGCATAGCAGAGAAGAATATTCAGTATCCAATGATAAACTATAAAAGAGTATTTTTAAAAAAGAATGTATATACACATATAAGTGTATCCCTGAGCTATGCAGCAGAAATTAACACATTGTAAACCAACTATACTTAAAAAAACAAAAATACTGATTAGAAAAAAAAGAACAGACCCTACCCAATTACAACAGATACTCAACCCAGGAGCACGGAGTCCTGAGCAGTCAGAACACGGACCAACCAGTCAGAAGAGGAGCCGACAGGAGACGGGGTCCCACAGCGGCCCGCAGGCTGGCTGCGAGCCCTGGGAGCTGTAAGCCACGTGTGTCACTGGAGGAAATGAGAACTCGACCCAGACGACTCCTCCTCCAGCTCAAGACGAAGTGGCTCTGCTTCCCCTGACCCCTTAACTGAAGGGGCCCCGGGACGCCCTGGCTTGGTGCTGGGACCAGGAATGTACTGGTCAGATCCCAATGCAGGGAGGTCTGTGAGGGCAGCTCTGGAGCATGGTGGGCCAGGACGAGCACAGCAGCTCAGCCCATTCCTCGAAGGTCAGACAAAACAGAGCCCAGGAGGCCGGGCAGTGTTCTAATGGAGGGCAGGCCTCCACGTGCGGTGCCTCCACTCTCTGGCTGAGGCCCAGCGCTGACCCCCTGTGCGGTCTGCAGCGCATCCTGCACACATCCTGGTGGCTCAGCTGCTGAGCCCCAAGGTGAAGGCTTGTGATGGCAGCCATGCCCACAGGCACCAACAGCACCAACCACCTGGCTCCTGGCCCAACTGCGAGGTCCAGCAGAGACCAGGGGACGGGTTGTGAGCTGTGCGCTAGGGTGGCCCCAGTGTCAACAGTAAATGGCAGTGTCACGATGCAGGCCAGCAGGACTCAGCCTGGCGGATTGCTGGAATCAGCGGGGACACACCGACCCATAAACACTCCAGCCCTGGACACCTGCAGAGAGCAGAGTCCACAGCACAGACAAGGCGCAGCCGTCCCCGCGCAAGGAAGGGGCCCTGTCTCAGGGGCGCCCTCGGGATCCCCCAGCTCGAGCGTAAAGAGGCTTCAGGCACAGGTGGTGGGAGCAGACTCTGAGCTGCGCTTTAAGTCGCGCAGGACAGGACACGCAGGCGAGTGGAGGCCAGCGGGAATTGACCGTAAAAAACAGAGTGTCCGGGGAACAGACGGGCTTGGGTGGAGCTGAGCCCAGTGGGGCTGGGAGTCCAGACCTAGAAACCCTGTGTGCCTCTCTCCCGTCTCTGCCTCCTAATCTACTTAACCCCGGCTCTGCAGCCTGCCGCCGCCTGTCCTGTGCATCTCCACACTCAGACCTCCCGCTCATTCAGATATTTGCTTAGCACCCACCTCTGGCCAGGCCGTGTTCCAGGCTCAGGAGAGCCGTGAGGAGACAGACAATAACCCCAGTCCTCGGGGAGCAGAAACTCCGCCAGAGGCCAGACGCACCCCTCCCGTGGCCGAGCCCCGACCGCGTCCTGCTCAGCCACCGGCCGGCTCTGCTGGAGCCTCCCGCCTCCTCCGAGAAGGCACCTCTCTGGACTCGCCGCCCGCCAGCCTCCACACTGCCCACCCCACACCATGCCCTGTGTCCTTCTCAGCACGCACCACCGTCTGAAACGGGCTCGCCAGCTGCATCGCTTCAGCGTACCTGGCCACGTCGCGTCCTCAATGAAGGAAGGTCCCAGCTGCCCTCACACCCTTTCTGCTGAGTTCTCACCACAGATTCCCGTCACGGCGGCCTGGAAGGACTCTCCAGACAGGTGTGGAGCAGGGGCTCAGTGGAGCCTGAGAGGACAGGCCCACCTGGGCCACTCAGTGGTCAGGGTAGGCAGGCACCTCCCACTATCGACTCGGACCAGACGGCAAGCAGACCAGCTTCCTTCTCCCTGGGACCACGAGGGGCAAGGCTCTCGTCGCTGCTCAGGGTCGAGGCTGCCCAGGAAGGACTGTCAGCTCCACGACCCTGAGCTCCCTATGTGCTGCCTCATGCTTCACCTGTGTGATCTCAACTCCCTCAGCAGAACGCTTTGGGCTACACACTTGGAAGAATCAACAGGAATAGTTTAAGGTCACTCGAGGTAACACAATCCAGGGACAAAAGGCCCCCCACCTGCCAGGAGGCCCAGGGACAACACCCGGAAGGGAGCTGCTTGTCTCCTGCTCAGCGCCTCGTGTCTTCCTTGGCGTGAGTCGTGCCTTCCTGGCACCCAGGGGCTGCTGTGCCTCCAGCATCACATCACACAGTCAGAAAGGAGTGGGAGGAGGAGGGCAGGCCCACCAGCAGAGCTGCACTTTGCTCCCAAGAGCCTGAAGGTGCTGTGTGCCAGCTACCACTAGGGGGTCACGTGGTGAGCATGGCAAGGCTGGCCCTGGCACTATTAGGCTGGACCCCCCGCCTGCTCTTAGTCAGCCCACTGCCCTCTCAGGTCCCAGGTGAAGCCCACAGGACAGGCAGGGGCCCTGGTGAGGCCACAGAAGCACCTGTGGTGATGCCCTGTCCTGCCCTGCCCTGTGCTCTCCCAGGACTAGGTTCCCTCTGGGGCAGAGAAGTCGTCAGGGCTCTAGACAGAGAGGGTGACAGGCAGCCACCAAAAAGGGTTTGATTCTTGTTTTCGGTAGCTTGCTTCTGCCATTTGAGATTGTAATACTGGAGTGGGTTGCCATGTCCTCCTCCAGGGCATCTTCCCAACCAAGGCATTGAACCCAGGTCTCCTGCATTGCAGGCAGAGTCTTTACTGTCTGAGCCACCAGGGAAGCCCAAGAATCCTGGAGTGGGTAGCCTATCTCTTCTCCAGGGGATCTTCCCGACCCAGGGATCGAACCAGGGTCTCCTGCATTTCAGGTGGATTCTTTTACCAGCTGAGTGACCAGGGAAGCCCAGAAGGGAAGCTTGCAGAGTGAAAATGATCAGTCGACACTGCTCGGCCCAGACGTGGTCCTGGCATCACTCCTCTGTGTCCCACACCAGAAGGTGTTCCAGCACACAGCCCCTCTGCACCTCAGCTTCGGCCCCTGGGACATGGGGACTCTGACAGCCACCCCTTGAGCCTGTGCCGGTGATGAGGTGAGCAAACCCTTGTAATGGATTGAAAGCTGCTGCAGATTCAAACCACAAAGTTATACTGCCGCTCCCCCTGGTTACCAACTGGTACTCACCGCTCACCTCACACACCAACAGGCTCCCTCTCTGCACTCAGCTGCACAGCTGCCAGTGTGTGGGAGTGCGATTTATTTAATTGTCCCTCATGGTGGCAGTGTGCTTGTTTAAGGTCCTGTCCCCATGTTTCTGTTCAGTTGCTAGCTGTGTCCGACTCTTTGTGACCCCATGGACTGCAGCACACCAGGTCTCCCTGTCCATCACCAACTCCTGGAGTTTACTCAAACTCATGTCGATTGAATCGGTGATGGCATCCAACCATTTCATCCTCTGTTGTCCCCTTTTCCTCCTGCCCTCAATATTTCCCAGCATCAGGGTCTTTTCAAATGAGTTAGCTCTTTGCATCAGGTGACCAAAGTATTGGAATTTCAGCTTCAATATCAGTCCTTCCAATGAATATTCAGGACTGATTTCCTTTAGGATGGACTGGTTGGATCTCCTTTCTGTCCAAGGGGCTCTCAAGAGTCTTCTCCAAGATCACAGTTCAAAAGCATCAATTTTTCGGTGCTCAGCTTTCTTTATAGTCCAACTCTCACATCCATACATGACCACTGGAAAAACCATAGCTTTGACTAGACGGACCTTTGTTGGCAAAGTAATGTCTCTGCTTTTTAATATGCTGTCTAGGTTGGTCATAACTTTCCTTCCAAGGAATAAGAGTCTTTTTATCTCATGGCTACAGTCACCATCTGTAGTGATTTTAGTAACTAAAGTCACTCAGTCGTGTCCAACTCTTTGTGACCCCGTGGACTGCAGCCCACCAGGCTCCTCAGTCCATGGGATTCTCCAGGCAAGAGTACTGGAGGGGGTTGCCATTTCCTTCTCCAGGGGATCTTCCCAACCCAGGGATCGAACCCGGGTCTCCTGCATTCCAGGCAGACGCTTTACCCTCTGCGCCACCAGGGAAGCCCTTGGAGCCGCCAAAAATTAAAGTCTGCCACAGTCTCCACTGTTCATCAGAGTATAATCCATCTGATTTCATTGTTGACCATCTGGTGACGTCCATGTGTAGAGTCTTCTCTTGTGTTGTTGGAAGAGGGTGTTTGCTATGACCAGTGCATTTTCTTGGCAAAACTCTGTTAGTCTTTGCCCTGCTTCATTCTGTACTCCAAGGCCAAATTTGCCTGTTACTCCAGGTGTTTCTTGACTTCCTACTTTTGCATTCCAGTCCCCTATAACAAAAAGGACATCTTTGGGGGGTGTTAATTCTAGAAGGTCTTGTAAGTCATCATAGAACCGTTCAACTTCAGCTTTTTCAGCATTACTGGCTGGGGCATAGACTTGGATTACCATGATATTGAATGGTTTGCCTTGGAGATGAACAGAGATCATTCTGTCATTTTTAAGACTGCATCCAAGTACTGCATTTCGGATTTTTTTGTTGACCATGCTGGCTACTCCATTTCTTCTAAGGGATTCTTGCCCACAGTAGTAGATATCATGGTCATCTGAGTTAAAGTCCATTTTAGTTCGCTGATTCCTAAACTGTTGACGTTCACTCTTGCCGTCTCCTCTTTGATCACTTCCAATTTGCCTTGATTCATGGACCTGACATTCCAGGTTCCCGTGCGATATTGCTCTTTACAGCATCGGACCTTGCTTCCATCACCAGTCACATCCACAGCTGGGTGTTGTTTTTGCTTTGGCTCCATCCCTTCATTCTTTCTGGAGCTATTTCTCCACTGATCTCCAGCAGCATATTGGGCACCTACCGATCTGGGGAGTTCCTCTGTCAGTGTCTTATCTTTTTGCCTTTTCATTCTGTTCATGGGGTTCTCAAGGCAAGAATACTGGACTGGTTTGCCATTCCCTTCTCCAGGGAATCAACTCTACTACAGTATAAAATATAAATTAAATCACAAAAAAAGAAAGTGATCTGCCTGAAGAAATGCTTCAGTCTCATGGCCATTTCTCATAACAGCAACTTAGAAATGATGCTGACGGGCTCTCGACAGTCACACGGCTATTGTCATGAAACCTCCTGGGATAAAACATCAGGAAAAATTCAAGCCAGAGCCAACTTTCAAGAAGCCAATTTGAAGAGGTGAATGGTACTCACAGTGTGTAAAATACAAAACACATGAAAATATTCTCCACATCACTATTTATAAAAGAAATGCAAATCAAAACTACAGTGAGTTATCACCTCATACCAGTCAGAATGGCATCATCAAAAAAATCTACTAACAAGAAACACTGCCGCAGTCATGGGTTAATGGGAACCCTCCAACACCACTGGTTGGGATGTAAATGTGTAGCCACTACTGATAAGTATATGAAGGTTCTTTAAAAACTAAACAGAGAATTACCATATGATCCAGCAATCATACCCCTCCATTAGTTCTGGAGAAATCGTAACTGGAAATGTCACGTGCAACCCTATTTTCAGGGCAGCCCTATTTGCAACAGACAAGATGTAGAATCATCAAAATGTCCATTGATTGAAAAATGAAGACTAAGTGGTACAAGTTTAGAATAGAAAACTACTCAGCTGCTAAGAAGGGAACCCTCCCCCACTGATGCTGAGAATGTAAACCAGGAAGAGCCGCTCTGGAAGACAGTGTGGAGGCTCCTTAAACTATGGATACGAGGGTGAAATTACGATGCTTCCTAACACCGTGTGCAAAAGCAAACCCTGGATACATTAAAGGTCAAAATGGAAGGACAGATACTGGGAAAGGAGGAAAATATAGGCAGAACATGCCTGACATAAATTGTAGCAAGTTCTTTTTTGACCCACCTCTCACAATCATAAAAAATAAACAAATGGAACCTAACAAACTTTAAAAGTATTTTCGCAGCAAAGGAAATTATAAACGAAAGAAAATGACAACTCTCAGAATAGGAAAAAATTTTTGCAAATGAAGATATCCATAGGGAATTGGTCTGCAAAACTTACAAACAGCTCATATAGCTCAATAAACAAAGAACCCAGTTTTTAAAATGGGCCAAAGGTCTAAATGGACATTTCTCCAAAGAAGGCATACAGGTGCCATAAGCACATGAGAAAGTGCTCAGCATCACTAATTCTTTGTTGTTGGTTCCTTGGTCACCAAATCTTTTCCCACTGAGAGAATTAGGTAGGCCTCAGGGAGGTCAGGGTCCCCAAAAGGAAATAAACTGCAAGTGGCAGGCATTTTTTGTTTCTCTTTACAAGATTACAGGAGGCTCCTTTAATCCTGTGTTGCCATGACATTTGGTTCTGCCTGAAACTAACTTTGTGCTGCTAACGGCTCAGAAAAACAATACATCCTACTCAGGGAAATGCTTTTCCTAAGCTACATCAATGACACCATGTACTTGCTTGGGAATCTGCCTTTCTTCAAGACTCGTGTCAATTGTTTTGTGCTGATGCTATATCAAAACGCTTATTAGGAGAGGAGCCTTGTGCAACCCTCAGCCTTGAGGTGTTTCTTTTATCTATGATTAGCAGCTTGCTAACAAGTATGACATGGCTTGCTAAAAAATCAGCAAGGAGACAATCTTTCTGTCCCCTTCTGATGTCTCTATCAGAAGCTTTCTCTATCCCTTTTACACTTTAATAAAACTTTGCTACACAAAAGCTCTGAGTGATCAACCTCATCTCTGGCCCCAGATCAAAATCCTCTCCTCAGAAGGTCACAAATACCGGATCTGTTCACAGCTCACTGCCCAAAGCTTTCACAACTCTTTACCACCTCATGGACTGTAGCCCGCCAGGCTCCTCTCTCCATGGGATTTTCCAGGCAAGAATACTGGAGTGAGTTGCCATTTCCTTGAGGGAATCTCCTGACCCAGTGCTGAACCAGCCTCTCCTGCATTGGCTGGTGTGTTCTTTACCACTGAGCCACGTGGGAAGTGGCAAAGAAAGTGCCTCTCTTAGAGAAAGGCAAATCAAAAGCTGAACGAGGTATCACCTGACCCCAGTCAGAATGGCCATCTCAAAAAACTTAAAGCAATAAATGCCGCAGGGGGTGTTGGAAGAAGCGAACCCTCCCAGTGTGGTGGGAATGTAAATTGGTACATTTGCTATGGGGAACAGTAGGGAGGTTCTTTTAAAAACTAAACATAGAAGCATCAAATGACCCTGCAACCCCATACCTGGGCGTAGATCGGGAGGTAAGCAGGATTTTAAAAGACAGCTGCTCCCCAGTAGCCATGACAGCGCTGAGGGGCAGAATGGACAAAAGAGTCGGTTAAATAGTTAATCCCACTGAAGGATTATCAGTGAAAAAATATGGGAAACTCCTTTAAGTTAATGATTACTCAAGAAACCAGGCTTGCTGAGCAACAAAACCTTGCAACAGAAGCATGGGAGATGCCCCCCAAACAATAAAATAATGTAGCATGAGACCCACATCCTTCCCAGGGAGCTCGATAAATTAACGACCCCCAAAAGAGGCGCTGCGCACTCACACACACAAAAATCACTTATGGGAAGGTGGATTTTCAAAATGAAAACCCTCCTTATACTGAGACCTGAAAATATGTTTCCATCTCATCCTCTGTCGTCCCCTTCTCCCGCCTTCAATCTTTCCCAGCATGAGCTGGTGATGCCATCCAACCATCTCATCCTCGGTCGTCCCCTTCTTCTCCCGCCTTCAATCTTCCCCAGTAAAAGGTTGCTGCTGAACAAAAAGACGCCAGGATTCTTGGCCTCTGGAGGAGAAGAATTCAATCCAGGGCCAGAAACGAGGCTTGATCGCTCAGAGCTTTTGTGTAATAAAGTTTTATTAAAGGATAAAGGATATAGAGAAAGCTTCTGACATAGGAATCAGAAGGGGGCAGAAAGAGTGCTAGTCTTCAGCTGGATGTTATATAGTCACTAGCAGTCTGTTATTGAAAGAAAGGAATGTCTTAAAACTCAGAATGGCACCAGGCCCCTCATCCATAAGATGCATTTTGGGATAATCTTGGCACCAGGCGATTCATCCCGGGCCATAAAAAGATTGACTTGAATCTTGTAGAAGGGCAGATTACCATACAAATAGTTTCATTTACATAGCTTAGGGGAACAATATCTGAGTATAACATACTGGTTTGTCAAGTAGGTTCTGAGCCATTAGGCAGAACTGACTTGAAGACAGAGTCTGGGGTAAACGCATAGAACATAAACATAGCTTAAGACTAACATTTCCACAAGAAAAATGCATTGGTTATAACTTAAGGTTTGAGAATAGTTGACTTCAGGTGAAACCAGGTGTCATTATGGAAACACGGTATTTTAAGAGAAACCTTTTAACTTTGTATAAGTTAAGTTAAGTTAATTCGCTCAGTCGTGTCCAACTCTTTGCGACCCCATGGACTGTAGCCTACCAGGCTCCTCTGTCCATGAGATTCTCCAGGCAAGAATACTGGAGTGGGTTGCCATTTCCTTCTCCAGGGGATCTTCCTGACCCAGGGATCGAACCCAGCTCTCCCGTATCAGAGGCAGAGGCTTTAACCTCTGAGCGTATAGAGAAGGGGAAAAAAATAGTTTGTTTCCTCCTGCCACTTAAGAGAGATAAAAATGTCAGACACTTGCAGCCTATTTCCTCCGTTTGGAGACCCCTGGCCTTCCTGCCTGTTACCCTCTCACCAGCATCAGGGTCTTTTGCAATGAGTGAGTATTTGGCATCACGTGGCCAAAGTATTGGAGTTTCAGCTTCAGCATCAGTCTTTCCAATGAATATTCAGGACTGATCTCCTTTAGGATGGACTGGTTGGATCTCCTTGCAGTCCAAGGGACTTTCAAGAGTCTTCTCCAACACCACAGTTCAAGAGCCTCAACTCTTCAGTGCTCAGCCTTCTTGACCATATACGGAGGGACAAGTAAACTTCCCGCCCTATTTGGTGAAGGAACTGAGATGGCAATGTGCCATCTTCTCAAGAAAAACAAAGAAGGTCTTCCTCCCCTGCCCACTTTTCCTTTGATTATAAACTGTAGCCTAGTTAAGTTCTCAGGGGGCAGTATTTCTCACCTGCCTGCTTGTAAACCTCGCAAACATCCTAGTTTAATAAATTACTTCCTCTCTGCCACTTTGCTCTTGCTGAATTATTCTCCAGGCTAATATAAAGGACTATGGTACCAGAGCTCTTCAGAGCTCCCCTGAAATGACACCCATCAGTTCCATGCGTACAATAGCTAAGACATGGTAGCAACCTAAGTGTAGAAGCCCAGATGAATGGATAAAGAGAAAGGGGCACATATACACAAGGCAGTATCACTCAGTCATAAAGAAGGGTGAAAGAATGCACGTCCAGCCGCAAGGGAGAAAGTGGAGATGAGCAGAGCAAGTGAAGGGAGCCGAGGGAGAGGAGCATCACATGCTATCACTGCTGGCTAAAGCGAAAAGTTGGTACAAATGAACTTCTTTACAGAAGAGAAATGGCCTCACACACTTGGAAAAGAAATTTAGGATTACCAAAAGAAAGAGAGCAGGGAGCAGGGAGTACTTAGCTGCTTCAGATTAATATATACACCTTAAAACCAGTGCCAAAGGGCTCTTAATATTCACAAGGTCTGTAGGGCTCTAAATGATACTAGCCCTGAAGAAGTGCCCTGGGGTAAAATCCCGGACAAGGTTTCTAAACAGGACTGCCTTTCAAGAAGCCAGATTCAAGAGGTGAATTGTACTCACACTGACTAAAATATAACCACATGGAAAAATACTCAACATCGCTAATTATTTTTTATAAGGCTTCCCTGGCAGCTCAGACAGTAAAGTGTCTGCTGCAATGCAGGAGACCCAGGTTTGATCCCTGGGTCAGGAAGATTCCATGGAGAAAGAAATGTCAACCCATGCCAATATTCTTGCCTGGGAAATTCCATGGATGGAGGAGCCTGGTAGGCTACAGTCCATGAGGTCGCAAAGAGTTGGACACGACTGAATGACTTCACTAATTACTTTAAAATGCTGATAAAAATTACAATGAAGTATCCCTTCCACTGAGCAGAATGCCCATTGTCAACAAAAACCTACCAAGAATAAGTGCTGGAATCATTCTACAAAGAATAAGTGTGTGGAAGAAAGGGAATCCTCCTCACTGTGGTGCAGCCACCATGGAGAGCAGCACAGAGGTTTTTTAAAATCTAAGCAGAGAGCTACGCTGTGATCAGACAATGCCAGCCCTAGGGCTGGGTCTGATGAGCATTAAAATGTGGAGCTTGCCCACTCTGACTTTCACGGCAGCACTGTTCACAACCGCCAAGACAGAGACTCCACCAAAGTGTCCACCAGCAGAAAAATGCAGACTATAAGGGATAAACATACCAAGGGATACGCTCCAGCTAGAAAAAATAACTAATGCCATTTTCAGTAACATGGACAGATGGAGAGATTATCACAGCAAGTGAAGACAGAGAAAGACAAGCACCATAAGAGATTACTTACAGGTGGAATCTATTAATTCATACCAATGAACTATTTTTTAAAGAGTCTAACAGATTTAGAAAACAAAGGTATGAATATTAAAAAGGAAACTTGGTCGGGAGGGATATATTACAAGGTTTGGATTAACATATACAAACTAATATACGTCAAATATATTGTCAAAAAGAAAGGCCCTACTGAATAGCAGGGAACACTACAGAATACACTCCGACACACTCTGATATTCTGTTCAGGAAAAGAACCCGAAAAGTCGCTCATTTCTGAACAGCTGAATCGATGTCTTGTACATCTAAAACAAACACAACACTGCAAATCAATTCTACTTTAATATAAAATAAAAATCATATTTAAAGATAAAAAAAGGTGCCATGATAAATGCTGCCACCTTGTGGCTTCATTCGCTAAAAGAAAATGTAAAACCTGTGCTTATGGCCGATTAATATTTACGAGGCCTGCAGGGCAGTCAAGAAAAAGCAGCTGCTTTCAAGATATGTCCTGGGGTATGTTATCAAAAATGAATTCAAAACAGACACGTTCAAGAAGCAAATCTCAAGAGCTAAGTTTTACTTACTCTGTTAAAAAAAAAAACATGAAAATATGTCAACATTGCTAAATATTAGAGAAATACAAAGCGAACTACAATGAAATATTTCCTCACACCATTAACTATGGTTGTTGTCCAAAAGTCAACAAACAATAAATCCAGGAGAGGGTGTGGTGGAAAGGAACTCTCCTGCGCTGTTGGTGGGAATGTAAATTGGTAACAGCCTCTATGGAGGACAGTGTGGGGGCTCCTTAAACAATGAAAGTGAGAATGAGACTAGAATACTCCCTAACATCATACACAAAAATAAAGCCCAAATAATGTAAATATCTAAATATAAGGGTGGATACTATGAAATGCTTGAGTAAAATATAGGAA
Source organism: Budorcas taxicolor (assembly GCF_023091745.1). Taxonomy (NCBI): domain Eukaryota; kingdom Metazoa; phylum Chordata; class Mammalia; order Artiodactyla; family Bovidae; genus Budorcas; species Budorcas taxicolor. The sequence goes on along the minus strand of NC_068910.1, from coordinate 221,614,915 downwards.
GGACATGCTCTGACATAAATCATAGGAAGACCTTTTGGATCCACCTCTTAGAATAATGACAAATAAAAATAAACAAATGGGACCTAACTCAACTTAAAAGCATTGGCACAGCAGAGGAAACCATAAAAATAACAAAAAGAGAAACCCCAGAATGAAACTAATATTTGTGAACAGAAACACCCCTGAGGAATTCATTTCTGAAACATGCAAACAGCCCATACACCTTGTAACAAACAAACAACCCAATCAAATAGGGGCGAAACATTTAAAGGAACGTTTCCCCAAAGAAGACATAGAGGTGGGCATGAAGGACATGAAAAGATGCTCACCAGCTTAATTATTGTTGTTGCTGTTAACAGTAAATTTTATTTATTTTTAAAACTTCAATTAAAAATAAATTAAAAAATAATAATAAAAGACAGCTGCACCCCAAAGTTCAGGGCAACACACTGTACAGTAGCCGAGGTGTGGAAGCAGGCTAAGTGGACGAGGGCAGATGAACGGGTAACCAAGGCGGGGCACATACACACAGAGGATATCACTCAGCCACGAGAGGACGACATGCGTCACGCCCCAGCAACAAGAAGGGAATAGAGGTGATCATACTGAGTGAAGTTAAGTGAGACAAGGAAAGACAAATATCATAGGATATCACTTAGAGGTAGATTCTGAAAAAGGATACAGGCAAACTTCTTTAGCAAACAGAAATGGCTTCACAGGAAAAGCACTTTACGGTCACTAAAAGGGAAAGATCATAGGCGGCGAGAAATAAGCAGGTGGATATGAACATATACACACTACTCTTTAGGAAATAATCAAGAACCCACTGTAGGATGAGGACCCCGACTCAATGCTGTATAATAAATTACATGGGAAGATAACCTGGAAAAGAGCACATATACTGGTGCAATGGACATGAACTTGAGCAAACTTTGGGAGATGGTGAGGGACAGGGAGGCCTGGCGTGCTTCAGTCACTGGGGTTGCAAAGAGTCAGACACAACCGGGTGACTGAACAACATACGTTCATGCATAAGTGAATCACGTTGCTGTACACTCCTAAACAGGAAAACAACACACGTGCCAGACCACGCTGTAAGTCACCTCTGTGCTGTGCTGTGCCTAGTTGCTCAGTCGTGTCCGACTCTTTGTGACCCAGGGACTGTAGGCCCCGAGGCCCCTCTGTCCATGGGGTTCTCCAGGCGAAAATACTGCAGTGGGCTGCCATGCCCTCCCCCAGGGGATGTTCCCAACCCAGGGACTGAACCCATATCTCCCGCATTGCAGGCAGATTCTTTACCAGCTGAGCTACCAGGGAAATCCAAGTCATCTCTACACCAATATAAAATAAAAATTTTTTAAAAAGGAAATCCTGACTCTACTTCCCTCAGGCCATTGTAACCTGGAGCCTGGGCAAGCCTGGGTCCCACAGATGGACTTGACTTGGCCTGATGGAGCTGGGGAGGATGCACCAGCCAACAAAACCTCCTTTGGGACCTGAATTGCCCATTCCCCTCTGCACGGACCCACAGCCTCCAGATGCAAGTGGGTCCTTCTGAAGTAAAAAAGTGCAAGCCTGTTGCACCCAAAGGACAAGCTAAGAGATTTGAAAAGTCCACTGGTCTCCATGTGCTCTGGGCTGGGTTCCCACCTCCAGCCTCCTTCTTTGGGTCACCACACCTACGGATGACACCAGCCTCTGCAGAGTGCTTTTGCAAGAACTGAGATTTGTCCAGGGCATAGGGGTAAGGAAGGAGTAAGGAATGGGACACAAACCCTGGGCGTTTCTTCTGGCACTTTCCACTTTAGTTGACAATCCAGGAACAGGACTTTCCGTATGGATCTGGTTGCTCCTATACACATGGACATCACCAGATGGTCAAAACCAAAATCAGATTGATTATAATTTTTGCAGCCAAAATTGGAGAAGCTCTATACAGTCAGCAAAAACATGACAGGAAGCTGACTGTGGCTCAGCTCACGAACTCCTTATTGCAAGACAGACTAAAAATGAAGAAAGTATGGAAAACCACAGTGAAACGCAAGCCCTTCCCTGTTTGCTCAACTTACCCTAAGGCTCTGGTTGACCCCAGGAACAAAAGGTGGGCGTGAAAAAGTGCTGCCGCCTGTGGACGTTTCCTGTAACTACAACTTAACCACCACAGCTTACTGAAGTGAAGTGAAGCTGCTCAGACGCGTTCTACTCTTTGAGACTCCGTGGACCGAAGCCTACCAGGTTCCTCCGTCCATGGGATTTTCCAAGCAAGAGTACTGGAGTGGGTAGCCATTTCCTTCTCCAGGGGATCTTCCCTACCCAGGGATCGAACCCAGGTCTCCCTCATTGTTCAGTTCAGTTCAGTTCAGTCGCTCAGTCGTGTCCGACTCTCTGCGACCCCATGAATCGCAGCACGCCAGGCCTCCCTGTCCATCACTATCTCCCGGAGTTCACTCAGACTCACGTCCATCGAGTCCGTGATGCCATCCAGCCATCTCATCCTGGGTCGTCCCCTTCTCCTCCTGCCCCCAATCCCTCCCAGCATCAGAGTCTTTTCCAATGAGTCAACTCTTCCCATGAGGTGGCAAAAGTACTGGAGTTTCAACTTTAGCATCATTCCTTCCAAAGAACACCCAGGGCTGATCTCCTTCAGAATGGACTGGTTGGATCTCCTTGCAGTTCAAGGGACCCTCAAGAGTCTTCTCCAACACCACAGTTCAAAAGCATCAATTCTTCGGCGCTCAGCCTTTTTCACAGTACAACTCTCACATCCATACATGACCACAGGAAAAACTATAGCCTTGACTAGACGGACCTTAGTCGGCAAAGTAATGCCTCTGCTTTTGAATATGCTATCTAGGTTGGTCAAAACTTTTCTTCCAAGGAGTAAGTGTCTTTTAATTTCATGGCTGCAGTCACCATCTGCAGTGATTTTGGAGCCCCCAAAAAATAGAGTCTGACACTATTTCCACTGTTTCCCCATCTATTTCCCATGAAGTGATGGGACCGGATGCCATGATCTTCGTTTTCTGAATGTTGAGCTTTAAGTCACCTTTTTCACTCTCCTCTTTCACTTTCATCAAGAGGCTTTTTAGCTCCTCTTCACTTTCTACCATAAGCGTGGTGTCATCTGCATATCTGAGGTGATTGATATTTCTCCCGGCCATCTTGATTCCAGCTTGTGTTTCTTCCAGTCCAGCGTTTCTCATGATGTACTCTGCATAGAAGTTAAATAAGCAGGGTGACAATATACAGCCTTGATGTACTCCTTTTCCTATTTGGAACCAGTCTGTTGTTCCATGTCCAGTTCTAACTGTTGCTTCTTGACCTGCATACAGATTTCTCAAGAGGCAAGTTAGGTGGTCTGGTATTCCCATCTCTCTCAGAATTTTCCATAGCTTATTGTGATCCACATAGTCAAAGGCTTTGGCATAGTCAATAAAGCAGAAATAGATGTTTTTCTGGAACTCTCTTGCTTTTTCCATGATCCAGCAGATATTGGCAATTGGATCTCTGGTTCCTCTGCCTTTTCTAAAACCAGCTTGGACATCAGGGAATTCACGGTTCATATATTGTTGAAGCCTGGCTTGGAGAATTTTGAGCATTACTTTACTAGCATGTGAGATGAGTGCAATTGTGCGGTAGTTTGAGCATTCTTTGGCATTGTCTTTCTTTGGGATTGGAATGAAAACTGACCTTTTCCAGTCCTGTGGCTACTGCTGAGTTTTCCAAATTTGCTGGCATATTGAGTGCAGCACTTTCACAGCATCATCTTTCAGGATTTGAAACAGCTCCACTGGAATGCCATCACCTCCACTAGCTTTGTTCATAGTGATGCTTTCCAAGGCCCACTTGACTTCACATTCCAAGATGTCTGGCTCTAGATTAGTGATCACATCATCATGATTATCTGGGTCGTGAAGATCTTTTTTGTACAGTTCTTCTGTGTATTCTTGCCACCTCTTCCTAATATCTTCGCTTCCGTTAGGTCCATACCATTTCTGTCCTTGATCGAGCCCATCTTTGCATGAAATGTTCCCTTGGTATCTCTAATTTTCTTGAAGAGATCTCTAGTCTTCACCATTCTGTTGTTTTCTTCTATTTCTTTGCATTGATCGCTGAAGAAGGCTTTCTTATCTCTTCTTGCTATTCTTGGAACTCTGCATTCAGATGCTTATATCTTTCCAGGATATCTTTCCTTTGCTTTTTGCCTCTCTTCTTTTCACAGCTATTTGTAAGGCCTCCCAGACAGCCATTTTGCTTTTTTGCATTTCTTTTCCATGGGAATGGTCTTGATCCCTGTCTCCTGTACAGTGTCATGAACCTCATTCCATAGTTCATCAGGCACTGTATCTATCAGATCTAGGCCCTTAAATCTATTTCTCACTTCCACTGTATAATCATAAGGGATTTGATTTAGGTCATACCTGAATGGTCTAGAGGTTTTCCCTACTTTCTTCAATTTAAGTCTGAATTTGGCAATAAGGAGTTCATGATCTGAGCCACAGTCAGCTCCTGGTCTCGTTTTTGTTGACTGTATAGAGCTTCTCCATCTTTGGCTGCAAAGAATATAATCAATCTGCTTTCGGTGTTGACCATCTGGTGATGTCCATGTGTAGAGTCTTCTCTTGTGTTGTTGGAAGAGGGTGTTTGCTATGACCAGTGCATTTTCTTGGCAAAACTCTATTAGTTTTGCCCTGCTTCATTCTGCATTCCAAGACCAAATTTTCATGGTATTCCAGGTGTTTCTTGACTTCCTACTTTAGCATTCCAGTCCCCTATAATGAAAAGGACATCTTTTTGGGGTGTTAGTTCTAAAAGGTCTTGTAGGTGTTCATAAAATCGTTCAACTTCAGCCTCTTCAGCTTTACTGGTTGGGGCATAGACTTGGATAACTGTGATATTGAATTGTTTGCCTTGGAGATGAACAGAGATCATTCTGTCGTTTTTGAGATTGCATCCAAGTACTGCATTTCAGACTCTTTTGTTGACCATGATGGCTACTCCATTTCTTCTGAGGGATTCCTGCCCACAGTGGTAGATATAATGGTCATCTGAGTTAAATTCACCCATTCCAGTCCATTTTAGTTCGCTGATTCCTAGAATGTTGACGTTCACCCTTGCCATCTCTTGTTTCACCACTTCCAATGTACCTTGATTCATGGACCTGATATTCCAGGTTCCTATGCAATATTGCTCTTTACAGCATCGGATCTTGCTTCTATCACCAGTCACATCCACAACTGGGTATTGTTTTTGCTTTGGCTCCATCCCTTCATTCTTTCTGGAGTTATTTCTCCACTGATCTCCAGTAGCATATTGGGCACCTAATGACCTGGGGAGTTCCTCTTTTGATATCCTGTCATTTTGCCTTTTCATACTGTTCATGGGGTTCTCAAGGCAAGAATACTGAAGTGGCTTGCCATTCCCTTCTCCTTGTAGACTGCCGCTTTACCATCTGAGCCATTATTCACAAGTCCTGGGTATCTGTCAATGACAGCTGCCCTCAGGAAATGTCCTGGGGCAGGCATTACGAAATAAATTCCAAACACAATCTAAAAGCCACTTGCCACTTGTGTATTTTCCTCACACTCTTAAAAAAAAAACCAAAAACTGAAACTACCGCTGCAGAACGAGATGCACAGCATCCCTAATTCCTGCAGAAATGCCTTCAAAACGACCAGGAGAAATCACATCCCATCTGTGAGAATGGCCGTCCTCACAAGTTCACAAGCAGCAAACATAGCCGCGAGCCTGAAGGACAGGGAACACCCCTACACGGTCAGTGGGGATATTCGCTGGCAGCCGCCTCTGTACAGTCTCCGTATGCCAGGGAAAAAATCCGTCAAGAGAGCTAAACACAAAATCTAACATGCCCACACCTGTGACTATATCCCAAGAAAACCGTCATTCAAAACGACACATCACCCCAACATGCACTGCCCTGTTTCTTACAATAGACTAGACAGAACCGGCAAAATCTCCACCGACAGATGAACGCTTCAACAAGATGTAATAGACATATACAATGGATTATTACTCAGCCAAAAAAAAAAAATGAAATTATAAAACTATGTCACTGGTAGCCACAAGGATGGACCTTGAAGGATCACACGTGAAGGGAAATCAGCCAGTCAGCAGGAGACAAGAGCATATGATATCCTTTCTAGATAAATTTTAAAAAGAGAAAATAAAATAAATAAATAATAAAAAAGAGATGCAAAGGAAATACTTTACAGCACAAAGAGAGAATTCAAACACAAAGGGCTCCACATAACAACAGTGGCACTAACAAGGAATTTGAAAGGTGGTGCTGAAAAGATGGCAATGACGACCCTGTATGCAAGACAGGAAAAAAGATGCAGCTGTGTATAACGGACTTTCGGACTCAGAGGGAGAGGGAGAGGGTGGGATGATTTGGGAGAATGGCATTCTATCATGTATACTATCATGTAAGAATTGAATCGCTAGTCTATGTCTGACGCAGGAAAAAAAAAAAAAGAAAGGTGGTGCTGACATATGCTTAAAAATCTGTATCTGTAATAGATAATCCAGCAGGGTTATCTTTTTCCTTCCATAAATGAAAATATGAATATATATCCATACATATATATTCAGATATGAAATAGAAAATTCTACTTAATATGTGAAATGCACACCTCTATATCTATAGAAAATGTATCTTCATATATGAAATATGCACCCATATTTTCACAAATGAAACAGAAAACCCTAATTTCATATATGAAATATGTATCAATATTTTCATATAGGAGATACTGAATATTCTATTTCCGTATTTGAAATAGGCACCTATATTTTCATATATGAAATATAGAAAATTGTATTTTCACATGTGAATTATATACCTGTATTTTCATATATGAAATATATCAAATTCTATTATTTTCATATATGAACTATGCTCCTATATTTTCCTTTATGAAATACAGGAATTTCTATTTTCCTCTATGAATATACTTACCCATATTTTGATATACACAACATAAAAAGATTAAAATAATGTCACTTTCTGCAACATGAACTTAGATTATATTAGTAAGTGAAGTCAGGAGGACAGAGACAAATACAATATGATTCCACTTATACTGGAATCTAAAATATGACAAAGTGAATTTATCTATGCAACAGAAAGACTCACAGATTAAGAGAACTAATGATTACCAGTGGGGAGTGGGAGGTGGAGGAGCAAGGCAGGGGCAGAGAATTAAGAGACAAAAAACACTATGTATAAAATAAATAATCTACAAGGACATAGTATACAGTAGAGGGAAATAGAGCCGTTATTCCTGGAGAAGGGAATGTCAATCCACTCCAGCATTCCTGCCTGGAGAATTCCATGGACAAAGGAGCTTGGTGGGCTTCGGTCCACGGGGTTGCACAATGTTGTACAAAACTGAGCAATTAGCAGTCTCACTTTGCAATACCCTTAAATGGAGTATAGTCCATAAAAACGTTGAATTACTATGTTGTATATGCAAATCAAATATAGCAATGTACTTCAAGTATATTTCACCTTAAAAACAAAAATAGCTGATGGCTAGCTATGAAACCGTTCACCACAGATTGGGACTTGAACCCATGTGCTGGGACTCAAACCCACCCAAAACCCTGTTTGGGCCTGAACCCACAAGGCTGGGACTCAAGAACCCAGCAAAAACTCACAGTACCTGGTTTCAGGGCCTAATAAACTCAGGTTCTTGATGTCTCATCCCAGAAAGAATTCAATGAGAGACAAAGAGATAGGTAAGAAACGGATTTATTCAGATTGAGAAAGAAACACACTCCACAGAGTTTGGGCCATCACAGAGGGAGAGTGTAGCCTTGAAATGTGGAGTGGTTAGATTTTATAGGCTGGGTAATTTCATATGCCAATGAGTGGGAGGATTATTCCAACTATTTTTGGGAAAGTGAAAGTGAAAGTCGCTCAGTTGTGTCCGACTCTTTGCAACCCCATGGACTATATAGTCCATGGAATTCTCCAGGCCAGAATACTGGAGTGGACAGCCTTTCCCTCCTCCAGGGGATCTTCCCAACCCAGGGATTGAACCCAGGTCTCCTGCACTGCAGGCGGGCTCTTCACCAGCTGAGCCACCGGGGAAGCACATGTTTGGGAAGGGGAGGATAGTCCCAGGATTTGGCCCAACGCCCACTCCGGGGTCTGTGGAAAGAGCCTCGGAACTGCCATGGCACCTCTGGGTGTGTCGTCTCACTTGCTGACTGAAGATCAAGCTCTACTCTGCCATCTTGGTCCCATTTAATTCGAGTCAGCTTATGTTGTGTCCTTGGGCTATGTCATTTTTTCAAAAGTTGTGCCCTGCCCCTTTCCCTCCTGTAACATTCCCCCCTCAGAGATTTTACTCCCATATGCTTATGGGAAGCAGAGGGCGAAGGTCCATCTTCTGTGATTGCTTTGAGGCTGAGTAGGGGCATCGACCCTACCTATCAGTGAGTAAAAGTCTCTGGATACCCAATTTAGGGCAGGGGCAGGGCAGCTCCTTGTTTAGGCATGGGCTGAAATCCATGCACAGCCATCATCTTGATGTAGAACTGTTGTAACTGGCTCCTTAGCCTTCCTATATCTTCTTGATGATGAGGCGATTTTTGTACCAGCAACAGTGTACAGAAATATCTATAAGTGACAAAAGACACAAAAGGCATGCTCAAACATCAGATTACAGTGTACAATGAAGTCTGGTTACAATAAGCAGAGTTGCAAAAGATCACATTTAACATAACATGCCAAACAACCCTAGTTAAATATTTATCTTTGAGTTACCTCAAGAGCCCTCTAAAACATCCCAAAGTTAGTTTTTAGTCAGATAGGATCATAAGTCACTGTGAGACAGTATTTACTCCCTAACCTAAAGATTTTTTTCCCTAAAGATCTCAAAAGCAAATGTAAATCACTTACAGGAAACTCATCTAAACCTGTCTCTCAAAAGCGGCATTTCAAGAATAATTTGGAGAAATCAAACTCAGTCTTGTCTTAGCCCACTTCTAACAAAATTCATTTACCCACCTAAATTAAATCCAACCTTCAGTTCAGTGCAGTTCAGGTCAGTCACTCAGTCGTGTTCGATTCTTGGTGACCCCATGAATTGCAGCACACCAGGCCTCCCTGTCCATCACCAACTCCCTGAGTTCACTCAGACTCACGTCCATTGAGTCGGTGAGTTGGTGATGCCATCCAGCCATCTCATCCTCTGTTGTCCCCTTCTCCTTCTGTCCCCAATCCCTCCCAGCATCGGGGTCTTTTCCAATGAGTCAACTCTTTGCATGAGGTGGCCAAATCTCAAAGTACTGGAGTTTCAGCTTTAGCTTCAGTCCTTCCAAAGAACACTCAGGACTGATCTACTTTAGAATAGACTGGTTGGATCTCCTTGCAGTCCAAGAGACTCTCAAGAGTCTTCTCCAACACCATAGTTCAAAAGCATCAATTCTTCGGTGCTTAGCTTTCTTCACAGTCCAACTCTCACATCCATACATGACCACAGGAAAAACCATAGACTTGACTAGACAGACCTTTTGGCAAAGTAATGTCCCTGCTTTTTAATATGCTATCTAGGTTGGTCTGGAGAAGGAAATGGCAACCCACTCCAGTGTTCTTGCCTGGAGAATCCCAGTGATGGCAGAGCCTGGTGGGCTGCCATCTATGGGGTCGCACAGAGTCGGACACTACTGAAGCGACTTAGCATCTAGGTTGGTCACAACTTTCCACCAAAGGAATAAGTGTCTTTTAATTTCCCATGAAGTGATGGGACCAGATTCCATGATCTTCGTTGTCTGAATGTTGAGCTTTAAGCCAACTTTTTCACTATCCTCCTTCACTTTCATCAAGAGGCTTTTTAGTTCCTCTTCACTTTCTGCCATAAGGGTGGTGTCATCTGCATATCTGAGGTTATTGATATTTCTCCCGGCAATCTTGATTCCAGCTTGTGCTTCTTCCAGTCCAGCGTTTCTCATGATGTACTCTGCATAGACGTTAAATAAGCAGGGTGACGATGTACAGCTTTGACGTACTCCTTTTCCTATTTGGAACCAGTCTGTTGTTCCATGTCCAGTTCTAACTGTTGCTTCCTGACCTGCATATAGGTTTCTCGAGAGGCAGCTCAGGTGGTCTGGTATTCCCATCTCTTTCAGAATTTTCCACAGTTTATTGAGATCCACACAATCGAAGGCTTTGGCATAGTCAATAAAGCAGAAATAGATGTTTTTCTGGAACTCTCTCGCTTTTTCTATGATCCAGCAGATGTTGGCAATTTGATCTCTGGTTCCTCTGCCTTTTCTAAAACCAGCTTGAACATTTGAAAGTTCATGGTTCAGGTATTGCTGAAGCCTGGCTTGGAGAATTTTGAGCATTACTTTACTAGAATGTGAGATGAGTGCAATTGTGCAGTAGTTTCAGCATTCTTTGGCATTGCCTTTCTTTGGGATTGGAATGAAAACTGACCTTTTCCAGTCCTGTGGCCACTGCTGAGTTTTCCAAATTTGCTGGCATATTGAGTGCAGCACTTTCACAGCATCATCTTTTAGGATTTGAAGTAGTTCAACTAGAATGCCATCACTTCCACTAGCTTTGTTCGTAGTGATGCTTTCTAAGGCCCACTTGACTTCATATTCCAGGATGTCTGGCTCTAGATGAGTGATCACACCATCATGATTATCTGGGTTGTGAAGATCTTTTTTGTACAGTTCTTCTGTGTATTCTCGCCACCTCTTCTTAATATCTTCTGCTTCCGTTAGGCCCATACCATTTCTGTCCTTGATCGAGCCCATCTTTGCATGAAATGTTCCCTTGGTATCTCTAATTTTCTTGAAGAGATCTCTAGTCTTCACCATTCTGTTGTTTTCCTCTATTTCTTTGCATTGATCACTGAAGAAGGCTTTCTTATCTCTTCATGCTATTCTTTGGAACTCTGCATTCAGATGCTTATATCTTTCCTTTTTTCCTTTGCTTTTTGCCTCTCTTCTTTTCACAGCTATTTGTAAGGCCTCCCAGACAGCCATTTTGCTTTTTTGCATTTCTTTTCCATGGGAATGGTCTTGATTCCTGTCTCCTGTACAATGTCATGAACCTCATTCCATAGTTCATCAGGCACTCTATCTATCAGATTTAGGCCCTTAAATCTATTTCTCACTTCCACTGTATAATCATAAAGGGTTTGATTTAAGTCGTATCTGAATGGTCTAGAGGTTTTCCCTACTTTCTTCAATTTGAGTCTGAATCTGGTAATAAGGAGCTCATGATCTGAGCCACAGTCAGCTCCTGGTCTCGTTTTTGTTGACTGTATAGAGCTTCTCCATCTTTGGCTGCAAAGAATATAATCACTCTGATTTCAGTGTTGACCATCTGGTGATATCCATGTGTAGAGTCTTCTCTTGTGTTGTTGGAAGAGGGTGTTTGCTATGACCAGTGCATTCTCTTGGCAAAACTCTATTAGCCTTTCCCCTGCATCATTCCATATTCCAAGGCCAAATCTGTCTGTTACTCCAGGTGTTTCTTGACTTCCTACTTTTCCAGTCCCCTATAATGAAAAGGACATCTTTTTGGGGTGTTAGTTCTAAAAAGTCTTGTAGGTCTTCATAAAAATCGTTCAACTTCAGCTTCTACAGCATTACTGGTTGAGGTATAGACTTGATTACTGTGATATTGAATGGTTTGCCTTGGAGACGAACAGAGATCATTCTGTCGTTTTTGAGACTGCATCCAAGTACTGCATTTCAGACTCTTTTGTTGACCATGATGGCTACTCCATTTCTCCTAAGGGATTTCTGCCCGCAGTAGTAGATATAATGGTCATCTGAGTTAAATTCACCCATTCCAGTCCATTTTAGTAGGCTGATTCATAGAATGTTGACGTTCACTCTTTCCATCTCCTGTTTGACCACTTTCAATTTGCCTTGATTCATGGACCTGACATTCCAGGTTCCTATGCAATATTGCTCTTTACAGCATTGGACCTTGCTTCTATCACCAGTCACATCCACAACTGGGTATTGTTTTTGCTTTGGCTCCATCCCTTCATTCTTTCTGGAGTTATTTCTCCATTGATCTCCAGAAGCATATTGGGCACCTACCGACCTGGGGAGTTTCTCTTTCAGTGTCCTGTCTTTTTGCCTTTTCATACTGTTCATGGGGTTCTCAAGGTAAGAATCCTGAAGTGGCTTGCCATTCTCTTCTCCAGTGGACCACATTCTGTCTGACCTCTCCACCATGACCCGCCCGTCTTGGGTGGCCCCGCAGGGCATGGCTTAGTTTCACTGAGTTAGACAAGGCTATGGTCCATGTGATTAGATTGACTAGTCATCTGGGATTATGGTTTCAGTGTGGCTGCCCTCTGATCCCCTCTCACAACACCTACCATCTCACTTGGATTTCTCTTACCCTGGACGTGGGGTATCTCTTCATGACTGCCCCAGCAAAGCACAACCACTGCTCCTTACCCTGGATGAAGGGTATCTCCTCACCGCCGCCCCTCCTGACCTTGAACATGGAGTAGCTCCTCTCGGCCTAATCATGTGTTACACTTTGCCTGTATTAATCACACCAAAAATCTTAAACCACTTTTAATACCAGATACCAGTTTGCCGTGAATATTTTTCAGCTAACATGAGGCTGAAATTCATTCTGGCCTAATTATTTTATATTTTTGAGTATTTATATGAGTATTTAATCTCCTTTAAGTCAAATAGAGCTCTTTTATGAATTATTTTTGGCAATATCATACATATATAACACACATATAGACACATACAAGCACACACACACAGAGGCCTCAGTTCCTGTTCCAGAATTTCAGCCATGATCTTGGGAACCCAAACCATTTTCCCAAAATAATTCCTAAATCTGGAAGAGGTTCATTATCATTTTGTATATACTGAGGTAAACTGAAAGGTGGGGTTATCTCTTTAATCAAGTTATTTGTTACTCCTAACACCTTTCCTTTCCAAATGGGGAAAGTCTTCACCCATCCAGTGAATGTGTCTTCCTTTACCAATAAATATTTGTATCCTCTAGTCTTGGGCATCTGAGTAAAACCGATTGGCCAGTTCTCCATGTCGTTTCCTCAGCATTGAATGGGTCTGACTCATGGAGGAGGGGGTGGCATTGTCCTAGGGGCACTTTGTAAACATGGGGCACATGACTTGGTAATCTGGGCCACCACCACTTCCACTCCTTTACCCACAATCTTTATAGTAATTTCCAGAGAGCTTCACATCCATAGTGGGTAGTCTCATATAAACCCTTGATTACTTTCCATTGCTGAGCTTGTGGAGTCATAATCTTTGCATCTAACATATACCATCCACTTTGGTCAACACTGAAATCAGATTGATAATATTCTTTGCAGCCAAAGATGGAGAAGCTCTATACAGTCAACAAAAACAAGACCAGGAGCTGACTGTGGCTCAGATCATGAACTCCTTATTGCCAAATTCAGACTCAAATTGAAGAAAGTAGGGAAAACCTCTAGACCATTCAGGGATGACCTAAATCAAATCCCTTATGATTATACAGTGGAGGTGAGAAATAGATTTAAGGGCCGAGATCTGATAGATAGAGTGCCTGATGAACTATGGAATGAGGTTCATGACATTTTACAAGAGACAGGGATCAAGACCATCCCCATGGAAAAGAAATGCAAAAAAGCAAAATGGCTATCTGGGGAGGCCTTACAAATAGCTGTGAAAAGAAGAGAGGCGAAAAGCAAAGGAGAAAAGGAAAGATATAAGCATCTGAATGCAGAGTTCCAAAGAATAGCATGAAGAGATAAGAAAGCCTTCTTCAGTGATCAATGCAAAGAAATAGAGGAAAACAACAGAATGGTGAAGACTAGAGACCTCTTCAAGAAAATTAGAGATACCAAGGGAACATTTCATGCAAAGATGGGCTCGATCAAGGACAGAAATGGTAGGGATCTAACGGAAGCAGAAGATATTAAGAAGAGGTGGCGAGAATACACAGAAGAACTGTACAAAAAAGATCTTCACAACCCAGATAATCACGATGGTGTGATCACTCATCTAGAGCCAGACATCCTGGAATGTGAAGTCAAGTGGGCCTTAGAAAGCATCGCTACGAACAAAGCTAGTGGAGGTGATGGCATTCCAGTGGAGCTGTTTCAAATCCTGAAAGATGATGCTGTGAAAGTGCTGCACTCAATATGCCAGCAAATTTGGAAAACTCAGCAGTGGCCACAGGACTGGAAAAGGTCAGTTTTCATTCCAATCCCAAAGAAAGGCAATGCCAAAGAATGCTGAAACTACTGCACAATTGCACTCATCTCACATGCTAGTAAGGTAATGCTCAAAATTCTCCAAGCCAGGCTTCAGCAATACATGAACCACGAACTTCCTGATGTTCAAGCTGGTTTTAGAAAAGGCAGAGGAACCAGAGATCAAATTGCCAACATCCGCTGGATCATGGAAAAAGCGAGAGAGTTCCAGAAAAACATCTATTTCTGCTTCATTGACTATGCCAAAGCCTTTGACTGTGCGGATCCCAATAAACTGGAAAATTCTGAAAGAGATGGGAATACCAGACCACCTGAGCTGCCTCTTGAGAAACCTATATGCAGGTCAGGAAGCAACAGTTAGAACTGGACATGGAACAACAGACTGGTTCCAAATAGGAAAAGGAGTACGTCAAGGTTGTATATTGTCACCCTGCTTATTTAACTTCTATGCAGAGTACATCATGAGAAACGCTGGACTGGAAGAAACACAAGCTGAAATCAAGATTGCCGGGAGAAATATCAATAACCTCAGATATTTTTGTAGATCCCATGACAAACTTTGCCCAAATAGGTGGGGGTTGTTACAAAATCCCTGGGGCAAAGCTGGCTGGGTGGGGTCTTCAAAGGCAAATAAAAATTGGCTTTCCTCCTCCAACAGTATAGAATAGAAAGTGAAAGGGAAGTCACTCAGTCGTGTCCGACTCTTTGCGACCCCGTGGACTACAGCCCACCAGGCTTCTCTGTCCATAGGATTCTCCAGGCAAGAATACTGGAGTGATTTACCATTTCCTTCTCCAGGGGATCTTCCCTACCCAGGGATCAAACCCAGGTCTCCCACATTGGAGGCAGAGGCTTTAACCTCTGAGCCAGAGGGTGTCTTTTAAATCAATTGGGCTTCCTTCATAGCTCAGTTGGTAAAGAATCCACCTGCAATGCAGGAGCTCCCAGTTCAGTTCCTGGGTCAGGAAGATCCCCTGGAGAAGGGATAGGCTACCCACTCTTGTATTCTTGGGCTTCTCTTGTAGCTCAGCTGGTAAAGAATCTCCCTTCAATGTGGGAGACCTGGGTTCGATCCCTGGGTTGGGAAGATCCCCTGGAGAAGGGAAAGGCTACCCACTCCAGTATTCTGGCCTGCAGAATTCCATGGACTGTATAGGTTGCAAAGATTCGGACACCACTGAGTGACTTTCACTTTCATTTCCTTTAAATCAATTACTGAAAAATATTTGGCTTATTCAGGAATTTCAGACAATAGAGTTAGTCACCACTGGGTGTAAATGAATTACAGCCTCATTTATTATTCATAAATCTTGAACTAGTCTTAATTTATCATTTGACTTCTTTACAACCTAAATAGGAGTGTTGCCTGGACTGTTACAGGGAATTAATAGCCCCTGCTCCTTTAAATTCTCATTGATGGATTTTAACCTTTCCTCAACCTCGAGTTTCAGTGGATACTGCTTTTGATGTGGAAATAGGTGCGAGTCTTTGAGCTTGATAACTACAGGAATAGTATTTTGTGCTCAACCCACAGTTTTTCCGTCAGGCCACACGCTAGGATTTCTATTTTGTTAAATTAATGGGGGAGAAATGAAGGGCTCCATGTTCATGAAAACAGAGGCATGGGCCTTTTTCAGCATGTCCCTCCCCAGAAGGGGTGAGGGAGACTCTGGCAGGACCAGAAACTCGTGTGAAAAACCACAGAGTCGCAGTTGCAGCTTAGAAGGCGACTGAAATAATGCGGTTTGGGTTGTCCACACAGTCCCATCATGGAAGAGGACTGGGGAGAGCGTGGGCCAGGGGCTTCAGGAAGCAAAAATAAAGTTGCCCCAGTGTCCAAAAGGAAATCGGTGGGTTGGCCCCCCACAGTTATTAATACCCGAGGTTCCTCAGGTGTAATTAGGACAGGAGCTTGTGTGGGGACCCCCGGGCACCTTCAGTCCTGATTGTCTTGAGAGTCAGACCCCTGGGACCTACGCCTCTGCAGACAGTCTCCCCTCTCATGTGGTCCCATGCAGACCGGACATGGAGCCGGGAGGCCTAGATGCCTGAGGGCTATTTCGCTTGAGGTGCCCCTCCTGTCCACAGTAATGGCAAGCCCGCCCCTTTTCCCTGGGTCCCTCTGGGCATTTTTCTCTGGCTGTTTAAGAACAGTTCTGGCAGCCATCACAAGGGCTTCTGCCTGTTCCTCAGTCTTCCTCTCCCTTTCTTTCTTCTCATATCCCCTGCTATAATAGACTGTCTGAGACAGCTGCAACAGATTAGCTAAAGACTGATGTGGTCCATACACCTGTTTTAGTAGCTATCTGGAGCCAACTGAGTGAGAAATTGATCTTTTAAGATCACTCTCCAATCTTCAGTTGTAGGACCAATCTCAGTGAATCTGCAAAGGGCTTCCCTCAGTCTATCTAGGAATTTACCAGGAGCTTCCTTCTCCTCCTGTTCTGTGTTTGCCAGTTTGGCATAGTTTAAAGTCTTAGCAGGCACTCGCCCAGGTCCTTCCAGAACACATCTGACAAAATGACTCTGATCCCATCTTCCTTTAGCTGTGTTATAGTCCCAGTCTGGTTCTATAGTTGGCACCACCTGATTCCCAGTGGGGAGGGCTGCTCTCTCCTCCTCCCTCTTCCCTACTGACTCATCACCAAGCCATTCATCTCCATAGGCAACAGTTTTCCCCAAAACTCAAGGTTTTGATTCAGGGGTTAGTGTCTACCCCAGGATATACATCACATTCTTCCAAGTAAGGTCATAAAGCAGAGTAACACCCTTAAAGGCTCTAATATATTTTTCTGGGTCCTCCAAATAGTCTCTCAGGTCCTCCTTGATTCTTTGCATTTCTTGATAAGAAAAGGGCTCACTAACTCTCATAAATTGATCATTTCTCCCCATGGGCGCTTCATGAAGAGGCAACAGCTTGTGTGGCTGTTCCTCAGCCTCTCTGGATGCCCTTCGCATATGATCCCAGGGAGAGATTGGAGAAGCCTGTTTTCCTTTGTCTCTTTGTCTCCTGTCCTCCGTCTCATCCTGTATTTCACCCTTAGTTTTAGCTGTCTAAGTGTCTCTTACTTCGATTGTCTGAGTTTCTATTGAAACCAGAGTAGTCTGAGGTCATATTGAGACAGGGGTCGTTTGGGCAGTTTGAATCTCAATTTGGATTTTTATTGAGACCAAGGCAACTTAAAGTTTGGTTTGAGTTTCTACTGAGACCAAGGTAACCCTTTCTGGAGGGGTTCCCTGACTTTCAGTTTGTTTAGTTTGGAGCCCCAGGTATGGGGGTAAAGTAGGAGGACAGGAGGCAGCGGAAGGTTTCATACCCAAATCTACACCCTTAGAAACCTATGTCATGTCTCACAGAGAAAAAGAAAAGGCAATTTGCTACTTCTGCCCATTTCCCTTGTTCTCTACAGAACCTGTCTAATTGTGAAACAGATTACACTTAAGTGACCCTCTAACCAGCACAGCTTGCTGTCCTCCAGGGGATACCGTGGCCATGCAGGACCACATAGGAAGATCAGGCGTGTCTGCTTTCAGCTCTGGGGATCAGATCTATCCCAGTTTTTCAGGATACAGTTCAAAGGAGTGAGGCTGGAATTGTTAGCTCCCATCTGTAAGAGAGAAAAACAGCAACCAGTGCCATTTTTCTACTGAGGCATCCTTCCCTGTTCTAGATAGGGGTGGAGACATCTAGCTTCTACCTAAGCCTCCTTCCCTGGCAGGAGTTAACCTGCCTCTTACCGACACAGGCATCCCACTTCCGCCCCTCCCCATCCTACCATCAGCGTGGGGTGGAGATGCATCAGGGGCAGACCTAATGGCATCCCAGACTGATGTCCCGTTCCTCAGCGTGAAAACCTCTGCCTGCCTCTGATGCCACCTGAAGTGCCATCAGAATAATCCTCCAGAGCGCCTCCCAAGTTAAGACCACTAGGGGAAACATACGTCTCCTGGGTGCCTGTGCACAGCCCTGAGTATATTCCTGAGTATATTCCTGACCACAGTAAGACTGGTAACTCATAAAGGGACAAACATAAAACCAAGACGGTCCTTCCAAGCATCACCACACCAGTACAAGTGATAGCAAAAGAGATGGTGCAGGGCTGGCCAGTGAGCAAAAAGTTATTTTTTTCCTCGAGTTATTAGGGCCAGTTCTTCCAGTTCATTCCCACAGATTCCGCAGAAAGAATATCTAAGGAGTTTGAACAAAAGCCGCTGGTGAGCCTACTCTGGTCCATTAAGACGTAGCATTACCAAAGGAAGAAGCCAGCTGTACTTCCTATCTGAGTAACATTTAACCTGAGAGATGCTCTTGAAACTAGAGCTCCACCTAGCTTCTGAATATGCTTCTGTTGTAACTTTTGACTCCTAGAAAGGTTAGGCACTTCCTGACTACCAATCCAAGTTTGGGATCCAAGTAACAGTACACAGTAACAGCATAGAACACAAGTCTCTTGAAAGTCTATGATCCGACAGATTAGGTTAGTAGTCCTAATTTCCAGGAAGTTATGAAATGGTCAAAGAGACCAGAGAGTTTTGACAGAGAAAGGAGAGTTCAGACTGCATGCTCCGTCCACCTCTGGCCACTCCCCCAGAGGAGACTCTGGGTGCCTCTCGACATTAGCGGGTCAGTATAAGCCCCCACTGTAGGTATCTTCCATAAGCCCTATGAGGTCACCACGGAACCTCAGATTAGGACACAGCTCTCGTTTCACACGTGCACCCCTTTGAATCAGTCACGACCACAGGCACATAGTGGAGTTAGTGAAGCACAGCAGGAAACATGTTTGCCGAGAGAGCAAAGAACTAGAGCCCCAGGTGTCCTTACCTTGTCCTGAAAAATGCTAGACAGGCTCCGAAGATGAAAGGTTGCTGCCACCAGCCATGAACGACACCCAGATTCTAGGCCAAAAATGAAAGTTATTCAAGCAGGCCAGACCTGATGCACACGCCCTTCCAGAGCCCAGAACTGGAGCAGTTTCATCCAGGATGTACAATGCAAGGCAGGCTATGCAATAACGGCAACAGATGAGATGGTTACACAAGGGTGGTCAGCACAACAGGCTGAGCTGTGGGCACTCAGCCAGGTGCTAAGGGACGCCAAAGGAAAGTGAATTAACATCTACACTGACTCAAGGTATGCCTTTGCTACTTTACATGATCACGGAGCCATTTATAAAGATAGGGGACTACTGAGAGCAGGGGGAAAGGAGAGCAAAAACAAAGCAGAAATCCTTCAGCTGCTAGTGCCAGTCTGGAAGCCTTCCAAAATGGCAGTCATCCATTGCAAAGGCCATCAAAGAGAAGCCTTCCAAAACGGCAGTCATCCACCACAAAGGCCATCAAAGAGAAGCCTTCCAAAACGGCAGTCATCCACCACAAAGGCCATCAAAGAGAAGCCGATCCAGTCAGCAGACGCAATCAGTTTGCCAACCAGGCAGCGAAGGGGGTGGCAACCCAACTGAGTCCCACAGTGGGCCCTGAGCCAATCTCTAAGGTCCTCTTGGCATCAGAATTGCCTCCATCCCCGAGATGTACCAAGGAAGAAGACCAATGGGCTTTAGATGAGGGAGGAACAAAAGGAAAAAAGGGCTGGTGGAAGCTTCCAGACCAAAGACTCCTTGTCCCCAGCAACACAGCAGTCCAACTGGTGAACAGCACCATGAGACAACTCACTTAGGGGAAACTGCGCTGGAAAGCTTACCGAGCCGTTACTATTTTGTTCCTAAGCTCCCAACCCTGCGCCCAGATCAGTGCTAGGTGAGTGACTTGTGCACAAAACAACGCCAGCCAAGGAGCAAGACCCAGCCCAGGGGTGCAGACAGCTGGGACACTGCCTGTGAAGGTCTGGGAGTGGACTTCACTGAAGCCAAGCCCTACAGGGGCCATAAGCATTTCCTTGTGGTAGTCTGCACCTGCTCAGGAGGGGCTGAAGCCTGCCGCACACGCACTGAACGAGAGGTGGCCAAGGCCCTGCTAAGAGACACGATCCTGAGATATGGGCTGCCTGTCTCCATAGGGTCTGACAAGGGCCAGGCATTGCGTCAGAAATAATCCAGACTTTGTCCAAGACACTGGGAGTCAAATGGAAGCTCCACACTGCTTACAGGCCACAAAGCTCTGAGCAAGTTGAGCACATGAATCGGATCCTCAAGACTACGTTAGCTAAGCTCTGTCAGGAGACCTGGGGCCGGCATGCTACTCCTAGCCTTTCTCCAAGTCTGATGCACCCCGAGGTCTCAGGCTATTCTCCCTTTGAGATCTTATACGGGAGACCAAGCTTCACCAACAACTAGCTGACCTGGAGATGCCCCAATGCCTCCAGGCCCTGGGAGAAGTATAACCCAAGAAACCTTCAAAAGGACTCTCATTCCTTCGGGCAACTGGGTTCATCCCTATCAGCCAGGAGATGAAGTATGGGTTAAAGATTGGAAAAAGGAGCCACTTCAGCCAGTTTGGACAGGCCCCCATAAGGTCGTCCTTGCAACCCCTACCGCTGTTAAAGTTACAGGTGTCACCCCCTGGATTAACCACACCAGAGTCAAGATAGCAGTGGCTCCCCTCGACAAGGACATCTGGAAAGCAGTTCGAAACCCTAAGAACACACTCAAGGTCCAGATCCAAAAGTGACAGCCCTCACCCACGAAGGACACTGAGGCCTGCTCTAGTCACTCTGGGAGCTGACCAGTCAAAGCATGGGAGAAGCTGGAGGATTCTTCAGCCCTGCTCCAGCCACATCCCAGCAGCTGGTCGGTCGACACATGGTGGAAGCTTGAGAATCCAGTTATTGGGACATAAATGGGCTTCCGTTGTCACCCCGGCCCCTTTCCCTGATTAGCATTACTGCCATGCTCTTTGCTATAGGGCTATCTTCAGCCACTCCCCAGGACTGGAATTTGGCTCCGCAGCTGCTATCAGCTGTCTGCTATCTCATCATCCTTATTAGGGACCTCTTGTAATCACTCCCCAGTCAGACACTCCCCTTTTTTCGACTAGAGACATCAGAGAGTTAAGTTATGGCCACACCCTGCTGAATGGCGACTGATTACTCAACCAGCCTTGATGCTTTCTGTGGGTCAGACACAAGAGCATCCTGGCTACAGCCTACCTAAACGCACTGGGATTGTTCAGTAGAATCAGATGTTTTGGGCAATAGCGGTTTATGTCCTGCTGAGCTGAGGTGTATTAGAAAGTAAAACAGACCCCACATGTATTTCATGCATTCGCATGGCTAGATCAGGTCAGAGGGTCGCTTGGACCTTGCTTTACCATACTCACTACTCTTGCCAAGGAGAGGTCGAAACGTGTGTACATAACAAAACAACCTATTCTATTTGTCAACAATAATGCCAGTACATCAGTTTTGACCCCAGTTCCCCTCCCAGTAAAGACTGGTTAGAGGTTCACCACTTAGAAGGAGGGCTCCGGATGAACCAGGCACAAATTACAAATTTAGAAAGCCCATGGTTAGAGGTTCACCACTCAGACGGAGGCTCTGGGTGAGCCTGACACAGATTATGGATTTAGAAAGCCCAGTGCTGGTGCACTTTGATGAGAGTGCTCCTCATGAAAACCCCAGTAACCCCAGTACTCTGAACTGTGGAGGCTTGTCATGGGAACAGGAATAAACGTTCAATGACAAATACATCTGTGACCCAGTACCCCATAATATCGGCTGTCATGAAGGCCCCTTTCTTCACAGATTGACCTGGGCCTGTGTCAGATGAGCAACCTGGGAAAATATAGAGGTGACCTGGGAGAATAAGGACAAAGTAACACTCCTCCAAAAGGGAACTGTTGATCCCAAATGTAGGCTGGGGATGTGTAACCCAGTCAATTTCACTGTCTTCAACCCTGGGGACTCAAGATGGGAAAAGAGTCACCACATCAGCATCTGTGTTAATGGGAGGGGTCCTGACTTGGGGACTGTATTGATTTTCCAGAGCATTTCTGTTCCTCTCTGGGTTTCCACACACAGGCTCTTCCATTCTTTTTAGGGAAAGACTGAAGTGGTCCTCCTCCTGTTCCAGCCAAAACTAAAACTGTCTTTCGCCCTGGCAGAGACCATAGCTACTTCTTGCTATGTGTGTGGGGGAACTAACACGGGAGACCAATGGCCCTGGGAAGCTAAAGAATTAGATCACTAGAGACCCTTCAACAACTCAGGGGAATTCAAGAAGACCAGGATCAGAATTTGGCATTTAGAGACTTCTTTAGTCTACAAAAACTGTCTGGCATGGTGGAGCCCATTATTCAATGTTTCAGTAGGAAAACTCACTTGTCTTGGCCAAAAATATTATAAGATTATAATATTCATACTTCTGGTTGGTGGGGAAGCTCAAACTATACAGAACCTAATCCCCACCCTCTAGCAAGCGTCCTCCATTTACGACGGGATGACGTGTCCACTGAAGGCCATTGGCCTGCTCCAGAAGGATCATATTGGATTTGTGGGACTAACGCATATTCAGTTTTGCCAGCCAACAGGCCAGGAGCATGCGTATTGGGGACTATCTGTCCTTCCTTTTTCCTACTCTCCCTAGCCTAAGGTGAATCATTGGGAGTCCCACTTTATAAAGACAGAGGCCCTACCAAAAAGCGCAGGTCTCTACAGACTGGAGGCTGGAAAGATGATGAGTGATCTCCTGAATGCATAATCCAATACTACAGGCTAGCTACATGTGCAGAAGATAGGTCTTAGGGCTAACAAACCCCAATTTACATGCTCAACAGAATTATCCAGCTCCAGGCAGTGATTGAAATCATTACTAATGAAATGGCCAGGGATCTTAATTTATTGGCAGAACAACAAACCAGAATGTGTGATGCTATTTATCAAAATTGCCTGGCCCTGGATTACTTACTGGCTGCAGAAGGGGGCATCTGAGGAAAGTTCAATCTTAGCAACCGTTGCCTACAGATAGATGATAATGGCAAGGTTATAGAAGAAATAACCAGAAAGATGACTAACATAGCTCATGTCCCAGTCCAGACTTGGAAGGGATGGAATCCCGGAGAGCTATTTAGGGGATGGTTTGCTTCCCTGGTGGCTCAGAGGTTAAAGCATCTGCCTGGAATGCGGGAGACCCAGGTTCGATCCCTGGGTTGAGAAGATCCCCTGGAGAAGGAAATGGCAACCCACTCCAGTACTCTTGCCTGGAGAATCCCATGGAGGGAGGAGCCTGGTAGGCTACAGTCCATGGGGTCACAAAGAGTTGGACACGACTGAGCGACTTTACTTATTTACTTCTTATCTAGGAGAATTCAAAACTGTAGTGGAAATAGTCCTACTCCTCCTTGGGACTTGCCTCCTTGCTGGGGTCCAGCCCCAGTGGATCCAGGGAATTAGAAGGGTGGACAGCGTTGGTGTGGAAAGACTTGTTTATTTATTAATATAAGATTAGATTAAGAAACAATAGTGTAGTAGGAGAATTAAGTGGAGGAAGAGGGCTGAATAGCTTGGATTACGCAGAAAATCAATGAAGTTCCAGACAAGGAGCTTGCACCATCTACGTTAGGCCGCGGCGCCCGTTTGAATATCGGAGAGTGCCCCGCCTTGGGCTCTCTCTCTTACAGATCTTAAAAGCCGGGACAAGTAAGTAGACATAGTGAGCCTCCACGTTCCAAGGGATCAGCTTGAAATTAGAGTAAAGAGGAGACACGGGGGAAACCAGTCCAGCGACTGGCTCTCCTTCTATTGTCCTTTAAGGCCTTTTATACTTTTAATTATACATAGAGATCAATGGGTAATACAAAATTATGTAGCTCAGACTCTTTCTGCATATTTTTTGTATACAAAAGGTCTCAGGTGATTTACATTATCTTCTGGCCAGGAGGCTTGTTAACACTTTTTTGGCTCTCTTTCTTAATGAATGTTAATTTCATTTCCCCTGAAGTGTTTTTCTTTAATCTGCATCTCCTTAAAGCATTAAAGTTACATCTCTATGTTAGGGACCAAACGATGGGCTCTAGGACCTGAGTCATGTTTACCAGAAAGAGACAGGACATGCGCTCACCCTGCCTGGCCAATCATGTAACGTCAGCTACTCCTGTAACTGAGACAAAGAACTGCCTGTGTATAAGCCGCCATACTCCTTTGTTCGGGGCTCTTGTCGGATTCCGCTGTGCCGGATAAGACTTGGGCCCTAGCGCGCTAGAAATAAACTCCCTTCTTGCCTTTGCATTACTGTGGTGGACTTGCTCTCTCAGTCGGTTCGGAGATACAGGCTCGGTGCATAACATTTGGGGGCTCGTCCGGGATCTCCGTCCCGCCGGGGAGGACAACTCTCCTGGTAGAAGGGAGTAACCTCGTTAGGAGATAAGAGCTCTGAGCACCGGTGCTAACGTTGCAGAAGCCCAGATTAAGTCGGGGGCCCAGTATCGTACTGGGGAGGCATCTGGGTGTAAAGTGCAGAGGCAAGTCCAGTGTAAGGCTGGGGCCCGGTATCGTGCTGGGGAGGCGGCTGGCCCTGTGAACATCCTGCAGGTAAGACTGAGTGCATTGTCGGTGGCCACCTTGTGTTTGTTATCTGTTTGTCTATTCGTGGTGTCTGCGCTGCTCTTTGTGTGCTCTTTTGGCTCCCAGTGTACTTTTCTGTGATCGTGAGACAAACAACTTCTACTCCTTTATCTCTTATGATTAACCACTTCTCTGATTTCAAGTCTAGAGCTCAGAATCTTTCGTTACTGGTGAAGAAGAGCAAACTGGTGACTTTCTGTTCCACCGAGTGGCCCACCTTTGACGTCGGATGGCCACAAGAGGCAACCTTCAATCCCCAAATTATCCAGGCAGTTAAAGAGAGGGTGCTTACTCCTAGTCCTTCCGGGCACCCAGATCAGACTCCCTACATTCTGGTCTGGCAGGATCTAGTGAGAAACCCGCCAGAATGGCTTAAACCCTTTGTTCTCGCTCCTCCTAAACCTCCTAAACCTCCCCGTCCCTCTTCCCCAACTCCAACCTTGCCAAGCCCACAGGTGCTAGTCATGAAGGCTTCCAAAGAAAAAGAAGGAAAAAAGGACAAGAATCGACCAAAGCCGGTCTTCCAGGAATCTTCTCTGTATCCTAATCTGATAGATCTGGAGACCGAATTGTTCCCACCCCCGTATGCGGATCCACATCCGCCCTTGCTTCCACAGGTTCCACAGGTTTCATCGGGAGAAGCCAGGAGGAGAACCGAGCCTTCAGCTCCTCCCAGAGAAGGGGGCCCCGCCCAGGGAACTCGGGGAAGAACAAGGGAAATGGCCAGTGTAGCAGAAGAAGACCTGGAAGTCCCCTCCTCCACTGTTCACGCGTTTCCGGTCCAGGCGGGGCCAGCCAGAGAGGGTGGAGAGCGGGCATATCAGCATTGGCCCTTCTCCACTAGTGGTTTGTACAATTGGAAAACCCAGACTCCCTCCTTCTCTGAAAAACCACAGGGTCTTATTGATCTTTTAGAGTCTATCCTTTTTACTCACAATCCCACTTGGGATGATAGTCAGCAACTGTTACAGGTGCTTTTCACTACAGAGGAGCGTGAGCGGATCCTGTCAGAAGCTCGGAAGAATGTGCCAGGGGTGGATGGGAGGCCCACAATACACCCTAACCTCATTGAGGAGGGATTCCCCTTGGTGCGACCCAACTGGGAATTCGAACGCGCTGAAGGTAGGGAGCGTCTCCGAGTGTACCGTCAGACTCTTATGGCCGGCCTTAGAGCAGCCGCCAGGAAGCCAGCTAATTTGGCCAAAATAAATTCAGTGAGGCAGGAACCGAATGAGAGCCCAGCAGCCTTCCTTGAAAGGATAATGGAAGCTTTTAGACAGTATACCCCTATGGACCCACAGGCAGATGAGTCACAAGCGGCAGTTATGTTAGCATTTGTAAGTCAAGTAGCCCCCGATATTAGAAAAAAGTTACAAAAGATAGAGAGGTTAAATGAACAATCCTTGCAAGAGCTAGTGAGGGCAGCCGAGAGAGTTTTTAATCATAGAGAGACCCCAGAAGAGAGAGAGGACCACATTAGAAGAGAAGAAAGAGAATTTAGAGCTGAAGAAAACTGTAAAAACCAAAAAGAGCTGGCCCAGATATTTTTTGCTGGGGTTGAAAACAAAGGTTCCAAAAAGGGAAAAAATTGGACTCAAAAACTGAAGAAAAAATGACAAGGCGTAAGCTTGAGAAAAACCAATGTGCGTTTTGTAAAGAGTTTGGACATTGGAAAGATAAATGCCCCAAGAAAAATCTAAAAGAGGGGCCCAAGAACCCCAAGAACGAGACTCCTCTCCAGACAGACATATCCTCTACGCGGGTGAGGATAGCGACTAGGGGGGTCAGGGTTCGAAGCCCCTCCCCGAGTCCTGGGTAACTATAAATGTGGAGGGGAAACCGGTTGGCTTCATGGTGGACACGGGAGCCCAATACTCAGTCTTAAACCAAAAAGATGGACCCATGTCTAAGAAAAGTAGCTGGGTGCAGGGAGCAACCGGGACTAAATGATATGGATGGACTACAAAATGGCATGTGAACTTGGGGGCCCACCAGGTGACCCATTCTTTTCTGGTGATACCTGAGTGTCCAGCGCCCTTGTTGGGAAGGGATTTACTGTCTAAAGTGAATGCCCAAATTCATTTCGACCACGGACAAGTGCCGGTTCTAGATGGGACCAGGCATCCTCTTCAGGTCTTGTCTCTGGCATTAAAAGATGAATACAGACTCTACTTGCCAGAGGCCCCAGCGACAATAAGCCCCAAAGTACAACCATGGGTTCAAAGATACCCTCAGGCCTGGGCTGATACAGCAGGAATGGGACTAGCCAAACAGAGGCCCCCTATCATTGTGGAACTGAAAGCCAGTGCTTCCCCAGTGAGGGTACGGCAGTATCCCATGAGTCAAGAGGCTCGACAAGGAATTACTCCTCACATACAACGCCTCATAGACGCTGGGGTCTTGAGAAAGTGCTGGTCCCCATGGAACACTCCCCTGTTGCCTGTGAAAAAGCCTGGGGGAACTGATTTTAGACCAGTTCAAGATCTACGAGAAGTCAACAAACGGGTGAGTGATATTCATCCTACGGTTCCTAACCCTTATACATTGCTAAGCAACTTGCCTCCAAACTACATTTGGTATACTGTTTTAGATTTAAAAGATGCCTTTTTCAGTTTGCCTCTTGCCCCCGCAAGCCAAGAGATCTTTGCCTTCGAATGGCAGGAAGACGGTGGTCAGACCCCTGTGCAGCTGACATGGACTCGCTTACCACAGGGTTTCAAAAACTCGCCCACGTTATTTAATGAGGTCCTGGACGAAGACCTCCATGAGTATCGGGTTGAACACCCTACCATTGTTTTATTACAATATGTTGATGACCTTATGCTGGCAGCGGCTACAGAGAAAGAGTGCCAAGAGGCAACAGGTGACCTTCTCCAAACCTTGGGGACTTTAGGTTACAGGGCCAGTGCCAAAAAGGCCCAGATTGCCAAGCAAGAGGTTACATACCTCGGTTATAAGATAAAACAGGGCCAGAGGTGGCTAACACAGGCTATAAAAAAAACCATCCTCCAGATTCCTGAGCCGGCTAACCCTAGACAAGTGTGAGAATTTCTGGGAACTGTGGGATATTGCTGGTTATGGATCTTGGGGTTTGCAGAAAAGGCCAGGCCCCTATATGAAGGGACCAAAGAAAACAAGGACTGGAAATGGACTGAGCCAATGAAAGAGGGCTTCCAAGAGCTCAGGCAAGCCTTGCTGGAAGCTCCTGCCCTTGCCCTCCCTGATCCATCTAAGCCTTTCCAATTATTTGTAGATGAAAAGCGGGGGATAGGAAAAGGGGTGCTAACACAGAGATGGGGACCGTGGAAGCGTCCCATAGCTTACCTTTCCAAGAGACTGGACCCAGTGGCAGCCGGATGGCCACCTTGCCTCTGTATCATCACGGCCACCGTGCTGTTAGTCCACCATGCTGATAAACTGACTTATGGACAGAGACTCTTGGTCTACACTCCTCATGCCATAGAGAGAGTTTTAAAGCAACCCCCAGGTAAATGGATTTCTAATGCCCGCTTGACGCACTACCAGGCCTTGCTACTTGACACCCCACGGATTCATTTCCAAACACCCTGCACTCTAAATCCGGCCACTCTTTTGCCCAATCCGGAGGAAAATAGCCCCCTCCATGATTGTGATGAGATACTAGCTGGGGTAACAGCAATACGAAAGGACTTAACTGATACTCCACTGGATAACAATGAGCTAAAATGGTTCACAGATGGCAGCAGTTATGTGAAAGATGGACAGAGACGGGCGGGAGCCGCAGTAGTAGATGACTCTGGACAGACGATATGGGCAGAGGCCCTTCCCCCGGATACCTCAGCACAAAAAGCAGAGTTAATTGCCCTGATTCAAGCATTAGAGAGAGCCGAAGGAAAAAGAACAACTATTTTCACTGACAGTCACTATGCTTTTGGCACGGTACACATCCAGGGCCCGATGTATCAGGAACGGGGGTTTTTGACAGCTGAAGGAAAAGAAAGTAAAAATTTGCCTGAAATCCGTAGACTTTTAGAGGCTGTACAGATGCCTCGGGCTGTGTCAATAGTACACGTACCTGGACATCAGAAGGGTGACAGCCCCACGGCACGAGGGAATCGTGCCGCAGACCTGGCAGCTCGAAAAGTAGCTGATGAAGATTTCATCACCCCTGTGCTGGCGATCGGACTTCCACCTCCAGGTATGGGAACTCTGCCCCCAACCCCTGAGTATTCATCCACAGACCTTGCTTGGATCCAAGAACACACCAACCTTCAAAAAGGTGAAGATAGATGGTACCGAGACTCAGACGGCTACTGATACTCCCTGCTCAGTTGGGACGGCAACTATGTGAGCATGTGCACTTGTCTACTCATCTGGGAGAAAAGAAGACTCTGATGCTCTTTCAAACTGCGCGCCTGCGGTTTTCCCGGCACCAGACAACTGTAAAGAACATAGTGCATGCTTGTAAGGCGTGTCAACAGATGAGGCCAGGGAAAGGACACCATGCAGGACTGAGGTATCGGGGAAAAGGACCAGGGCAACACTGGGAAATAGATTTCACCGAGGTAAGGCCAGGCAAGTATGGTTACCGGTACTTGTTAGTGTTGGTGGATACCTTCTCAGGGTGGGTGGAGGCTTTTCCTACAAAGGGAAAAACCACGATGATAGTGGCAAAAAAGATTTTAGAAGAAATAGTTCCCAGGTTTGGCCTGCCGGTGACCATCGGCTCTGATAATGGACCTGCTTTTGTGAGTCAAATAGTTCAGAGCCTTGCCCTAGCCCTGGGGACTAAATGAAAGTTACACTGTGAATACAGTCCACAGAGCTCAGGGCAAGTAGAAAGAATGAATAGGACCCTAAAAGAAACTTTAACTAAATTGGCTATAGAGACTGGCGGGGACTGGGTGACCCTCCTTCCCTTCTCCCTCTTCTGTGCGCGTAATACTCCTTATCAACTTAATCTGACCCCATCTGAAATTCTGTATGGGAGACCTCCCCCTGTATGTCCAATATTTGAAGGGAAGAAACTACCGCCTCCCACGCTGGGACAATTCCAAGAGGCCTTGATGGCCTTAAGCAAGGTGCACTCTCGTGTCTGGAAACTGCTCCGGAGAATACATGTGGGTCAAAATAAGGAAACTATTCCCTCACATGACACTGGCCCAGGAGATTGGGTATGGGTCAAAAGGCACCAAACCAAAGCACTAGAACCCAAATGGAAGGGTCCTTATGTTGTTCTTCTTACCACCCCAACTGCCCTAAAGGTTGACGGTATCGGGCCTTGGGTGCATTGCAACCACGTACACCCAGCTACTTCAGCAGAGCAGGAAGACGCTAAAAAAAAGGGGGAAGCGTCTCTGCACCCGTGCAACCCCCTGAGGCTGAAGCTCCGGCGTCGTCGACAGGACCAAGGCAACTCGTCTGGACCATCTTATGGATGACCATGTTACTCTGCTCCGAAGCTGCCAGCGTGAACCCGCACCAATCCGTCAGAATCACCTGGAAACTGCAAAATGGACTAACATGTGAGATGCTTAACTCCACCACCACAATACATCCACCAAATACTTGGTGGCCAGACTTATACTTTGACCTTAAGCCGGTGGTAAATGTACCCTGGAAGAGGGGCAAGCTCCAGAATCATGCATTCTGGGCATGTCCAGGTGCACCCAGGCATAACTGGAAGAGCTGGGGGGGGTGGGGGGAGGTACAGGACTCTTATTGTAAATCTTGGGACTGCGTAACTTCCAATCATGGGTCGGAGACTCCAGGGTATAGACGGTGGGATGTAGGAAATCGGGACTTGCTTAACTTCTCATTTGTAGGACCCGTACCTCCGTACTCCGATTGGGAAAAGGATCATAACTTTGCCCAGGTAAAAATAAGGTTTAACATTGACAAAGCGAAAAAAGAAAGGCCTGGGTCAACGGGATATCATGGGGGCTTCAGACCAGAACTGACAGGTTCCCATACCAGGAGTATTATAATGGGATCATTGTTGTGAGTCAAGTTTTAGAACCGGTACAAATGTATAGTATTGGTCCAAACCCCGTTGAACAGGTCCATGCAACTCTCTACCCGACAACCTCCCTACCTACATCCCAGGGACCAACAACAGACCCAGAGGCGGGCCCCCTAAACTCGGACATACAGATCCACTATGGAAATTAGTAAAGGCAGCTTATGCTACCTTAAATCAAACCCATCCTGAGGCAACTAAATCCTGTTGGTTATGTTACAACTCAATTCCCCCTCACTACGAGGCAGTAGGCCTCAACGCCTCTTACGACCTGGCCAGCGGCACCGACCCTGCCCAATGTCGATGGGGAGACCGAAAAGTAGGCCTCACAATGAGAGAGGTATGGGGAAAAGGGTTATGTACGGGCAAGGTATTATCAGAGAGGTCTCCACTGTGTGCGCATGTCGTTGAGCCTACGGACTTGCCCATAGCCAGGTGGCTAATACCACGGATGGGAGGATGGTGGGTCTGTTCACACACGGGGCTGACTCCATGCTTACACAGCTCAATCTTTGATCCCAAAGAAGAATTCTGTGTTATGGTAGCAGTCGTGCCAAAAATTCTGTACCGACCAGAGGAAACAATATATGGTTACTGGGCCCAAAAATTGACCCTAAATCCTCAAGAAAGAACTTACAAAGTCAAGAGGGAACCTCTTACTGCCATAACCATAGCAACTATGTTCGGTCTTGGAATAGCCGGGGCCGGAACAGGAATAACAGCTTTGTCCCTGCAAAGCCAAGGATTTAACTCCCTGAGAGCGGCCATAGATGAGGACATCACCCGTATAGAGCAATCTATTAGTCATTTAGAATCGTCTTTAACTTCCCTATCTGAAGTAGCTCTGCAAAACAGAAGAGGATTAGATCTGCTCTTTCTGCAACAGGGGGGACTCTGTGCTGCCCTAGGAGAAGAGTGTTGTTTTTATGCTGATCACACAGGAATAGTTAGAGAATCTATGGCCAAAGTAAGAGAGGGACTAGTCCAACGTAAACGAGAATGTGAGGCTCAACAAGAATGGTTTGAGTCTTGGTTTCAACAATCCCCTTGGTTGCCCACCCTAATCTCCACCTTGCTGGGACCCCTGCTAATACTTCTACTGATGCTTACCTTTGGCCCATGTATTATCAATAGACTTGTAGCCTTTGTAAAGGAACGCATAAATACAGTACAGCTGTTTGTGCTTCAGCAACAATATCAAACTGTGTCTCAGGACCGAGAGGAAGATTCCGCTATATGATCTAAGGACGGGGGGAATGTTAGGGACCAAACGACGGGCTCTAGGACCTGAGTCATGTTTACCAGAAAGAGACAGGACATGCGTTCATCCTGCCTGGCCAATCATGTAACGCCAGCTACTCCTGTAACGGAGACAAAGAACTGCCTGTATATAAGCCGCCATACTCCTTTGTTCGGGGCTCTTGTCGGATTCCGCTGCGTCGGATGAGGCTTGGGCCCTAGCGCGCTAGAAATAAACTCCCTTCTTGCCTTTGCATTACTGTGGTGGACTTGCTCTCTCGGTCGGTTCGGAGATACGGGCTCAGTGCATAACACTCTATAGAACAAAGGCGCAGTGGGTTATAACAAAGAAGGTACTTAACTCAAAGATCCAATGTTGCTAATACCAGATCTACTATTTGTTTTTCTACATACCAGCTATATCTAAAAATAAAGGATATGAAAATTTAGCAGCAAGTATTGGCTCAACAAATGAAACCTTTAATCAGCCCTATTCTAGTGACTTTGACTCCTCGGAAGCCCCGACATTCCTAGGATGTTTTAAGCTTCCCGTGCCTCCTGCGGTCAGGAGGCCTCAAACAATCACACGCGCAGCTGAACGAGTCCTGCAGGCAGGCCAGAAAGCATCAGAGGGGTTTTTGGATTGAAACACTCTTTCAAATGCAGAAGACTAAAGCCCTGAATTGACTTTTTCCAGAGAATGTCAGAAGAGTGGAAAAGCAGGCAGATTCTTATTTTTGGAGGGGGTGGATGCTCAGGAAATTCCAGGGGGAAAACGCGAGGTCTGATTAGCCTTGCCATCAGAGCTCTTGCCGCATGACGTTGTCACAGGTGGAATTCCTCACGCTGGCTCCCGGCACCTCCTCTTACTTTGCCTCTTGCCATTATTTGTGAGGACAATTTCCAGCCTAGCTGAGGCCATCGCAGACAGAAGGGCCACCACACACCTCCTAGCCCTGAAAGGTTATCAGTCCCTGAGCCAAGAAGATCAAGAGGTTGATGCCTTATAGGATTTGAGGGACATCAAGAGGGGGGATTGTAGAGGAAAATTTAAAACTTAAACCCCGGTAGAAATAACTTCATGCTGGGTCTGCTTCTGTAAGTCAGCTTGCTCCTTGCAAAGTTACATAAATTACATAGTTTGGGGGGAGGGGACAGGAAATGGAAACTTGCAACAATGCTAGGAGCTGAAACTTAGCTCACTCACCCTTGTCAATTACCCAGCCCCTGTAATCCTGCTTAACCAAATTTGTATAAAGGTCAGGCATCCCCCCTGCGGTGTCCTAACAGCTGATCCGCAGCATGTTGGAAACCCCTAGTTTAAACTAGCCTATTAATAGTCAGCACTGCCCACTAAAGTCTGGTGTCATGCACTGCCCATAAAAACTTTGTAACCCCGTTGTTGCTGGCTCAGAGCTGGAAGTGTTAACTCCTGTGGACCCACTAGCATAATAAACCTGAGTTCTCCAGCTCTCTGAGTGTGGTGCTTGGTTTCTCAATGGTCCAAATTCTGCAACACTTGCAGCAGGCACCAGAGAAATGAATTCCAAACACAGTTGACTTATAGAAAGCCAACTGCCATAGGTAAATGGTCCTCACATGCTTTAAAGGAAAAAAAAAAAAAGAATAAACATACCCAAACCTCCACCACAAAACAATACGCTCAGAATCTCTTAATTACTGCATGAACACCAATCAAAAGGACAATGGGAAATCAAATCACAACACTCACATTTGTCAACATCACCAGTCTAAAGCAATGAATGTGGGAGAGAATCTGGAGGGAAAAGATTCCCCCTAGGCTGTCAGTGGGAACACACATTGGAAGGACAGTCTCCGAATGCCTGAAAACAATTGTCAAATCAGGCTAAGCCTAGGGCCCGACACTCCTGCCCATTGGACTATATCCTGAGAACACCATCAATCAAAAGGCACACGCACCCCAGCAGACCTCCAGCACTTTTCCTTCTAGGAGCCAAGACACACAGCCTGCAAAGACCCCCAACAAGGGATTAAAGCTTAAACAGGGTGTGGCACATATATCCGGCAGACTATTTCTCATTCACAGAAACAGACACCGAAGTTAGGGAACTACCAGACTAGGAGACCCTGGGATGTACCTTGAAGGCTGATAGGTGAAGTGAAGTCAGTCAGGCAGAGGAAAATCCTGATATATGAGGTCTCATCCATGAGGGCCTCCCTCATAGCTCAGTTGGTAAAGAATCTGCCTGCAGTGCAGGAGACCCCAGTTCGATTCCTGGGTCAGGAAGATCTGCTGGAGAAGGGATAAGCTGCCCACTCCACTATTCTTGGACTTCCCTTGTGGCTCAGCTGGTAAAGAATCTGCCTGTAACGCAGGAGACCTGGGTTCAATTCCTGGGTTGGGAAGATCCCCTGGAGAAGGGAAAGGCTACCCACTCCAGTATTCTGGCCTGGAGAGTTCCATGGACTGTGTAGTCCATGGGTTGCAAAGAATTGGACATGACTGAGTGACTTTCACTTTTTTTTCACTAGGTCAAATGAGCACAGATGTAAAAATCAACAAATTCACATCCCAGAGACTCTGAGAATCCAAAGTCAAACCATTTCAGAATAAATAAATAAGGCGAAAGGCCTGGAAAAATTAAGGGGGAAGTACCTAAAGCAACGACAAATCTGTACCTGTAATAAACCATGCACATGCATTATCTTCCTCTTTCCTTCCTTTCATCCAGATAGACTTAGAAATCTGTAGCTCTAAGAGACAATCCACAATAATTATCTCCTATCTTCCTGCTTTCTATTCACAGAAAAGTGTTTCTGAGGTAGAAAATGCACGGCGACTTGATGCTCACCACCCTGCTCGACCTCCTAAGGCAAAAAGTCCCAAAAAACCTATGAAATACTCCATAGATGACTTAAGACCTGAGTCAGGTGGTTGTTCTATGGTTATATGGTTCTTTGGTTATACAATAACCATAGTATAGCAAATGGGATTCTGTGCTGCAGGGAGTATTGGCAAGATATTAAAGAAAAGCAGGGTCGACTGCATTAGGTCCAACCTCCCTGGCTTGGGATGCTATCCTATCCGTGGAGGGTGAACAGGCTGGGATCCCACTGTTGAACAGGGGTGGGGTTGACACAGCCTGGCAGGGTGACCTACGTTGAACACTTTTTAAAGGTCTAGTGAGTGCTACGTCTGGCTGGGACATGAGTTTCCCATGGCATCAAGGACCTGAGAAATATCAAGGCAAAATTCAGCTAGCCTCAACCTCTCCTGGTGCTTGGAATCCCAGCACACGCCTCCTTCCTGAGAGCACAGCCTCCGAGCACCTTAGCGCCCTCCGCAGTGTACTGTGGACCCTGAAGGGATTAGTCTGGACCGGCTGTTTGTGAGATGTGGCTCAGCTGGTAAAGAATCCGCCGGCAATGCGGGAGACCTGGGTTCGATCCCTGGGTTGGGAAAATCACCTGGAGAAGGGAAAGACCACCCACTCCAGTGTTCTGGCCTGGAGAATTCCATGGACCGTATAGTCCATGGGGTCGCAAAGAGTCGGACACGACTGGGCGACTTTCACTTTCGCTTATATGGTGGGTAAAACTAGCGAGATTGAGCCCTCGGCTGTCCCCTCAGGATATCCCACTCTTTTTAAGCTCAGGAAGCCAGCTGCCCCTAAGGCTCCGGTTGCCCCCAGGAACCAAAAGTGTGCATGAAGAGTGCTGCCGCCTTGAGGACATTCTCTGTAACTACAACATGATCACCCTTGCTAACAGGCAATTCACAAGGTCTGGGGTTCCCTTAATGACAGTTGCCCTCAGGCAATGTCCTGCGGCTGATTCCAGAGAAATAAATTCCAAACACAGCCGATTTTCAGGAAGCCGACTGCCAAAGGTAAATTGTCCTCCCACCATTTAAGGGAAAAAAAAGAAGGTATAATCACACCAAAGCTGCCCCACCAAACAAGATGCTCGGCGTCCCTAATTGCTGCTGGAATGCCAATGAAACGGAGAAGGGGAAATCAAATCCCGACACTCACAATGCCGGCGTCCCAAGTCTACAGGCAATAAATGCAGGAGAAGGTCTAGAGGAAAGAGTCCCCTAGACTGCCAGTGGGAATATACATCGGTAGCAGGCACGAGAATGGACAGTCTGTGAATGCTTGGGAAAAGCCATCACGTCGGGCTAAGCCTAGGGTCTGACATCCCCTCACCTTGCCTATATCCTGAGAACACTACCGACCAAAAGGCATGGGCACCCCATCATACACCTCCAGCACTGCTTCCTTCCAGTAGCCGAGACACACATCTGCAAAGTCCCCAGTGAGAGATTAAAGCTTAAACAAGATGTGGTACATGTATCTGGCAGACTGTCTTTTTACTCATAAAAAACAGACACTGAAATTAGGGAATCATAACACTGTGAGACACAAGTATGGACTCTGAGGGGTCACAGGCGCAGGGAAGTCATCAGGCAGAGGAAGATCCCGGTATACGAGGTCTCACCTAGGTCAAATGAGAGCAGACAGACAAGTCAACAAATCGACCACCCAAGAGAGACTCTCAGAATTCAAAACCAAACAAATGGTATCGGGAAAAAAATAAATCAAGTGAAGGGTCTGGATGAATTAGGGCATAAGTACCTAAAGCAACAATGAATCTGTGCCTTTAATAAATAATCCACATGGACTATCCTCCTCCTTCCTTCCTTCCTTCCTTCCATCCACAAATGCACAGAAATCTGTAGTCCTAAGACATGATCCTTAAAAATTTTCTCCTCTCATCCTGCTTTCTAGCACAGAAAAGTGTGTCTGAGGTAGAAAAGGCATGAGGATCTGATGCTCAACACTCTGCTCCACCTTCAAAGGCAAAAAGCACCCGTGCCAAAACCATAGGGTGCCCCACCGACGACTTAATGCCTGGATTCGGCAGTGGTCTGGTGACAATAATATCAGTCTGGCAAATGGACTATGCTGCAGGGAGTATTGGTGAGATGCTAAACAAGAGGGAAGGAAAGCAGGGCCTACTGTTCTATGTCCAACCTCCCTGACTCAGAGTGCGGCCCCATCCCTAGAGGCTGAGCAGGCTTGGGTCCCACTGTCGAACTGGGGTGGCGTCGAGACAGCCTACCAGGGTGTCCCTCGTTGAACGCTATTTAAAGGCCTACTGTGTGCTACTTCTGGCTGGGACAAGTGTCCCGCGTAGCATCAAGGCCCTGAGGAATTTCAAGTCAAAATTCAGCTAGCCTCAACCTCTCCTGGAGCTGGGGATCCCAGCTTAAGCCTCCTTCCTGAGAGTGCAGCCTCTGAGCACCTAAGCACCCTTAGCAGTGTACCGTCAACCCTGAAGGGATTAGTTTGGACAGGCTGTTAGTGAGATGCTTTAGGGGGAAGAAGTAGTGAGACTCAAGCCCTTTCCTGCCTATTCAGGCACATTCCACTCTATTTCATAGCCCAGGAAGCCAACTTGTCCTAAGGCTCCGCTTGCTCCCAGGGACCTAAGGTGGGCATGAAAAACTGCTGCTGCCTGTGGACAATTTCTGCAATCACAACATGGGCACCGTTGCTAACAGGCACCTCAATTCACGTGGCCTGGGGTTCCATTCATGCCAGCTGCCCTCAGAAAATGACGTGTGGCCAGCATGGGAGGAAATTGCTCCAAAGAATCAACAATCAGGAAGTCAACAGTCTCCAAATGTTTGAAAAAATCTCTCAAGGGAGGCTAAGCCTAGAAACTGACATTCCCACAGCTGAGTTTATATCCCAAAAGCATTATCAATAAAAGGTACATGAACCCAGACGAGTACTGCAGCACTAGTCTCAACAGCTGAGACAGAGAACTAGCAGAAATTCTGACAGATGAATTGCAAAACAGGTTGTGGGGCATATACATGACAGAGAGTTACACAGCCACGAAAAACCGACACCAAAATTAAGAACCTATGACGCTGGGAGCCACAGGGATGGACTTCAAACAATCAGGCACTAAGGGGGTTCAGTCAGACAGAGGGAGCAATGATATATCAGGGCCTTTCCAGGCAATATTTTTTAAAAAGAGAGAGAGAGAGATGCAAAAGAATGAATGTGCAACTCAACCAGAGACTCAGATTTCAAAGTCAAACAAAAGGATCCATGAAAAGAAAATTAAACACAGTGACCGGCTGGGAATAAATTAGGAGTTTGGGACTAACATAGACAGAGAAACCTGTATCTGTAGTTTATCGTCACTAAGTCATGTCCGACTCTTGCGACCCCATGGACCTGCCAGGCCCCTCTGTCCGTGAGATCCTTCAGGCAAGAATACTGGAGTAGATTGCCATTTACAAGGATTACACACTTGGGTCCCTCCTGCCTCCCTGCTTGTCTACCTTTCTCATATACACAGATACCTGTATCTCTAAGAAATTAAGCACAAGGGTTATCCCCCCTTCCTTCCTCGCTTCCTTGTACACACAGAAAACTGTGTCTGAGATTAGATAATCCAAAAGGGCCTGATGCACAACACTCTGGCTCCACCTTCTACGGGAAACCACCCCCCTCCCCCCAAAAAACAAAAGCCTAGAGATGCCTCATGGACATGTGGCACCTGAGCTGGGTGGCCACACAGCGAGGACAAAAGCAGCGGTACTCCAACACAGCCCCAGCCTGGTGCGGAAGGGGAGGACAGGAAGGCAGCTCCGACTTGACTCCCTCTGGCCTCCCTGACTGGGGCTGCAATCCCATCCCTGGAGCCCAAACAGGCTTGGGGCCCACTGCCGGCCTGGGGTGGGGTCCAGACTGCCTGGCAGGGTGCCCTTCATTGAGCCCTTTTGAAACCTCTGCTGTCTGCTTGGTACTTCTGGGACCAGAGTCCAGAGGTGGATCACGTCCTCGAGGACATGCAGGCAGTGGTCGCCAAGCTTCCATCTTTCCTGGTGCTGGCATCCGCAGCTCAAGCCCCCTCGCTCACAATGTAACGTCCTAGGCACCTTAGCCCCCTCAGCTGGGAGCCGTGGTCCCCACTAGGATTAATGTGGGGGTTAAGGGTGTGAAGCTTTAGAGGGAAGAAGTACTGGGACAGAAGCCTTTCACGTTTGCCCAGGCACATTCCACTCTATTTCACAGTCCAGGAAGCCAGCTTTTCCTCAGGCTCCTTTTGCTGCAGGAACCAAAGGCAGGTGTGGAGACGTGCAGCTCTTTGTGGACACTTCCTGTGACTGCAGCGTGACCACTGGTGCTTCCTGGCACCTCTAACTCCCAAGGCCTGGGGCACAGCTGTGACTGCTGCCCTCGGCAAATGTCCTGCGGCAGGGATTGCCGAAATAAATTCCAAACATGCCTGACTGTCTAAAAGTCACTTGTCACTGGCATCAGGGACATTCGACTCTAAGGGATCCAGTATGCTCTTCTTTTGTGTGCTGTTTCTCAAGGACACTCGATCCCTTATCAGTTCCTGCAAAACAGGAGCCAGCAGAGCTGCACGCAGTCTCAGGACTGAGATCATGAGAAGGGGCGCCTGCTTGGGTTCCTTTCAGTGACCCTTCAGTGACCCTTCAGTGACCCTTCGGTGACTCCCTTCACTGACCTTACTTTAATGTAATCTATTCAGTTATGCCCCTCTTACTCAAGATATTGAATGCTTTCTGGCCCTTTGAAGATTGTTATTTGCTTGGTTTTCTTTTTGCTCAATTTTTTTTTTACTGCCTAAAGCTGTCTTGTATGAAGATATATAAACATGCATTTCTGCAAATAAACCACCCTTGTTTCACTCGAGACTTGGGTCCTCTGCGCCCCTCTTCTCATCACCTCCAGTCTCCAGGCCCCGGTCTACAGAGACTGTGGCACACTGGTAATTTTTCTCACACTCTTTAAAAAGAAATTTAAGTGAAATGCCACACAGCCTCATGGGACATGATGGTCAGCATTCCTAATCGCTGCAGGAATGCCAAACAAAATGACAACTAGAAATCAAATCCCACCATTCAGAATGGGTATCCTCACAAGTTCACAAACAATAAAGGCAGGAAAGAGCCTGGAGGAAAGGGAACACACGTACACTGTCAGTGGGGATGTACATTGGTAACAGCCTCTATCAGGGACAGAATCTGCAGGAGAGAAAAAAAAAAAACTATCAAGAGAGCTAAACTAAAATCTGAACTCCTATTTTCATAAAGGAAATATAGAAAATGAGATTTCCACATACGGAAATACACACCCATATTTCACACAAAAAATACAAAAATCTGATTTTCTTAAATGGAAATATACACCCATATTTTCATATAGGAAACATAGAAATTTTGATTTTCATATATGGAAATAGTTCAGTTAATCAGTCGTGTCCGAC
Organism: Budorcas taxicolor; assembly: GCF_023091745.1. Taxonomy (NCBI): domain Eukaryota; kingdom Metazoa; phylum Chordata; class Mammalia; order Artiodactyla; family Bovidae; genus Budorcas; species Budorcas taxicolor. The sequence goes on along the minus strand of NC_068910.1, from coordinate 221,574,606 downwards.
TCTTTGTGACCCCATGGACTGCAGCACCCCAGTCGTTCCTGGCCATCACCATCGCCCAGAGCTTGCTCAAACTCATGTCCATTGAGTCAGTGATGCCATCCAACCATCTCATCCTCTATCATCCCCTTCTCCTCCCACCTTCAATCTTTCCCAGCATCGGGGTCTTTTCAAATGAGTCAGCTCTTCACATCAGGTGGCCAAAGTACTGGAGTTTCAGCTTCAGCATCAGTCCTTCCAATGAATATTTCATGACTGATTTCCTTCAGGATTGGTTGGATCTCTTTGCAGTCCAAGGGACTCTCAAGGGTCTTCACCAACACCACGATTCAAAAGCATCAATTCTTTGGCGCTCAGCTTTCTTTATACTTCAACACTCATATCCATACATGACCACTGGAAAAACCATAGCCTTGACTAGAAGAACCTTTGTTGGCAAAGTAATGTCTCTTGTTTTTAACATGCTGTCTAGGTTGGTCATAAACTATCTTCCAAGGAGTAAGTGTCTTTTAATTTCATGGCTGCAGTCACCATCTGCTGTGATTCTGGAACCCGCAGAAATAAAGTCTGCCACTGTTTCCACTGTTTCTCCATCTATGTGCCATGAAGTATTGGGACCAGATGCCATGATCTTCGTTTTCTGAATGTTGAGCTTTAAGCCAACTTTTTCACTCTCCTCTTTCACTTCCATCAAGAGGTTCTTTAGTTCTTCCTCACTTTCTGCCATAAGGGTGGTATCACCTGTATATCTGAGGTTATTGATATTTCTCCTGGCAATCTTGATTTCAGCTTGTGTTTCTTCCAGTCCAGCATTTCTCATGATGTACTCTGCATAGACGTTAAATAAGCAGGGTGACAATATACAGCCTTGATGTACTCCTTTTCCTATTTGGAACCAGTCTGTTGTTCCATGTCCAGTTCTAACTGTTGCTTCCTGACCTGCATACAGATTTCTCAAGAGGCAGGTCAGGTGGTCTGGTATTCCCATCTCTTTCAGAATTTTCCACAGTTTATTGTGATCCACACAGTCAAAGGCTTTGGCATAGTCAATAAAGCAGAAATAGATGTTTTTCTGGAACTCTCTTGCTTTTTTGATGATCCAGTGGATGTTGGCAATTTGCTTTCTGGCTCCTCTGCCTTTTCTAAAACCAACTTGAACATCTGGAAGTTCTTGGTTCATGTATTGTTGAAGCCTGCCTTAGAGAATTTTGAGCATTACTTTGCTAGCATGTGAGATGAGTGCAATTGTGCAGTAGTTTGAGCATTCTTTGGCATTGCCTTTCTTTGGGATTAGAATGGGAACTGACCTTTTCCAGTCCTGTGGCCACTGCTGAGTTTTCCAAATTTGCTGGCATATTGAGTGCAGCACTTTCACAGCATCATCTTTCAGGATTTGAAACAGCTCAACTGGAATTCTACCACCTCCACTAGCTTTATTCATAGTGATGCTTCCTAAGGCCCACTTGACTTCACATCCAGGATGTCTGTCTCTAGATGAGTGATCACACCATCATGATTATCTGGGTCATGAAGCTCTTTTTTTGTACAGTTCTTCTGTATATTCTTGCCACCTTTTCTTAATATCTTCTGCTTCTGTTAGGTCCACACCATTTCCGTTCTTTATTGTGCCTACCTTTGCATGAAATGTTTCCTTGGTATCTCTAATTTTCTTGCAGAGATCTATAATCTTTCCCATTCTGTTGTTTTCCTCTATTTCTTTGCATTGATCACTGAGGAAGGCTTCCTTATCTCTCCTTGCTATTCTTTGGAACTCTGCATTTAAATGGGTATATCTTTCCTTTGCCTTTTGCTTCTCTTCTTTTCACAGCTATTTGTAAGGCCTCCTCATATAACCATTTCGCCTTTTTGCATTTCTTTTTCTTGGGGATGTTCTTGATCCCTGCCTCCTGTACGAAGTCACAAACCTCCATCCATAGTTCTTCAGGCACTTACTCTATCAGATCTAATCCCTAGAATTTATTTGTCACTTCCACTGTATAATTGTAAGGGATTTGATTTAGGTCATACCTGAATGGTCTAGTGGTTTTCCCTACTTTCTTCAATTTGAGTCTGAATCTTGCAATAAGGAGTCATGATCTGAGCCGCAGGCAGCTCCCGGTCTTTCCCGTTCTGTTCTGCCCAATCTCTCTCCCAATACGAAATCCCACTGTACTGGTTCCTCTACCAGTGTTGACACAGCCCACCCCAGAATAAAATCTTCCTTACTGTGCTTTGTTGAGGAAAATGCAATTAAGAATTAAGAAGAAAAGAGGGAATTTTTATTGGAGTCATACTGAAGATTATAAACTGGGAAGCAGATTCTCAGAAAGCTCTGAGCCTGTTCTTCCTGTTAGAAATTGAGGGCATGGTCATATATATTTTTGAGACAAAGGATCATGCCTCAAAATGATACACTGATGTTTTACAGAAAGTTCACCAAAATGCATAGCCAGGTGAACTCAAACATAGCAAGCGGAAGTCACCATCGCCCCTACAGAGCCAGAAAAGAGCACTATTCTTTTAACAAGTTAAATCACCCCTAAATATTCGCTGGAAGGACTGATGCTGGAGCTAAAGCTCCAATACTTTGGCCATCTGATTCCAAGAGCCGAGTCCTTGGAGATGACCCTGATGCTGGGAAACATTGAGGGCAGAAGGAGAAGCAAGCATCACAGGACTAGATGGTCGGATGGCACCACGGACTCAATGAACATGAGTTTGCGCAAACTCAGGGAGATAGTGAAGGACAAGTGCCGGGAGCAAGCAGAGGAGATCCCACCCATGACAAGGTCATGAAGGACAAGGTCATGCAGAAAAGTCCTGATAAGCAAGGCCTCAGGACTCAACGGACCCCCTGGACCTGCTCGAGCATCTACCCCCAAACCAGAATCTGTCTGTCTTACTATTTTATGTCTTTCACCAGCTCTTCTGACATTAGCAGGGGGCTGTCCCCCGACCACCTTTCTCTGGTAAGTTAATAAATCTCCTGGGCATGAATGGAGTGTTTCAAACCCTCTGTTAGCATTCTAGCTTACTTGGCAGGTTTATCCAGACTCTTGCAACATTGTTGAGCCTATGCTTGCTGCCAAGTTCTCACATCCCTTATCCATTGTGTTCCTGGGAGTGCATATAGTTAAGATATAGAAATAACAAGCAGTAGCTTTAGCATTAGCAACATTAGACGTTGAGTTAATAAGTTCTTTCTTTGCTGTAACCCACTGAATCTTTGCCCATAAAAATATAACTCTGTACTTTAAGGGTGACACAGGCTAAGAATTTAAGAAGAAACACTTTAAGGGAAGATTATTATTCTGGCTGGCCAACATTTATCAAAAAGAGGTCATGAAATATCAACAGGCCTCTGGGACAGAGATGATGTACAAAAAATAAGACTCTTTCAGGAAGGAACCTGATATTGATAAAAGTTATTACTGATGGAATGTTGAGTTGACTCTGCGTTTTTCACCTTGCTGTATGTACAACTCAGGGTATAAAAGCCCCGAGGAAAATAAAGTAAAACGGGCCTCGCTCACTGAAGCTTGGTCACCCCGTGTCATTCTTTCATTATCTCTTTCTCTATCTTTCTTCATTCGCCGACGTCGTCCATCCTGAGGATATCCCTGGACTCTGCTGAGGCTGGACCTCGGCAGACAAGGAAGTCTGGGGTGCTGCAGTCCATGGGGTCACAAACAGTTGGACATAATTTAGTGACTGAAAGTGAAAGTGGAGTCACTCAGTCGTGTCCGACTCTTTGCGACCCCAAGGACTGTAGCCTACCAGGTTCCTCCATCCATGGGATTTTCCAGGCAAGAATACTGGAGTGGGTTGCCATTTCCTTCTCAGGGGATCTTCCTGACCCAGAGATCAAACTTGGGTCTCCCGCATTGTAGGCAGACCCTTTACTGTCTGAGCCACCAGGAAACTCCAACTTAGTGACTTAATAACAGCAATTGCTAGCTTCAGAAGAAAAGGAAAAAAAGCAATATTGTGGTTTAGCAGGCAGTCCCATCTTTGAGGAGCTCTGGCTAATGTGCACACGAATTCACAGGCACGTTATGGAGGGAGAAGGCCCAAACAAACACAGATAATTTTATGTTTACAAATTTTATTTTATCAGCTTTAACAAATGTCACTGATGTTTCTTCTTTAACACTAACATTATTTCCTGACAACATTTTCTGACAAGATTATTTTCCGATGTTTCCAACAAAGGCCCGTCTAGTCAAAGCTATGGTTTAATCCAGCAGTCATGTATGGATGTGAGAGTTGGACCATAAAGAAAGCTGAGTGCCAAAGAATTGATATTTTTGAACTGTGGTGTTGGAGAAGACTCTTGAAAGTCCCTTGGACAGCAAGGAGATCCAACCAATCCTAAAGGAAGTCAGTCCTGAATATTCATTGGAAGGACTGATGTTGAAGCTGATGCTCCAATACTTTGGTCACCTGATGCAAGAACTGACTCACTGGAAAAGACCCTGATGCTGGGAAAGATTGAAGGCAGGAGGAGAAGGGGACGACAGAGGATGAGATGGTTGGATGGCATCACCGACTCAATGGACAACAGTTTGAGAAATCTCCCGGAGTTGGTGATGGACAGGGAAGCCTGGCGTGTTGCAGTCCATGGGTCGCAAAGAGTCAGACACAACTGAGCGACTGAACTGAACATTATTTCAGATAGCCGTGGGAATATAGATAAGGTCAATGTGAAAATATATCTATAAATCAATGACTTGAATTAGGAGACTGTCCACACTGTCATGGACATGACATGAAGTCCCCGGTGGTGAGCTCAGGGCTCGAGCTGCCTCCCTGGTGAATGGGGACAGAAAGGGAAACCCTGTTCTTTTTGGTTTCCATCACCAGTGCAGGCCATTTCCAGCACAGGGAGGGCAGGAACCGCAGGGCCCAGCTGGGCCCAGCCAGGTCCCCGCCGGAGTCTGAATTCTGACAGGAGTCTCCAGGAGCGAGAGGTGATTTCAACTTAACCTGTTTTCCACATGGTAACAGGGAAACAGAGATAAGAAAGCTTTCTTCAGCAATCAATGCAAAGAAATAGAGGAAAACAACAGAATGGGAGAGACTAGAGATCTCTTCAAGAAAAGTAGAGATACCAAGGGAACATTTCATGCAAAGATGGGCTCGATAAAGGACAGAAATGATATGGACTTAACAGAAGCAGAAGATATTAAGAAGAGCTGGCAAGAATACACAGAAGAACTGTACAAAAAAGATCTTCATGACCCATATAATCACGATGGTGTGATCACTCATCTAGAGCCAGACATCCTGGAATGTGAAGTCAAGTGGGTCTTAAGAAGCATCACTACGAACAACGCTAGTGGAGGTGATGGCATTCCAGTGGAGCTGTTTCAAATCCTGAAAGATGATGCTGTGAAAGTGCTGCACTCAATATGCCAGCAAATTTGGAAAACTCAGCAGTGGCCACAGGACTGGAAAAGGTCAGTTCCCATTCTAATCCCAAAGAAAGGCAATGCCAAAGAATGCTCAAACTACCGCACAATTGCACTCATCTCACATGCTAGGAAAGTAATGCTCAAAATTCTCCAAGCCAGGCTTCAGCAATACATGAACCGTGAACTCCCTGATGTTCAGGCTGGTTTTAGAAAAGGCAGAAGAACCAGAGATCAAATTGCCAACATCTGCTGGATCATGGAAAAAGCAAGAGAGTTCCAGAAAAACATCTATTTCTGCTTTATTGACTATGCCAAAGCCTTTGACTGTGTGGATCACAAGAAACTGTGGGAAATTCTGAAGGAGATGGGAATACCAGACCACCTGACCTGCCTCTTGAGAAATCTGTATGCAGGTCAGGAAGCAACACTTAAACTGGACATGGAACAACAGGTTCCAACAGGTTTCCTGGTTCCAAATAGGAAAAGGAGTGGGTCAAGGCTGGATATTGTCACCCTGCTTATTTAATGTCTATGCAGAGTACATCATGAGAAACGCTGGACTGGAAGAAACACAAGCTGGAATCAAGATTGCCAGGAGACATATCAATCACCTCAGATATGCAGATGACACCACCCTTATGGCAGAAGGTGAAGAGGAGCTAAAAAGCCTCTTGATGGAAGTGAAAGAGGAGAGTGAAAAAGTTGGCTTAAAGCTCAACATTCAGAAAACGAAGATCATGGCATCCGGTCCCATCACTTCATGGGAAATAGATGGGGAAACAGTGGAAACAGTGTCAGACTTTATTTTGGGGGGGCTCCAAAATCACTGCAGATGGTGACTGCAGCCATGAAATTAAAAGACACTTACTCCTTGGGAAAGTTATGACCAACCTAGATAGTATATTCAAAAGCAGAGACATTACTTTGCCAACTAAGGTCCGTCTAGTCAAGGCTATGGTTTTTCCTGTGGTCATGTATGGATGTGAGAGTTGGACTGTGAAGAAGGCAGAGCGCTGAAGAATTCATGCTTTTGAACTGTGGTGTTGGAGAAGACTCTTGAGAGTCCCTTGGACTGCAAGGAGATCCAACCTGTCCATTCTGAAGGAGATCAACCCTGGGATTGCTTTGGAAGGAATGATACTAAAGCTGAAGCTCCAGTACTTTGGCCACCTCATGCGAAGAGTTGACTCATTGGAAAAGACTTTGATGCTGGGAGGGATTGGGGGCAAGAGGAGAAGGGGACGACAGAGGATGAGATGGCTGTATGGCATCACGGACTCGATGGACGCGAGTCTGAGTGAACTCCGGGAGTTGGTGATGGACAGGGAGGCCTGGCGTGCTGCGATTCATGGGGTTGCAAAGAGTCGGACACGGCTGAGCGACTGAACGGAACCGAACTGAATAGGAAAACATTCCAGAATTCACTAGGAAAGGCCTCACAACTGTCAGCTCCGACCTGGAGTTGCTCGGAACTCTTATCCCGAAACTAGGAGGAAGCAGCTCCAGCGCCCGCACAGCCAAAGGCCGAGACTGAGATGTGCGAGCCGGCACCGGCCGAGCGGGAATCGGCGGAGGGCCGCGGGGGGGAGCTCCGGCCGCGCCCACAATGCCCACCGGGAGGACACGCCCCACGCCGCTCCAGCCGCCCTCCGCGCTCAGGACACGCCCATCCTGGGCGAGGCCTTCCGAGGCTCCGCCCCACCCCGGCGCCACCTCCCCCTACGGCCCCGCTTCCCTTACGTAAGTGCCCGCGGACCCGGCAGCGGGGGTCGGCAGCGCCCGGCCCCCCGGGGGAGTGCGGTCCTGGGCGCTTCTCGCGCTCCTCGGCCCCGCCCTACCCCTTCCTTCACGCCGGGGCCCGAGTCCCTGCCGACGCCACAGACCCGCCCTCGCGCCGCTGGCGCGGGGCGCCCTGAGACTCGCGATGCCGGGAGCTCCGCTGCCGGGTTCGAGTCGCGTCCGTTTCCGGATCCGAGGCCATCCCGATCCGACCTTCCGGCCTTCGGTCTCTTCACGGGGTCCCGCCCCGACCCACGCTGTGTCAGGTCCCCGCTCGCAACGTGCGCTCTCGCCCTCTGTGCCTCTCGGAGCCGCCCGGGACTCCGCGCCCTCCCGCGGCTCCGGGAATCCGCAGACCCGCGTCTTCTCCGGAAGCGGCCCGGCCCCGCCGCTGGCTCCCCTCCGCGGTCACCGCCTCCGTAAGGCCCCTGAGCCCCCTGCGGGAGGGCCTTGGCCCTGTCCAGTGACGCCCCGTGGCCTTCTGTCCCAAGCCCTATCCTCTGCCGGCGCGGGTACCGCCCCTCATGGGACAGTGTCCTCCCGGGCGGAGCACCTTTGCTCCGTTCCGTGGGTGTCGAGTGAGGCGGGCAGGCCGAGACTGAACCGGGAGACGGAGGGAGTAAAGGAGAGTGAGGACTTGAAAAGTGAGATAGAGGAGGGAGGGAGGTGGGTGCGGTGGGACTGGAGAGACAAAATACCGGTAAAAAAAGGAAAGTGACTGAATAAGAAGCATTGTGTGTGAGGTGTGAAAGTCGCTCAGTCGTGTCCGACTCTTTGCGACCCCGTGGACTACAATCCATGGGATTCTCCAGGCCAGAGTACTGGAGTGGGTAACCAACCTTTCCCTTCTCCAGGGGATCTTCCCAACCCAGGGATCGAACCCAGGTCTCCCGCATTGCAAGCAGATTCTTTACCAGCTAAGCCACCAGGGAAGCCGTAAGAGGCATTATGGTACATGAAAACAGACAAAAAGGAGATTAATACGGAGATGGCCAAGGACAGAATGGAGGAGGGGACTTTCACCAGCAGTAGCAGTTGGGGAGAGAAGGATAGATTGCAAATTCATTCAGTTCAGTTCAGTTCAGTTCAGTTGCTAAGTCGTCTCCGACTCTTTGGAACCCCATGAATCGCAGCACGCCAGGCCTCCCTGTCCATCACCAACTCCCCGAGTTTACACAAACTCATGTCCATTGAGTCGGCGATGCCATCCAACCATCTCATCCTCTAAAACTTTGCAAATTAAGTGTATTGTGTCAGATTCAGATCATGAGACCTCGGTCCTTTTCTTGTCATTATTGTGTACTAAAAGTATTCTCTGGTGCTTAGTAAATAATTTGTACACTATTTCGGTGTGCAGTTGGTAGGGATATTACTGGTGTTTGTCTTAAAAGTCAGTACCAGGTAGTTTAAACAAGTGGTCCAGTGTTCAACAGCATTCTTTCTTCTGTATGTGAGTTTTTAATGTGTTGGTCTGTGAGCTACAGTTTTCAACTAAGTATATGCTCCCTTCAAATTTCCTTTATTTTTTTGTTTGTTTTGCAAATATTGAACAATAGGCTGGATGATTCTAGAACTTGTTCTCACAGATCTCATTTGTTCGTGATGAGTACTTAACTTAGAGCTATTTCCATACCTGAATGTTTGTGTTTCCCAATGCCATTATTTAAAAGTGTTCTTAATGTTATACTTTTTATATATTCATAGAATTGTATATTTTGGTATCTATTGTGGAAAATAGAAATTAAATGGTTTTAATCAAGATGATTACAGCCATGAAAGACAACTTGCACTTGCTCAGGAAAATGAAGTGAGATCTGGAATCTTTAGGGGCAGGAGTGAGAATGACCCTGGACCACCCCATGCCTGTGAGGCCAGTAATGGTTCCTCTTTCCTGTTCATGTGTCTTTCCTCGTGCCCCAGGACACATTCTTGCACAGTCAAAAGGCAACTGGTAGGGAAAGATCAAGATTTTTTAAATTAAGCACAGAACAGAGGTATTTCTCCAAGGAGGAGGTGGCACTTGGTTCAGGAAAGGGAACTTGGAGGAGAAAGGATGATGTACTTTGGATGGTAGAGAGTGAAAAAGAGCCTAGGAAGCTCAGCAACAGGAGAGGAGGAGACCTCTTCCCATCCTTACCTGGTGATGCTGTGCTCAGCAGGTGCTGGAAGACACAAGGATTGGCTTGAAAAGGAGGGTTGTACCAACTTGCCTTCCCATATCTGCTGTGTGATGTGTGGGCTTTACAGCATAGAGGGGCAGAGAAACTTAGCTGTTGATGCCCATGTAGGAGTTTATTGGCCCTGTTCCCTAATAGTTCAGCAGACGCAGAGGACCATTTTTTCCAAATGTTGAATTTCTCCCCTACATGTGTGGTTGTGGCCAGAAAGGGGAGAAGTTATTTGCAGACATGAATGGCACATTCCCAACACTAAGGAGTGACTTCTGGCCTGAGCAAGACACCCAGAGTAGGGAGAAGATGAGGGGTCAGGAGCAGAGCTTTATCTGGGAAAGCTCATAGTATCTGTTGATTGATCTGCCCTCTTTCCTGTAATGCTGTTCTTAGGACATGCTAAAATCTGAGTCTCAGATGTCCTGCCTAAGATGTTTCCTCACTCATCTATGGCCTCTCCTATCTCCAGACCAATTCCATCTCACTGTCAGCCAGTGACATGGGACTTGGGACATGGTTCCATTTGGGGGTCATCATGAGCGATGCTGCACGCCCAGACATCGACTAGAGACAGGACCTGGACACCATGCGGTCAATAAGATCACCAGTGGGGACTGCATAGGCACAGGAGGCGATGTAGACCGAGACGAAAATTGCGGAGAGGGGAAAAGTGTTCTGCCTGGTTGTACAATGTAGCTGAAGCTTAACAACATAAATCTTTTTATTTGGCCTGTAATTAGAGACTTAGCCATGACAAATCAAGGTGGCATTCCATCCACGTCATGCAGTATATTTTATTCTGTAATTGTTTAAAAACAGAACCAACCCAAAATGTGTGACAGTAAGAGGATTTTAATATTGTTCACAGCACCCCTGTCCCAGGGAGATGTTGGCGCTCATGGATTTGTAAAGAATTGACTCGTCTGCAGAGACCGAGTGTTTCTCCTCTTTGGGTAAGTTGGAGTTGCCTTGCTGAGCCAAGAGATGGTTGGCTCATTACATTTCATTTTGTAATAGGTTTTGTCACCATGCTCCCTACACACAGTACACAGTTGCCAAGAAATCCTCATCTGTTTGTCCCCTCATACCTTAACCAGGATTCATTTTAAATATGTGTATATAATTGTAGATTTGGATAAAATGACAACTCTTTGTTCCTAACTTCCATTTTACTAATTATTTAAGGGACTGAGTAAAGGTTATTCTTTATACACATGTATATACAGAATGAATTTTCCTACTTATTTTTCTAATTTATGGTTTAGTTACTTACACACAGACACTTTGATAATGTTGATACAGTGAAACCAAATCATGGCCTTTGCTTTTTTTCCCTTTGTAAGGTGTCACCTGTTTCATAGTATAAAATATTATGTTCATTTAGTCCTAATATATTGTTTAATATTGTTCATTTCAAGTATTTAATTTGAACTATTTTAAAGTTTCAAATAATATAGGTTCAGATGTAATTTGACTGATCTCCAGGGTTTTTTTTTTTCTTTTCACAGTTATTTTGGCTATATCCTCATCCCAAATCAAAACTGAGACAAAAATCAACTGTTTGGATATTCCTCATTTTTTATGTGAAATATTACATATGATTTTTGGGGGGTATACTTGATTTACAATTTTGTTTTAGATGTACAGCAAATTGGTTCAGTTGTACATACATATTCACATTATTTTTCAGATTCTGCATATGACTTTTAAATTTGAGTTGCACCACATTTCTGCAGTCACAGATTTTTTGGTCACCATGTCCTCTAGTCTAAGAATTTGGTTTGGCAGACTTTGTTCATGTCACATTTATGTCCTTAAAAAGTTTTAAAATTTCTTTGCATGGGTTTGCAAATTTATCTGAAGTTAGAGTCATAATATTTTGCTGTTATACATAGAGACTGGCTTTCATGTGTTTACTTAGATTTTAAACTATGTTACTAAATAGGAAACATTGATTTCAGTACATTAAGGTTGGATTTGTCTACTTTAAAAAGTATTATTAGGTATGATAGTTAAAATGGATTCTTATATATATATTTTTTTGTTCGAAATCATATCTTCCAGAAATCATTACAATTTCAGCTCTTTGATACAATTTTTGAATTTCATCTTTTTTTCTCTCTTTTCTGGGTTCTGACTCAAGCACCTGCACTGATTTCTAGGATACTTCTTCTATTTTGGCACAGCCAAAAAAAAACAAAGTCCTATTTAGAGACGGAAAGTAGAATGGTGGTTTCCAGGCATTGGGAGGAGAGGGGAATGGGGAGTGGTGGTTTAGTGGGTGCAGAGTTTCAGTTTTACAAGATGAAGAGTATTGAAGATGGTTGCACAACACTATGAGTGTGTTTCACACCCTGAGCTACACACTTAAAAATGGCTAAGATGATAAATGTTATGTGTATGTTTTATTTTACAATTTAAAAAGTTAAACAAATTCTGTGTACAATAAAAATCAGTCCTGAAACAAATCATTTATTCTGGAAATCCTTAAATTTTGTGGATTGCAGAGTTTTTCAGTTATTAGGATAACAACTAGATCTGACTTAAAGAGACGTACACTGGATGAGCTTTTTCTTGCTTGGTAGTGAAAACAAAAGATATTCTCTTTGGATAGGTATTTACTCAGCATAAATATTTACACTTACGTAGAGTCACCACTCTTCTGTCCACAGTCTGTGAATATTGTTGTTAGATTACAGATCCTCTTACAAATAAAACTAAAGAGGAGGAAGGGTTCATTGGCTGCAGATTCTCAGTGCTGCCCAGAACAACCAAAATCATAAAACACTGAAGTCTGAGAAAAGGCATGAAGTTTGCTTTTGAGACTTTTAGAGGACGCAAAAACTAAAGAATACAATTTGTTGTCCTTAATTTCATCTACAGGGTCTGCCTAATTTCCTGATTTTATCTTGATTGGGACCCACTTAGTCAGATACTGTCCTTTGGATTAAAACACTGATAAGATTATCAACAGCATTAAAAGAGAAGTCATCAAAATGATGCATTTTATGGAAAGAGAAAGATGCTCTGAACTCTGGAATGTTGTGGCAGTGTCCTCAGTGAGTATTTGGCTTTACTGGGTTTTCCGTCTATTTGGTTCTGGTGAGTACTGGAGACCATGTTCTCCAAAAGTGAAGTATTCATTTTGGTAGGAATTCAATGAAGGGATCTCTGAGGACCTGACACTCAAACAGATTGAAGGAAGTAAGTATGGGGTAGCAAGTTGTGTTTATGTATTTGAGTGGAAATGAAGGATGCTAGTGAACAGTGTAGAAGTAATAGCAGTGCTGAACTGTATTTGAGATGTTCTGAGAGAGCATCTAAAATGTTAACCCTTGGATGTCTGGTGGAGACATTGAAAAGGTTAGAGACTAGGTAAAGAGTAATATTTGGGGAGAGTGGGAGATGATGTACTGAGATGTGTTTCATTTCTAGTATATGTTAGTTTGGGGGGAAAAAAAGAGGCAAGCTCAGAAATGGAATTCAAACATGAGTTTTGTCACTTTCAATTTAGAAAAAGTAATGGAAGAAATCAAAGCAACTGTGTAAATATGTGGGCATACACTGGCAATGCACATAAATAGAAAAAGGTGAAAGAGGTAGGGTGGAGTCTTGAGATCTTCCAGCAGTATCGTTTGAGAAGTCCTTGGTAAGTGATATGGAGTTAGAGTGACAAGATTACTTTGAAGACTGTAGACTAAGATGTTGGAGAAAGTTAGGGAAAGTATGTTCCCCAAAAGAGCTTGACTTCCCATGTGGCGCAGCAGTAAAGAACCGCCTGCCAAGGCAGAAGACACAACAGATTTGGGTTCAATCCCTGGGTCAGGGAGGTCCCCTGGATAAGGAAGTGGTAACCCACTCCAATATTCTTGCCTGGAGAATCCCATGGACAGAGGAGCCTGGCAGGCTTCAGATCATGGAGTCACAAACAGCTGGACGTGACTGAGCGTGCACACACATTGCAAGTAGGTGCCATTGATTCCTCCAAATGAAATAAGTACCTAAAATAATTAACCCTGTCAAAATATATTCTTAATTCTCTTAGTTCACAACTAAGTGCAGAAGAAATCTAAAACTTAGTGTTGCTGGAAATTCTTGGAAGAGACAGAGTGATTCCAGATGAGTGTATGAGGGGCTGAGAAAAGCAGGGATGTTTCAAGGTACTAGAGGGCTGGAATGGAGCTGGAGAAACTGCTAGTGCACAAAGTAAGAATAATTAAACCTGAGAAGTTCATGGTTGTTACTCAAGGTGGAGACACACGTGGCATGAGTCATTGATCCCTGTGATTTGGAATTAGGAGGGAACTGGACACTTCACACACTTCGTGAGTGAATTAGCATACCAAACTCAGTGGTGTCCACATTCTACTCTAAACTGAAGGTGTTTATACCTTCTTTGGGCTTCCCTGATAGCTCAATTGGTAAAGAATCCACCTGGTATGCAGGAGACTCTGGTTTGATTCCTGGGTCAGGGAGATCTGCTGGAGAAGGGCTAGGGTACCCACTCCAGTATTCTAGCCTGGAGAATTCCGTGGACTGTATAGTCCATGGAGTCGCAAAGAGTCGGACACGACTGAGTGACGTTCACTTTTATGCCTTCTTTACTAAGAACAATAGCCACTCCTTCTTACTTTTGATCCTAGGAGAGCTCTACCCATATTTCTCGTGGAGCACACTGCATGTTTCTTTTGGTTGTCCTGGGAGCTACTTCCAGGTGAAGGGTTGGGGCTTCATGACAAGTGAATGTGGAGATTGCAGACAGCTAAGAGTCTCATGACTTTTTTCTTCTTCCTCAGCTCTGCTTCCTGTTGCTTGGACTGTGTGTAAGTGAAAACCCAGAAGACAGTTGGCAGCTGAACTAGTTACAATGGAATCTCAGGTGGGTAGGAAATTACTCTTTCTGCTGAAAATAGCAGTAGAAATTGCTTTCTAATCTCTATTGCCAGTGCTGGTGGTGGGGTATATGCTCAGTTTTGTCCAGCTCTTTGGAACCCCATGGGCTGTAGCCCACCAAGCTCCTCTGTCCATGGGATTTCCCAGGCAAGAATTCTGGAGTGGGTTGCCATTTCCTTCTCCAGGGGATCCTCCTGACTCGGGTCCAACCCGAGTCTCCCACATTAGCAAATGGATTCTTCACCACTGAGCCTTCTGGGAAGCCCTATTGCCAGTGTATGGACATAATTCTCCTACTGGCACACATGTTCTAAGTGCACTTGAGAGGTTGTTCAAGGATCTGAGCTTCGTTAAGTTCCCCAAAATTCTGGAATGGTCATGTTGGGTCAAGGACTCATCAAATGGTCATTCCTTCCCAACATTATAGTAAGATATTCCAGTCTTTATTAATGCCGTGTATTCAAGAAGAGATGAGAGGTTTTCTTTTCTTTATGCAGCCCATGGCCCAGTTCAGTTCAGTTCAGTCGCTCAGTCGTGTCCGACTCTTTGCGACCCCATGAAACGCAGCACGCCAGGCCTCCCTGTTCATCACCATCTCCCGGCCCACTTGGCAAAAAAAAAAGATTGTTACTATAACCATTTTAGTAACTGTGATGAGCTTAGGATTGAGGTGAATACAGGCAGTGGAGGTGAGTAAGGAGGAAAACATCACAGCACACCCACGGGAGAGGCAGATGTTCCCACAGACAGCATCGGGAAGTCCAGTGTCACAGGTGCTAAGGGAGTGCTGGCTAGTGCTGAGAGAAAACAAAGGATTATGCAGGAGAAGGCAATGAGGAGTCATTAAGTTACATTTTTTTCAAATTTAAATTTCTTAAAATTTTGATAAAATATATTTGTGCTTTTCAAAATCTTCTAAAAAAGAAAACTAAACTTTCATTATTACCAATGTCCCAAGTCATAAATTTTTCCCTCTTTGTAATTTCTGCTTTTTCACATTTCATAACTGGAAACAGTATATAAGGAGTAGTGTTTTCTTAATTTGAGCTGTGATTCAGAAGAAAGAATATAGGAAGTAGAGTACTACTTTAAACCCTGAGGAAGTTTTCCATGAATGGAAGAGGCCAGGGCAGTCAGGTGGCTTCGGATGTACTTGAGTAGAAAGACAAGACAAAGAAACAAAAGGGACAATAATGACTGATATTTGGAGGTCCCGGGATCATTGAGAAAGGGAGACCTCAGATATAGGAGGGGTCAGGATAAGACTGTCCTTCTGTGCAGAAGTCTCAGACCTGTGGTGTGAGCTGCTGACTCATTTACCCTTAATAGCAAACACCTCAGCTTTGTAAGATGAAAGGTTGTACCTGCTGATCCCAAGACCTGTATGAATGCTAGTCAGTTAGGCAGAATTCTGGATGTTGCTTCAGTATTCTCTGCCGTTTCCTGACTAATAAACCTAAAAGTTATATTTAAGAAATGGCTGCTAGATAGTTAGCACTTCACACATTAAGTCATTAGATCTTTCAGAACTGATGACAGGTTATTAAAAACCATTTCACTGATGAAGAAACTGAGGCCATGTGGAGGAATAATCTAACCACGGTCGTGTTTTAAAAGGGGCATATCATGGATATGTCATCCCTTGTGATGAGTCTTAGATTTACTTGAAATTGAATTGAAGACTGTTCAGTTTTCAAGTGGAAATTTTATAAGCATGATTTGGAAGTTGTAATTACAAATCTATTGGGAAATCTCCACAGTTTGTTACACCATACCTTGCATTGTCTTTTTATGAAGTTTTCTGTATTCAGAGTGTGTGGTCTTCGTAGGTTTGTCTGAAAGTCAGAGGTTCATGTCAACAATGAGAATGATTTGATTGGACCCAAAATACTGTTTGAGATTCTGTACACTCAGCTGCCATTTCCTTAGTGCCTTATACCTGTACTGTCCTCCCCTGGCAGAGATGGCCGTGTCTAAAGCGATGTCTGTGATGTTTTAGGAATCAGTGACCTTCGAAGATGTAGCTGTGGACTTCACCCAGGAAGAGTGGGCCCTCCTGGACACCTCCCAGAGAAAGCTGTTCAGAGATGTGATGCTGGAGAACATCAGTCATCTGGCCTCAGTTGGTTAGCCAGCTACTCCTTAATGATGTGTGTGTGTGCTCAGTCAGCAGGGGTGGAGGAAAACTCCCATTTCTCACTCCAGATTCTGCTTTGACTCTTCACCATAACTCTCACAACTACCTTATCAAAATTTTCTTTAGTTCTTATGTTTTGGGGGGCTTCCCTGGTGGCTCCCCTGGTAAAGAATCCACCTGCAATGCAGGAGACCTGGGTTTGATCCCTGAGTTGGGAAGATCCCTGGAGAAGGGAAAGGCTACCCACTCCAGTATCAGCCTGGAGAATTCCATGGACTGTATAGTCCATGGGGTCACAAAGAGTCAGAGATGACTGAGTGCTGCTGCTGCTGCTGCTAAGTCGCTTCAGTCGTGTCTGACTCTATGCAGCCCCATAGACTGCAGCCCACCAGGCTCCCCCATCCCTGGGATTCTCCATGCAAGAACACGAGTGGGTTGCCATTTCCTTTTCCAATGCATGAAAGTGAAAAAGTGAAGTCGCTCAGTCGTGTCCGACTCTTAGCAAACCCATGAACTGCAGCCTACCAAGCTTCTCCATCCATGGGATTTTCCAGGCAAGAGTACTGGCGTGGGGTGCCAGTGCCTTCTCCGCATGACTGAGTGACTTTCACTCATGTCACTATTTAGATATAGTTTGTCGATCCCACTACACTGTAACCTTCCTTACACAACTTTGGGTCTTGGTTGCTACTCAGTCTGATGCTCAGGCAGTGGTGGGAACTCACTATTTTTGTATGGGTAAACAAATGTGTTGATTTCTTAAAATTTATTTTACAGCAAGGACTGTGGTTTGATCAGATCACAGTGTTAAAAATAATAGATATATTGTTTTCCACATAGAACTTAGATTTTTCTGGTGGAAGTTGTATGTATTGGATTCTTTGGGGATATAGTATTAAAGCACTGTGAAATGAAAATATTGACGATTCCATAATCTGTCTTTGAACTTGGGCATGGGCATTAGCAGTGATAGGTCCTTAATGTCTTTGGGAACAAGCTGAAGAGTCATCATTTTGCTAGTCAAAGCCTGTACATGTTGTTTTCAACATACTCTTCTCTGTTCTGACCTTTAGAGGTTATTGTGTTCTTCCTCACTAGTCTGCTCTGTGATCATGCACTGTTATGAGCGTGGAACTCAGAATCCGCATATCTTTCTCCTACCAACAGGTAATCAGCTTTACAAATCAGATGGGATTTCCCATTTGGAGCAAGGAGAGCAACTGTCAAAAGAAGGGTTAGGCTTCCTACAAAGTCAGAGTCCAGGTGAGCTCCAAGAACCTGTACTTCAATAGGAGGAGGAGCCTGGTCAGTGAGTGACTAGGCCCTAAGGAATCAAGTGAAAGTTGATCAGTCATGTCTGACTCTTGGTGGCCCCATGGATTGTAGCCTGCCAAGCTCCTCTGTCCATGGAATTCTCCAGGCAAGAATACTGAAGTGGGTAGCCGATCCCTTCTCCAGGGAATCTTCCCAACCCAGGGATCGAACCCAAGTCTTCCACATTGCAGGTGAATTCTTTACTGTCTGAGCCACCAGGGAAGCCCAAGAAAACTGTTGGGTAGCCTATCCCTTCTTCAGGGGATCTTTCTGACCCAGGGATCGAACTGGGGTCTCCTGCATTGTAGGCTGTTTTTAAAATTTAGACAGTGTCATGGGGAAACATTTTTCAGATGTTATCATATGTTGAAGGCATCAATTTTCTATTCACAAGGCTTTCTGCCATTGTCCTTGGCTTTACACAAGGTGAAATTTGTGTACCCACTGGAATTAATAAACATTCACAAAACATCCCTTTTCATGGTCCTGTTCTATGAATAGGATCTTCTCTTTTCTTCCCCAACTTGCCATATTCATTTTATCTTCCTCATAATTCAGTCCTGAGAAGGACAGTTGTTATCTGTTTCTTCTCTGTTTAGAGTATTCCCTAATTTGACATTCTTCCCCGTCTGTGTGTCAGTATTTGAAACAGACACAAGTGAGCATTGAGTCACTTCAACATTTTACTTCCAGTGATACCATTTTTACCATTATAGTAATTTATTTTTTTCTAGTCATTTCAGATAGAGAAGATGATCTGAAAAAACAGAAAATGTCATCTATGCAGCATACCTGCAAGAAGGACGCCCCTCTACGTCGTGCAGTGGTAAGCTTCACAAGCATAAACATGTTCCTCCAGATGAAGACCTGGGACTTGAATAAGTTGGAAATTTGGCATATGTACCTGATTTAACTAAAGTTGGGATCATGGACTTCCATAGGAGAAAGTTTTAGTTAGTCTGGTTTTAAGGAAGAAAAGATTAACCGATAGTCAGAACTATAAACAGTTTATAGTCTTATAAACAGATAGTTATGTAATTATGGGTTATATTCCTAAACACTGAAACATAATAATGTCTTTAAAATTAAATAGGTATCTCTGCAGTTGGGATATTACAAAAGGTAAATCTATGCTTGCAAGAGAGTAATACCTCATGTTTATTAAATATTAAAAATATAGAAGCAATTTTAACTGGAGTCCATCACTGAATGATTACCCTAGAATTTATATGTAGAGAAAGGAAGGAATGAATAACTTTGGCAAACTTGTAACAATCTCTCATTTCATTTCAAAAAGCAGAGGTCTCACACTCAAGAGGATCCTTTGGAATGCAACAATTTCAGAGAAAAATTTACTGAAATCTTACCATTGACTCAGTATGTAATACCTCAAGTGGGAAAGAAACCCTTTATTAGCCAAGATGTTGGAAAAGCCATCAGTTACTTGCCATCCTTTAATATACAGAAGCAGATTCGTTCTAGAAGTAAATCATATGAATGTCATCAAAGACGGATTACCTTTATTCAAGGTTCTGCCCATAGACAACACAATAATACTCAGACTGGAGAGAAAACATTTGAATGTCATGTATGTAGGAAAGCCTTCAGTAAAAGTTCTAACCTTAGACGACATGAGATGATTCACACTGGAGTGAAACCACATAGATGTCATCTTTGTGGAAAATCCTTCACTCATTGTTCTGACCTTAGAAAACATGAAAGAATTCACACTGGAGAGAAATTATATGGATGTCATCTGTGTGGCAAAGCCTTCAGTAAAAGTTATAATCTTAGGCGACATGAGGTGATTCACACCAGAGAGAAACCAAATGAATGTCATCTGTGTGGGAAAGCCTTTGTTCATTGTTCTGACCTTAGACAACACGAGAGAACTCACTTTGGGGAGAAACCATATGGATGCCACCTGTGTGGGAAGACTTTCAGTAAAGCTTCTTACCTTAGACAACATGAGAGGACTCACAATGGAGAGAAGCCATATGGGTGTCACCTGTGTGGGAAGGCCTTCACTCACTGTTCTCACCTGAGAAAACATGAGAGGACTCACACTGGAGAGAAGCCGTATGAATGCCATCTGTGTGGAAAAGCCTTCACTGAGTCTTCTGTCCTTAGACGACATGAGAGGACTCACACTGGAGAGAAGCCATATGAATGTCACCTGTGTTGGAAAGCCTTCACTGATTCTTCTGTCCTTAAGCGGCATGAAAGAACTCACACTGGAGAGAAACCATATGAATGTCACCTATGTGGGAAAACCTTCAATCACTCCTCTGTCCTTAGACGACATGAAAGAACTCACACAGGTGAGAAACCGTATGAATGCAATATATGTGGTAAAGCCTTCAATAGGAGTTATAACTTTAGATTGCATAAGAGAATTCACACTGGAGAGAAACCATATAAATGTTACCTATGTGGAAAAGCCTTCAGTAAATATTTTAATCTCAGACAACACGAGAGAACTCATGCTGTAAAGGTAATAAATGAAGATTCACCACCCACACCTTCAAAGTATAAACACTCTTGAGGACTCACACAATGAAGAAATACTGTGTTTATTTTCAATGTATAAGAGTCTTTATGCATCCTTATTAACTAAGTTAATTCACAGTAGACAGAATCCATGTGCATGTCACCTGTGTAACACAGCCTTTAGCAGTGGACTCGGGAGAACAAACTGAATGGAATGAATGTGGAGGGATCTTCATCCTCAGCTGTGACTGTGAAACAGATGAATCACATTTCAGAGAAATTCCAGTAGTATACCTGTAATTAGTGTAGAAATACCTTCGGTTATAAGTTATCCTTCAAATAAGTAAACCACAGAGGAGAGAAACTAGACCTGTAACCACTGTGCACTTGTTTACCGTAGCACCACTCTTGGCACGCATCTGAAGACTCAGTGTCAGGTAACTGCTAGTGGAAACAAACTAGGACATGAAAAAGATGGAAGGCATTTGGAGTGTCCCCTTCTGGAATGCCTGACACACAGTAATTCATGTGATGACAAAAGGGCTGCCCTCCTCGTGATGCATGAAACACCCAGAAAGCAGGGAGAGCAGAAGCAGCCGTGGTCCCCGATCTTGCCCATGCTGCCCTGTCAACAGCCATGAATTCACAGAGCCCCAGCTGGGAGTGGGACCCAGGAGTCCCAGCCCCTCCCATACACAAACAGAAGGCTCAGAGAGGGGAAGGTGGAGCTTCCTTCTGCCAGGGTAACAAGAAGGCCTGGGCCTTGGTGCCCATTTGAACATGTCTAGTACCTGTGTTTCACAGGTGGCAAAACAACACAGATGTTTGTAATTAATTTATCCCATGTTTTTCTGGGACACAGATACGGGCTCGAAGGGATGGAAAACATACTCCACATAAATGGAAATCATAAGAACAGAGGTAGCCATGTTTACATCAGACAGGGACTAATTCAACACTGAGTTCATCAAGAGGATATGTAACATTTGTAAATATGTCATACAATATAATACCCAGACTAAAGTGCAGGAAATGCCTTATAATGATCAAATAGAGGAAGCATTCCAAAATAAAGGGAGATAGGATGAAGGAAAGGTTTTATTTTATTTTATTTTATAAAAAATATAAGATAAATCAGTGCATGTGTTCATGTATGTATGTGTGTGTACACAATAAAACTACAGAATATAAAACAGTATGTGAAGTTACATGAAAATTGGTCAAGTAGGAAAGTTAGTTTACATGTCAAGTAAAATGCATTAATAACTTTTATTCAGTCAGCAGTGACATGGAAACAGGAAAACCATATTCATCTTTTCACATGCATAAAAGGGAATGTAAAGTCCTGTTTAAAGCTGAGTGAAAAGCCCACCTCCTGGTTGTGGATGAGAAAAGCTTTAGGCAGGGGGTAGCTAACCGATTCAATGGACGTGAACTTGAGCCAACTCCAGGAGATGGTGAGGGGACAGGGAAACCTGGCATGCTGCAGTCCATGGGATCCCAAAGAGTCTTGACGCAACTTGGCAACAACAAAGCTTGCCAAACTGTATCAAAATGTGAATACACCCTAGTTTGAATCAGCAAACGAACTCCAGCTTGCCCAAAGCAGAGGAAAACTTGGACATCTGCAGATAAATCATTCTGCTCGTTAATGGCCACTAAGAATTCCTTATGAAAAGAGTGTACCTTGAGATGGAAGAGGGCTCAGGGGAGGCCATGAGTGACTGAGCAGAGATGTGAGGCAAGATTCAGGAGAGAGATTAGCAGGCCTTGGGGAAAAAGGACACTTTAGGGAGAGAACACACCAACCAAAAGAGAAGATGCTTCCTAAGAAGCCCTCCTTACTCCTGCTTTTCTCATCTGAGCTCTCTAAGGCAAGATCAGTCTTAACTGGTCACTTTTGGGAATTGAAAACACATCTTTCAACATACCTCCTTGCTGTGACACAACCATATACATAAGGACAAATTCACCATGTGGATGTGATGGTCATCTGCTGTCCAGTAAAACACTGGGAACTCAAGGTCTCTAAGCATGGAACCCATAGACTGGTTTTTCTGTCCTTCAGAGTGTTCCTTGGCTAATGAAACCCACATGTTGCTTGGCAGCAGTGGGTAGAAGGGAGGAGCTGACCTACCCATGAAGTAGACACGGAAGATGCTTCTAGTCCCTGATGCACAGCATATCCAGGAAAGGATGGCCAAAATTTCATTTGCCCTAATTCTCCCACCCAGTCCCAGCTCCTCAGTTCTCTACAGTGTTCTGTTCATTCTCCAAGCCCAGTTCGCATAGCCATGTGGCCCCTCCAAATGGGAAAGGTAGTTTTGTTCTATGCTTAGTTTTAAAAGTCTTGGTCCAGATGACACCCACACTGAGCACGTGCCTTGAAGCAGCTGAGGCATATTCTAGATAAAAGCAATTCATCCTCAAGCAGCACCCTTTAATAACCAAACGGTGTCTCCCTTTGCAGGCACGCTGTAAATGAGGGTGCTCGTTCACAAGTGAGGAGGAGGATAAGGGAGAACCCAGACCCCGGGGTCAGAACCCAGATCCACACCCTGGGCATCTCTCTCTCAGAGTGAAATTTTGCTAATTTGGACTCTTCCTCTGAGGTCACATTTGCGGGACAGAGAAACGTTGGTATTTCACAGGAGGTTGTCGTGGGGAATTAGAGTTACTGTGCCGCCAGGCAATGGTTTGTTTCGTAAATAAAGACCTTCCCTTCTGGACCGGCCAAGCTCTGCCTTCACCTCTGCAGTGGTGATGTCACCACGCCTCCACTGGGAGTGAGCTCCTGCCATGGATGCTCTGCCCGCTCGCTCTGACTGTCCTGGCCCCACTCTCCTCGGGCACCCCGACCTCCCAGCTCCTCATTAGCTGCCTCCCTGACTGACTGGGCTCCTGTTGTTGCCACGTAATTAAACTATGATCTCCCTTTCCGCTTTCATCTCTTCAAACCTGCTCCCCCACGTCTCTGAGCTGTGGGTCAGAGCGAGCTTGGACTGGGAAACGGGGCTACTGGTTTAGTTCAAGGAGAACTAAATTCTTTGCCTGATTAGGCTTCGGGCCAGCGTAGTGGAACCTGACGGGATGTGTTACCTGGAGCGCGTCAGTGCCTGGTCAGAGCAGTGCTGTGTGGCGGGGGTGAGCCGGGGGGTTGGGTGGGCTCAGAGGTCTGATCCAGGCTCCAAGCCTGTAAGTGGCTTCTGGCCACCTCTTTGTGCTCAGGTACTGTGCTCTATCTCCTCTCATCACGCAGAGATGGGCACCTGGGGGTGTCCCAGCTCCACACATTCTGAGGTGCTGGGTGGGAGAGAAAGGGCCTTGGCCTTCAACCCCTGCCAAGGGGTTTCCTTGGACAGCAGGGGGCCCTACAGCCAGAGGAGGCTGTTAATTGAAGACTGAATGGATGCAGTGGAGAAGGGGCTGTATGTGTTCCTGTGGCTGGCGAGGTGAAGGGGGTGGTCCTGACACTTAAAGAGCAGGCATCCTGGTTCTGTTTACACTGTGTTTCCTGGGGATGGGACACAACCAGGCTGCAAGCCCCTCCCAACCCTCCTCGTGGGGTCAGTACAAGGCTCTCTGGCCACTTCTCTGAGGGGCAGGGAAGACCGAGGAAGACAGCGGGGTGTGGGGATGCTTGAACTCTAAGCAGTCCCCAACCCCCAAACCCTAGAGAACTAAAGGCAGATAGAACAACTTCTAGAAGGATTGGCGGGAGTGGGGAGGACTGTGTCTGGGGGGTGGGGGAGGAGGGAGATGGGGGAGGAGATTGAGGGCTGCAGTGAGGGTGGGAACTTCATGGGCCCTGTGTGTGATTGATCGCCTGAGTGGACACAGGCCACGAGATCAGCAAGAGGACCTGACCCCCTGGTCCTCCACCCAGTGGCCTCAGCAGTCACCAGGGTCAGGGCAGCAGCCCTGGTACAGAACCCCTCCCCTGGGGAGGAGGCTCCCCCACTCCCACCCCTCCGGGTCACCCCCGCCACACAGCACTGCTCTGACCAGGCACTGACGCGCTCCAGGTAACACATCCCCAGACAGGTTCTGCTACGCTGGCCCGAAGCCTAATCAGGTGAAGAATTTAGTTCTCTTTGAAAATGTACTTTAGGCTAACACACTAATGTAATTTGTAGTTTAATAGCAGTTTATTTAGATTTTAAATACATCAAAAGTTAAAAACTACAACTTTTCCACCACTTTATACCCAGCACCCACAGCAATGCCTAGCACTGTCTCATTCACGGTCGGTAACATCAGGAAAAAAAATCACTTTGTCGGTTCTACTTTCCTTTTTCTCATCCATCCATTGCCTCCCTAATATTGTCTGTCATATGTTTCTTAAAATACAACACTACTCTATTGAATTAATTCACAATTAATTATACTCATCTCACAAACCAGCAAAGTAATGCTCAAAATTCTCCAAGCGAGGCTTCAACAATACGTGAACAAAGAACTTCCAGATTTAGCTGGATTTAGAATTGAAGCTGGATTTAGATAAAGCAGAGGAACCAAACGTCAAATTGCCAACATCTGTTGGATCATCAAAAGAGCAAGAGAGTTCCAGAAAAACATCTACTTCTGCTTTATTGACTACACCAAAGCCTTTGGTGTAATCAAAGGCTGTATGGATCACAACAAACTGTGGAAAGTTCTTCAAGAGATGGGAATACCAGGCCACCTGAGCTGCCTCCTGAGAAACCTGTATGCAGGTCAGGAAGCAACAGTTAGAACTGGACATGTAACAACAGACTGGTTCCAAATTGGGAAAGGAGTATGTCAAGGCTGTATATTGTCACCCTGCTTATTTAACTTATATGCAGAGTACATCACGCAAAATGCTGGGCTGGATGAAGCACAAGCTGGAATCAAGATTGCCGGGAGAAATATCAATAATCTCAGATATGCAGATGACACCACCCTTATGGAAGGAAGTGAAGAACTGAAGAGCCTCTTGATGAAAATGAAAGGGAGTGAAAAAGCTGGCTTAAAACTCAACATTCAGAAAATGAAGATCATGGCATCTGGTCCCATCACTTCATGGCAAATAGATGGGGAAACAGTGGCTGAGTTTATTTTTCTGGGCTCCAAAATCACTGCAGATGGTGACTGCAGCCATGAAATTAAAAGACGCTTACTCCTTTGAAGAAAAGCTATGACCAACCTAGACAGCATAGTAAAAAGCAGAGACATTACTCTTCCAACAAAGGTTATATAGTCAAAGCTATGGTTTTTCCAGTGGTCATATATGGATGTGAGATTTGGACTATACAGAAAGCTGAGCACCAAAGAATTGATGTTTTTGAACTGTGGTGTTGGAAAAAAAACTCTTGAGAGTCCCTTGGACTGCAAGGAGATCAATCCCAAAGGAAATCAGTCCTGAATATTCATTGGGAGAACCGATGCTGAAGCTGAAACTCCAGTATTTGGCCACCTGCTGTGAAGAGCTGACTCATTTGAAAAGACCCTGATGCTGGGAAAGATTGAAGGCGGGAGGAGAAGGGGGCGACAGAGGATGAGATGGTTGGCTGGCATCACCGACTCAATGGATATGAGTTTGAGCAAGCTCAGGGAGTTGGTGATGGAAAGGGAAGCCTGGTGTGCTGCAGTCCATGAGGTTGCAAAGAGTCGGACACGACTGAGTGACTGAACTGAACTGAACTGAAATCATTCACTCCATTCCAAAGGGACAATCTCATTCACAAAACCAAATGCAGTTATATCATTAATTCACCCAGTGGTTTCCACGTGCCTTTGACAGAGACCCTTTGGACCCGTCGTGACTCTGGGGCCCAGAATCCGGTCCTGCTGCCCTCCCTAGGCCAGCACCCCCACCTCTGCCCTGCAGCCCCGCCCCCACACCCCCAGCCTGCCCTCAGCTCCCAGGCACAGCAGTTCTGTTCACCGCTGCCACTTTACCCAAGTTCTGACACCATGGCGGCGGGGGGGGGGGGGGGGCGGGGGGCGGGGCCCTGTAAAACTTTAGTCCTATTTCCAACTGCTGAAATAAAATTTTACTAATTTTACTACTATGTGTTTATTATGTTATTTCCCCAGCTCCACAAATGTTTTCCTTCAGAATCATGTCTAGAGGGTATTTTTGTTTCCTTAAATTTTCTCTTTTAAACTAGCCTTTAAACTACAAAGTAATTGAAAATCTGTCCTTCCTATATTTCAGGCTAATTCTCCTTAAATGGCACGGGCCTTGTTCAGAGTCTTCTGGCTTATATATTAATTTCTGGAAAAAAACATCATTTGCCTCATGAATGCTACAGCTTCAGTCAGGCTGTAAAGACACAGGAACGTAAAAGCAAACCATGTTTGTTGAGCACAGATGACATGAAATGATTGCTATGAATACAATACACCCTACAGGGTTTTATAAAATGATCTGCCTGGAATCAAATATCTGTATCTAAAATGAAAAGCGCTAGCAAGCTAGCAAACGCGGGCGCCCGTGACGGCACACAAGCATGGCCGAGAGGAGGTACCCCACGTCCAAGGTAAGGAGCAGCGGCTGCACTTTGCTGGAGCAGCCGTGAAGAGATACCCACATCCAAGGTAAGAGAAATCCAAGTAAGATGGTAGGTGTTGCATGAGGGCATCAGAGGGCAGACACACTGAAACCACAATCACAGACAACTAGCCAATCTGATCACATGGACCACAGCCTTGTCTAACTCAATGAAGCTAAGCCATGCCATGTAGGGCCACCCAAGATGGACAGGTCTTGGTGGAAAGGTCTGACAGAATGTGGTCCACTGGAGAACGGAATGGCAAACCACTTCAGTATTCTTGCCTTGAGAAACCCATGAACAGTATGAAAAGGCAAAAAGATAGGACACTGAAAGATGAACTCCCCAGGTCAGTAGGTGCCCAATATGCTACTGGATATCAGCGGAGAAATAACTCCAGAAAAAATGAAGGGATGGAGACAAAACAAAAACAATACCCAGTTGTGGAGGATGTGACTGGTGATAGAAGCAAGGTTCCATGCTGCAAAGAGCAATATTGCATAGGAACCTGGAATGTCAGGTCCATGAATCAAGGCAAATTGGAAGTGGTCAAACAAGAGATGGCAAGGGTGAACGTTGACATTCTAGGAATCAGTGAACTAAAATGGACTGGAATGGGTGAATTTAACTCAGATGATCATGATATCTACTACTGCGGGCAGGAATCCCTCAGAAGAAATGGAGTAGCCATCATGGTCAACAAGAGAGTCCAAAATGCAGTACTTGGATGCAGTCTCAAAAACCACAAAATGATCTCTGTTCATTTCCAAGGCAAACCATTCAATATCACAGTAATCCAAGTCTATGCCCCTACCAGTAATGCTGAAGAACCTGAAGTTGAACAGATCTATGAAGACCTACAAGACCTTCTAGAACTAACACCCCCAAAAGATGTCCTTTTCATTATAGGGAACTGGAATGCAAAAGTAGGAAGTCAAGAAACACCTGGAGTAACAGGCAAATTTGGCCTTGGAGTACAGAATAAAGCATGGCAAGAGAAAGAGAACACATTGGTCATAGCAAACAGCCTCTTCCAACAACACAAGAGAAGACTCTACACATAGACATCACCAGATGGTCAACACCGAAATCAGATTGATTATATTCTTTGCAGCCAAAGATGGAGAAGCTCTAGTCAGCAAAAACAAGACCAGGAGCTGACTGGCACAGATCATGAACTCCTTATTGCCAAATTCAGACTTAAATTGAATAAAGTAGGGAAAAGCACTAGCCCATTCAGGTATGACCTAAATCAAATCCCTTATGACTATACAGTGGAAGTGAGAAATAGATTTAAGGGCCGAGATCTGATAGATAGAGTGCCTGATGAACTATGGAATGAGGTTCATGACATTGTACAGGAGACAGGGATCAAGACCATCCCCATGGAAAAGAAATGCAAAAGAGCAAAATGGCTGTCTGGGGAGGCCTTACAAATAGCTGTGAAAAGAAGAGAAGTGAAAAGCAAAGGAGGCAAGGAAAGATATAAGCATCTGAATGCAGAGTTCCAAAGATTAGCAAGGAGAGATATAAGAAAGCCTTCTTCAGCGTTCAATGCAAAGAAATAGAAGAAAACAATAGAATGGGAAAGACTAAAGATCTCTTCAAGAAAATTAGAGATACCAAGGAAACATTTCATGCAAAGACGGGCTCAATAAAGGACAGAAATGGTATGAATCTAACAGAAGCAGAAGATATTAAGAAGAGGTGGCAAGAATACACAGAAGAACTATACAATAAAAGAGCTTCATGACCCAGATAATCATGATGGTGTGATCACTCACCTAGAGCCAGACATCCTGGACTGTGAAGTCAAGTGGGTCTTAAGAAGCATCACTATGAACAACGCTAGTGGAGGTGATGGCATTCCAGTTGAGCTATTTCAAATCCTGAAAGGTGATGCTGTGAAAGTGCTGCACTCAATATGCCAGCAAATTTGGAAAACTCAGCAGTGGTCACAGGACTGGAAAAGGTCAGTTTTCATTCCACTCACAAAGAAAGGCAATGCCGAAGAATGCTCAAACTACTGCACAGTTGCACTCATCTCACAGGCTAGTAAATTAATACTTCAAATTCTCCAAGCCAGGCTTCAGCAATATGTGAACCATGAACTTCCAGATGTTCAAGCTGGTTTTAGAAAAGGCGGAAGAACCAGAGATCAAATTGCCAACATCTGCTGGATCATCAAAAAAGCGGGAGAATTCCAGAGA
Source organism: Budorcas taxicolor (assembly GCF_023091745.1). Classification (NCBI taxonomy): domain Eukaryota; kingdom Metazoa; phylum Chordata; class Mammalia; order Artiodactyla; family Bovidae; genus Budorcas; species Budorcas taxicolor. Next base: position 221,545,683 of record NC_068910.1, on the reverse strand, counting down.
AAACATCTATTTCTGCTTTATTGACTATGCCAAAGCCTTTGACTATGTGGATCACAACAATTTGTGGAAAATTCTGAAAGAGATGGGAATACCAGACCACCTGAGCTGCCTCTTGAGAAACCTATATGCAGGTCAGGAAGAAACAGTTAGAATTGGATATGGAACAACAGACTGGTCCCAAATAGGAAAAAGAGTACATCAAGGCTGGATATTGTCACCCTGCTTATTTAACTTCTATGCAGAGTACATCATGAGAAACACTGGGCTGGAAGAAGCACAAGCTGGAATCAAGATTGCCAGGAGAAATATCAATAACTTCAGATGTGCAGATGACACCACCCTTATGGCAGAAAGTGAAGAGGAACTAAAGAGCCTTTTGATGAAAGTGAAAGAGGAGAGTGAAAAAGTTGGCTTAAAGCTCAACATTCAGAAAACGAAGATCATGGCATCTGGTCCCATCACTTCATGGGAAATAGATGGGGAAACAGTGGAAATAGTGTCAGACTTTATTTTTCTGGGCTGCAAAATCACTGCAGATGGTGACTGCAGCCATGAAATTAAAAGACGCTTACTCCTTGGAAAGAAAGTTATGACCAACCTAGACAGCATGTTAAAAAGCAGACACATTACTTTGCCAACAAAGGTCCATCTAGTTAAGGCTATGGTCATGTATGGATGTGAGATCTGGACTGTGAAGAAGGCTGAGCACCGAAGAATTGATGCTTTTGAACTGTGGTGTTGGAGAAGACTCTTGAGAGTCCCTTGGACTGCAAGGAGATCCAGTTGGAAGGACAGATGTTGAAGCTGAAACTCCAATACTTTGGCCACCTGATGCGAAGAGCTGACTCATTGGAAAAGACCCTGATGCTGGGAAAGATTGAGGGCAGGAGAAGAAGGGGACGACAGAGGATGAGATGGTTGGATAGCATCACCGACTCAATGGACATGGGTTTGGGTGGACTCCGGGAGTTGGTGATGGACAGGGAAACCTGGCGTGCTTCGGTTCATGGAGTCGCAAAGAGTGAGGTTGGACACGACTGAGCAACTGAACTGAACTGAACATGAAAAGATCTAGCTTGATTTTTCTTCAAAGGTAATTTGATTTATTATTTAACCTGTGTCCTATGATTGCCAAATTTTTTAATATTATTGGAAAGTAAATGAGTTGAAAAATGACATTACAGGAAGATCAGTTATACAACTAGATAATTTATTCCAGGATTCTGCAGCGTTTTGAAGCTTGGAAAATATTCTGGTCCTTAGGAACAGCAGCTAAGTGTGTCCTGAAGAGACCCACCCCGGATGGTTTTCTCAGACTCAGAGTACGACATGGGGGGCTCCAGAGCCAGAGGATGCTGGTAGCTTAGCTGTTGTCTTGGGAATGAGGAGTCGGACGGTTCTGCTGCTAAGAACTAGTAACAGTCTCTAGCTGCATCAGGACAACGCAACTTCACAAAGCAGTTAGGCCACTCTGTCTGGCAGGCTGAAGGAGCAGAATTCCAGGAAACGCCCGTTTCTCGTAATTGTATCATTGCCATGTTCCGCGCCTGGGGGAAATACGTTATTAAAGAGGTGGGGTCGATTAGATTTGTTCTGACTGATATCCAGGTGGGTACTCAGGTGGCTGCCCTGGATTACCTGCATGATGAGATTATGTGACCCAAGGGGTTCCATACCTGATGAGGTTATATCAATGATGGGGTTAAACTGCATATAAGGAGAGCTCACCGTGTGAAAGGGGCTTAGTTTCTAGAGAGATACTCCGTGGTGACCGTGACCCCCAGCAGAGAACTGGCTTTGTCGTCTTCTCTATAGATTTGGATCCTGGCGAGCAGTCAAGACTCCCTGGTGGCTCAGACGGTAAAGAATCCGCCTGCAATGCGGGAGACCGCGGTTCAGTCCCTGGGTGGGAAGATCCCCTGGAGGAGGGACAGGCTACCCGCTCCAGTATTCACGGGCTTCCCTGGTGGCTCAGATGGTAAAGAATCTGCCTGCAATGCGGGAAACCTGGTTTGATCCCTGGGTGGGGAAGATCCCCTGGAAGAGGGCATGGCAGCCCACTCCAGTATTCTTGCCGGGAGAATTCCAAGGACAGAGGAGCCTGGGGGTTAAAGTTCATGGGGTTGCAAGGAGTCGGAAGACAGCCACTAAAACAGCAACAGAATGGAGCTGATAGCTCGTCAGTCTAGCTAGAGTCCAGACGACAGTTCTCTCCCTGTCAGTTTAGAGACACCGGAAGGAGAAACCGAAGTAACTTGAGTCCTTCTTCTCCAGACCTGGGAACCAGGAGGTGTCCTGCAGAGCCGGCTGTCAGCGGGGGACAGGGACCTCACCCCCAGGCCTGAAAGATGGGGAACTGCCTCACCTCCAGCACCCGGGACGACCGCCTGGTCCCTCGGTTTCCGGCCCCCTTCCGCGAGCGGAGAGGCGGGCACGGCCCGGGGGCGGGGGCACCGCGGGGTCCGGAGCGGCGCCGGGCGGGGGCGGCCCGGCCGGGAGCGCCGCTGACCTTCCGTCGGAGGATCCGCCTCATCCAGAGCCTGCCTCGAGGCGTGTACAGAAGCGAAGGGTGCGAAACGAAGGGCGCCGAGTGCGCGGTCTGTCTGACCGACTTGGTGCCCGGGGACCCCATCCGGCCTCTGCCCTGCAAGCACGTCTATCACCTGGACTGCATCAACGAGTGGCTGGGCCGGTCCCTCACCTGCCCGCTCTGCCGGGGGCCCGCGGAGGCCGCGAAGCCTTTGCTCCAGGACGCTCTTGAGCCCGGACCCCTGGGGTGATTGCAAGGGACCCATCATTTTTACTGATTTCCATGTCTTGTATTGTGCCCAGATAGCACAAAGGTTTATTAGAAGTTCCTGGAATGTTGCAGATGTCCGGGAACAGTTTCTAGCGTTTCAGAAAGATAGGGAGAAAGGGCAGGTAAACCCTGACCAAGTGCTGAGAGGTGTAAGGATGTCTTAGCGTTGTTCTCCTGCTGCTCACCCTGTTTCAGCAGCTCTACCTGTTGTGTTGCATCTGTTGAACAACAGGGAAAGATAATGGTTACTCTGCCTAAATGAAATCAGACTCTTCTCCCCCATCCAACTTTAAAGTTGGTGGCATTTAGGCCACAGTTTTATGAAAAGTTACAATTTATACAACTGAACTAAAATAAAATCAAAGTATGTATGAGTGAATCCATGAAGAATGTTATTCTCAAATGAGCCTTCTAAATGGTTTTTATCTGTTTGTTCTCCATCAGTTTGAGACACTTAACCCTTTCCTCTTATAAATCCAATCCAGTTGAACAAAGTGTTCCAGTGAAGAACAGTCCTGAGCAGGTTTATTATCTGTGTAATCAGGGCGTGTCCAGGCACTTTAGCTGTGTTTGAAAGTGAAAGTGAAGTCGCTCAGTTGTGTCCGACTCCTTGCGACCCCATGGACTGTAGCCTATCAGGTTCCTCCGTCCATGGGATTTTCCAGGCAAGACTGCTGGAGTGGATTGCCGTTTCCTTCTCCAGGGGATCTTCCCGACCCAGGAATCGAATCCGGGTCTCCCACATTGCAGGCAGACGCTTTACTGTCTGAGCCGCCAGGTGAGCCCAAGGGAAGATAGTTTCCTGGAAGTCAGCCAGCTTCACCCTGGTTCCTCTTTACAAGCCTTACCAACTTCTGTTTTCCTACCAAAGCAAGTACTTACAATTTGAACTTTCATCATTTTCTACCTTTATTTGTCTTTAACTTTATCTCCTATGGTTGTGAAGAGCTGATTCATTGGAGAAAACCCTGATGCTGGGAAAAACTGAGAGCAAGAGGAGAAGGGGGTGACAGAGGATGAGATGGTTGGATGGCATCACTGACTCAATGGACATGAATTTGAGCAAGCTCCAGGAGTTGGTGAAGGACAGGGAGGCCTGGTGTGCTGCAGTCCATGGGGTCGCAAAGAGTCAGACATGACTTAGGGACTAAACAGCTCATGGTTGTAGCATCCTCACTCACAGCCATGTTACATTTTTGTGCAGGGGATTTTGTCTTCTCTTTTTCGCTGAGCTGGGTCTTTGTTGCTGCTGAAGGGCTCTCTCTAGTTGTGGCGGCGGGGGCTGCTCTCTTGTTCTGCTGCGCAAGCCTCTCGGTGTGGTGGCTTCTCTTGTCGCTGCTGGCTCATGGACTTAGTTGCCCCGAGGTATGTGGGATCTTAGTTCCCGGACCAGGGATCAAACCCATGTTCCCTGCATTGGCAGGCGGGTTCTTAACCACTGGATAACCAGGGAAATCTCTGACGCGGTGGATTTTAAGAGGTAAATTTGCAGGTGGGTGCTGTTGTTCCCACTTAAGTCACTGAACATTGAATAAGTCATTGAAATAATTATATGTAATAGATTCTGGTGACATTTGGTTGCTAAGAGAATCTACAAAAAAAAAAAAAAAACAAGCTAAAAGAGATCGGAGAGTGATACCGCTGGAGACCCCAGAGTGCAGGAGGGAGTCAAGACTATTCAAAATGACCCCTGCAGAGGTTAGACTTGGATTTGCAGTGATGATTTGGAACCATGGAGCAAACTGGAGCTTCTGATCGCCGTGAGCTAGCGAGCACATATACCTCCATATTTTCCCCATTTTTATCTCACATGAAGGAGTTCCTAAATCATTCATCAGCAGTAATAGTCTTGTTGAACAGTTTGCCCTGGAAACGAACAGAGATCATTGTGTTGTTTTTGAGACTGACCCAAGTACTGCATTTCAGACTCTTGTTGACTGAGGGTTACTCCATTTTTCCTAAGGGAGTCTTGCCCACAGTAGTAGATATAATGGTCATCTGAGTTAAATTCACCCATTCCAGTCTGTCTTAGTTCACTGATTCCTAAAATGTCAGTGTTCACTCTTGCCATCTCCTGTTTAAGCACTTCCAACTTACTTCGATTCAGGGACGTATCATTCCAGGTTCCTGTGCAACACTGTTCTTTACAGCATTGGATTCTACTTCCACACCAGACACATCCACAGCTGTTATTTTTCCTCACTAGGGTCTAACTCCTCTAGTCCTCACTGGGCCCTGATATAGGTCCTCGCTACAGCCTGACTGTTGTCTTTCTATGTCCTGACACTCGTCTCCTCACTAAGGCCTGATTCTCATCCTCACTAGGGCCAAACACTCGTCTTCTCTAGGTGCTGACTCTGGTCCTGTCTGTGCCTTGAGCCCTCTCCTCACTGGGCCCTGACTCTGGTCCTCACTGGGGCCAGACCCTCATCCTCACTAGGGCCAGACTCTCATCACTGCGGACTGACTCTGGTCCTCTCGGTGGCCTCACTGATTCTCACTACAGTCTCACCCTGGTTCTCAGTAAGCCTGTCCCTGGCACTCACTACAGCCTGGCCCTTGTCCTCTCTATGGTCTAACTTTGGTCTGCTCTTTGAACTGACCTTTTCTGATCAATGGCCTGACTCTTTGCCTCACAGTTGCCTGAATCTTTGCCTCACTTTGGTCTGACTATTTACCTCACTGGGTCCTGACTGTTTCTTCACTGGGGACTGACAGAGATCCTCACAGGGCCCTGATTCTGGTCCCCAAAGGCCTGACTTTGGTCCTCACTATGTTATGACTCCTCACAAGCACCTGACCCTTGTGCTCACTATGGATCACTCTGTGCTCACTACGGATCACCCTGTGCACACTACAGATCACTCTGTGCTCACTACGGATCACCCTGTGCACACTACAGATCACTATGTCTTCACTGTGGATCACTCTGTGCTCACTACAGCCTCACTCTTTTGCTGTCTGTTTCCTGACCCTGCTTCTCGATGTGCTCTCACGGGCTTCTCACTGCGCACTGTCTGGTCTTCCCTGGGCCCTGAGTCTGGTCTGCACTGAGCTCTCACACTGGCCCTCTCCACGGCAACAGCGGTCGCCTCCTAGCGACTCTGCTCGTCACTGGGCCTGACTGCCTCACTGGGTCCCGATTCCGGTCCTCACTGTGTCCTGACTCTAGTCCTCTCTATGACCTGACCATGGTCCTCTCTATGACATGACTCTGGACCCACTACTGCTTAACTCTTTGCCTCACTCGGCCCTGACTCTGGCCCTCACTGGGTCTCAAGCCTGGTCCTAACTGGGTCCTGATTCTAATTCTTTCTATGGCTGACTCTGGTCCACACTGTGCCCTGACACTGGTCCTCACTGTGCCCTGACGCTGGTCCTCACTGTGCCCTGACACTGGTCCTCACTGTGTCTGACACTGGTCCTCATTGTGTCTGACTCTTGTCCTCACTGTGTCTGACTCTGGTCCTCACTGGGCCCTGATGCTGGTCCTCACTGTCTGACTCTGGTCCTCACTGTGTCTGATGGTGGTCCTCACTGGGCCCTGATGCTGGTCCTCTGTGTCTGACACTGGTCCTCACTGGGCCCTGACTCTGGTCCCCCCTGTGTCTGACACTGGTCCTCACTGTGTCTGACACTGGTCCTCACTGGGCCCTGACTCTGGTCCTCACTGTGACCTGACTATGGTCCTCACTGTGTCTGAGGCTGGTCCTCACTGTGCCCTCACTCTGGTCCTCAATGGGCCCAGACTCTGGTCCTCACTGTCTGACTCTGGTCCTCACTGTGCCCTAACTCTGGTCCTCCCCTTAACCTGACGCTGGTCCTCACTGTGTCTGACTCTGGTCCTCACTCGACCCTAACTCTTGTCCTCACTGTGCCCTGACTCCAGTCCTCACTGGGCCCTGAATCTGGTCCTCACTGGGCCTTGAATCTGGTCCTCACTGTTTCTGACACTGGTCCTCACTGAGCCCTACTCTGGTCCTCACAGTTCCCTGATTCTGGTCCTCAATGTGTCTGATGCTGGTCCTCACTGTGTCTGATGCTAGTCCTCACTGTGCCCTGACGCTGGTCCTCACTGCATCTGACACTGGTCCTCACTGTACCCTGACACTGGTCCTCACTGTGCCCTGACCCCGGTCCTCACTGTGCCCTGACCCCGGTCCTCAATGGGCCCTGACTCTGGTCCTCACTGTGCCCTGACCCCGGTCCTCACTGTGCCCTGACCCCGGTCCTCACTGTGCCCTGACCCCAGTCCTCAATGGGCCCTGATGCTGGTCCTCACTGTGGCCCTGATGCCAGTCCTTGCTGTGCCCTAAGACTGCCTCTAATGTTCCCTGATGCCTTTCCTTTATGTTCGGACACTGCCACTCACTACATCAAGATGTCATTCCTTCTCTATGCCCTGACAATGCCTCTCACTCAGCCCTTACACCTTACCTCTCTCTATGCTCAGACACTTCTCACTATTCACTGATGCTTTAACTCCCTTTGGTCCCCAACATTCAGGTTTCTGAATCCAGCATTCAAAGAACTAAGATCATGGCATCCAGTCCCATCACTTCCTGAGAAAGAGGTGTACTTCAGACGCAGGGCAGATGGTGACTGCAGCCGTCAGGTCAAACGACATTTGCTCCTTTGCCAGTTGTTTCATTTGCTATTCTTTTCTCCCATCCTGAGGCTGTCTTTTCGCCTTGTTTCTAGTTTCCTTTGCTGTGCAAAAGCTTTTAAGGTTAATTGGGTCCCACTTGTTTATTTTATTTTCGTTACTCTAGGAGGTGGACCGTAGAGGATCTTGTAATTTATGCCATAGTGTTCTGCCTATGTTTTTCTCTAAGAGTTTCATAGTTTCTGGTCTTACACTGAAGTCTTTAACCCATTTTGAGTTGATCTTTGTGTATGGTGTTATGAAGTGTTCTAATTTCATTCCTTACACATAGCTGTCCAGTTTTCCCATCAGCACTTGTTGAAGAGACTATCTTTGCCCCATTGTATACTCTTGCCTCCTTTGTCAAGAATAAGGTGCCCACGGGTGTGTGGGTTAATCTCTGGGCTTTCAAGCTTGTCCCATTGGTCTCTATTTCTATTTTTGTGCCAGTGCCATACTATATTGATGACTGTGGCTTTGTAGTATATTCTGAAATCAGGAGAGTTGATTCCTCCAGTTCCATTCTTCTTTCTTAAGACTGCTTTGGCCATTTGGGGTTTTTTGGGTTTCCATACAAATTGTGAAAATTTTTGTTCTAGTTCTGTGAAAAATGTCTTTGGTAATTTGATAGGCATTGTCTTGAATCTCTAGATTGCATTTGATAGTATACTCATTTTCACAATATTGATTCTTCCAACCCAGGAACAGGGAATATCTCTCCATCTGTTTATGTTGTCTTTGATTTCTTTCATTGATGTCTTCTAGTTTCTGTACACAGCTTTTTCATCTCCTCATTGTTTAAAGATATAATGTGAATTGTAATATCTATATGATTTGAGGGCCACCCTGGTGGCTCAGTGGTAAAGAATCTGTTTGCAAAGCCAGGAGGTGTGGGTTTGAACCCAAGATAGGAAGACCCCATAAAGAAGGAAATGGGCACCCACTCCAGTATTCTTGCCTGGGAAATCCCATGGACAGAGGAACCTGGTGGGCTACACTCCATGGGGTCACAGAGTCAGACATTGCTTAGTGAGTAAAGCACCACCACATGTTGTGGGGGTTTTCCCCTGCTATACAGCAACTACGGGGTTTCCCAGGCAGTGATAGTGGTAAAGAACCCACCTGCCAATGCAGGAAACATAAGAGATGCAGGTTCGATCCCTGGGTTGGGAAGATCCCCTGGAAAAGGGCATGGCAACCCCCCTCCAGCATTCTTGCCTAGAGAATCCCATGGACAGAGGAGCCTAGTGGGCTATAGTCCGTGGGGTCATAGTCAGTCAGAAACAATTGAAGCGACTTGGCCAGCTAGATATACAGCAATTATACTCACGTGTACATTGACGTTTATGTTTGGGGTTCTTTTCCTGTATAGGGTATACAGAGTGTTGAGTAAGGTGTCTCGTGCCACACAGCGGGTCCTTGTGGACTGTTTTATAAATAGTGCTGTATGTATGTTAGCCTGAGCCAGCTAATTTCTCCCTGCTCCCCAGCTTCTTTTCTTGGTAACCATAAGCTTTTTCCCTAAATCTGTGAGGCTGTTTCTCACTGGAAAAGAAGTTGGTCTGTATCCATTTTCAGGTCCTTCCTAGAGGTGATGTCATGTGACCTCAGTCTTTCCTTGTCCTTCTTCTTCACTCAGCACGATCACCTCTGCTGTGCTCTCTGTGGCTGCCAATGGCGTCATTACGTCCTTCTTGACGGCTGAGCAATGTCTCACTGTGCATGTGAACCCCTTGCTTTTACCCATTCATCCGTCCTTCTACATTTAGGTTGCTTTCGTGTCTTTGCTATTGTATCTAGTGTGGCTGTGACTGTAGGGGTGCAAGTGTCTTTTAAAATTTTGGTATTCTTCAGATCTACACCCAGGCATGAGATTGCAGGGTTCCATGGTTCTTGTGCTTGTGGACTGTGGTGTTGGGGAAGAATTTGAGAGTCCCTTGGACTGCAAGGAGATCAAACCAATCAATCCTAAAGGAAATCAACCCTGAATATTCATCAGAAGCACTGAATCTGAAGCTGAAACTCCAATACTTTGGCCACCTGATGGGAAGAACTGACTCATTAGAAAAGACCCTGATGCTGGGAAAGACTGAAGGCAGGAGGAGAAGGGGATGACAGAGGATGAGATGGTTGGACAGAATCAACTCAATGGACATGAGTTTGTGCAAACTCTGGGAGACGGTGAAGATCAGCAAAGCCTGGTGTGCTGCGGTCCACGGGGCGGCAGAGAGCAGGACGCTGAGCAGCTGAGCCGCAGCGCGGTGCTAGTTTGCTTAGTTCTGTAAGGGACCTTCATGCAGCTCCCAGCAGCAATGGAGGAGAGTCCCCTTCTCTGCACAGCGGCTCCAGCATTCACCACTGGAGACTTCTTGAATGGCCCTCCGACTGGTGTGAGGCGACATTTTGTTGGCGGTTTTGCTTGTCTTTCTCTAATAACTGGTGGTGTTGAGCCTCTTCTCACGTTTAACGGCCTTTCTTGTTGTTGTATGTGCTCAGTCGTATCCGACTCTTTGCGACCCTGTGGACTTTAGCCTACCAGTTTCCTCTGTCCTTGGAATTTTCCAGGCAAGAATACTGGAGTGGCTTGCCATTCCCTACTCCAGGAGATCTTCCCAACCCAGGGATTGAACCTGTGTCCTTTGCATCTCCTGCATTGGCAGGCAGACTCTTTAACAACTGAGCCACCTGGGAATTAACCTTAACGGCCATGTGTATGCCTTATTTAGAAAAATATCCATCTAGGTCTTTGGTTCATTTTTTTAATTGAGTTGTTTGTGTTGTTTTATTATTTTTATATTGAGCTATTCGAGCTCTTTGTATGTTTTGGAGATGAAATCTTGATCTCCAAATGAAGATCCTTGTATTGAAGAGGAATACTTAAAACGGATAGCTAGGAGTAGCTTCATACTCATTCTGCTTCTGTGAGATATGCTTGCTGTGCCGAGAAAGGAACAAGCTGGCATGGCGATCAGTTAGAACTGTAAACTGTTCTGAGAAGTCTGGAATGTTCTCTTTCTGCTTCTATAAGTTTCTGTTTAGAACCCCCCTGCATGTGAGCCATAGCAGCTCCCATGCTCTGCGACTGCCTGTAGCCCACAGTAACCGGGTAAACAATCAATCTGTGTGGAGAGTAACTGTGTCCACTGACCCTATGAGAGTGAAGCTCGCCCTGAGCTTGGGCCCCAGAGCTTCGGAGTGTTAGCTCATCTGGGACAGCCAGCTTACTAACCCTGAGTTCTCCATCCCTCCACGTGTGGTGCCTGATTTCTCGACAGTCCAACTTCTGCAACAGTATCTTCACTTGCAAATAATTTTTCGCATTCTGGGGGTTGCCTTTTTCTTTTATTTAGGTTTTCCTTTGCTGTGCAAATGCTGTTAAGGTTAATTAGGTCTAATTTCATTTCTTTTTTTCATTACTGTAAATGGTGGATGAAAAACACCTTGCTACGATTTATGTCAAAGCATGTTCAGCCTTAGGAATTTTATAGTATCTGACCTTTAGTTCACATGTTTAAACTGAAGTTTATTTTTTGTGTATGGAGTTAGGGATTATTCTAATTTCATAGTCATTTTCATCGTTTAAGGAAGCTCCACACTGTCCTTGTTAGGGAAATTAAAGAAATAGCCCTGCTTAGGCTTCAGAGATAAAGCAGAGCAGGCCTCTGGCCTTACTTCCAACTGCCAGGACTCTGCCCTGACTGTGTGTGCCCTGATCGCCTGCTGTGCAGCACCACAGATCAGTTCAGTTCAGTTCAGTCGCTCAGTTGTGTTCGACTCTTTGCGACCCCACGGACTGCAGCACGCCAGGCCTCCCTGTCCATCACCAACTCCCGGAGCTTACTCAAACTCATGTCCACTGAGTCGGTGATGCCATCCAACCATCTCATCCTCTGTCACCCCCTTCTCTTCCTGCCCTCAATCTTTCCCAGCAACAGGGTCTTTTCCAATGAGTCAGTTCTTCGCATCAGGTGGCCAAAGGATTGGTGTTTCAGCTACAGCACCAGTCCTTTCAATGAACATTCAGGACTGATTTCCTTGAGGTTTGACTGGTTTGATCTTCCAGTCCAAGGGGACTCTTAAGACTCTTCTAAAACACCACAGTTCAAAAGCATCAATTCTTCTGCACTCAGCTTTCTTTATAGTCCAACTCTCACATCCATACATGACTACTGGAAAAAACCATAGCTTTGACTAGATGGACCTTTGTCAGCAAAGTAATGTCTCTGCTTTTTAATATACTATCTAGGTTGATCATAGCTTTTCTTCCAAGGAGCAAGCATCTTTTAAAATAGATAAAATAGGGAAAAAATCTTGAGATTGTTGAGTCCTTGGAGGAGGGCTGGCTGACTAAGCCCCAGGCTTAACAACATTCCAAGTTTTACAAGACAAAACAAACAGCATTAGCATGAAGCCAGAGCTGAAATTTGCTCACAGATTGATGAAGATGTCCCAGTTTGTATCCCAGGATTAATAGCAGGAACCCTGAACTTTGGCCTTTGAACTCCCAACCAGAGAGTGGCCCTCCTACCTGAGATCTTCTCCCAGCTGGGACTCCAGGTGCGCTGTGACCTGGGGCTCCCCTGCACTGTGTGAGTCTGGATGTTGGTCAAAATCCAGTTTGGTGATGTGTCCTCTGCTGTTTTTATTTCTCTTTCCTTTTAGTGTTGGTTTATTGAAAGTCAGCTAGATAATTATCTAATAAATATTGGTATTGTTTATTTGTATAGAACAGGTGGCTTATTTAGTTAACAAATTCTTTGAACCTAAAACGAAAGTGAAAACTTTCAGCAGAACAATAGCTCTTCACCTTCCTGCCCCCACCCCCCTCACCCCCACCATGGGGAGGTTGTTTCTATTTTTGATGGAGCCAGGAGCTGTTTGTGTGTACTGCAGACCAATTCACTGTGGGTATCTCTGCCAATATTCTTATTCTGAGGATTGTCTTTGTTTTTCCTTTAGGGTTTCCTTTGCTGTGAAAATGCTGTTGAGATTAATTAGGTCCTGTTTTCTCATTTCTGGTTTATTTTCTATTATTCTAAGAAGTGCTTGCAAAAAGTGCTTGATGCCATTGATGGCAAAGTGAGTCCATCTGAAATATTCCTCATAATTTCCTAGGATCTGTGCTTACACTGCTACTGCTAAGTCACTTCAGTCGTGTCCAACTCTGTGCGACCCCATAGACAGCAGCCCACCAGGCTCCCCCGTCCCTGGGATTTTCCAGGCAAGAGTACTGGAGTGGGCTGCCATTTCCTTCTCCAATGCCTGAAAGTGAAAAGTGAAAGTGAAGTCGCTCAGTCATGTCCGACCCTCAGCAACCCCATGGACTGCAGCCCACCAGGCTCCACCCACGGACTGCAGCCCTCCAGGCTCCTCCGTCTAGGAACTGTATATTCCTTGGAGTTTCTTTCGGTGAATGCTGTTAGCAAGCCTCGCGTCTCATCCCAGCTTCCACGCTGGAGGAACCTCCGCACTGTCGTCCGTCCTGGCTCTTCCCAAGTTCCATCCTCAGCCTCGGTGGGGCCGGCTCCCTTTTGTCCACACCTCCTCCACAATTCACTGTCTGTGCGGTTTTTGACAATGGCCTTTCTGGCTGGTGTGAGGTGACACCTCGTGGTGCCTTGGATTTCCATTTCTCGGACACTTAGTGATGCTGACAGCTTTTCATGGGACTTGTTTAGAACGGTGTGATCGAAACTTGCCTGTTGAAACTGGCCTCTTGAAGTTCTGCCCACGTTGACTTTCTTTCCGCTGACCAGCCCTGGGACACGCTGTGAGGGGAGGTGTTTCCTAGGGCTGTCCTGCCAGCCTTGTGAACGGGGAGTGCACATCTCGCACCTTTGCAAGTGGTTTCCGGGCAGGAAACCAGAAGGCGCCTGCGTGTCCTCAGGCCTCACGCTGATGTTTTTCTGCCGCAGCGTCACTGCTGCTGTGTTTTGGACTCGGTTCCACCTACACGCTCACCTGGTCTCTTTTGGGTCCTCTTCTCCTGTGAGGTGGTCACAGTGTGCTCTCTAGCCTTTCCTGCGGCATTCAGTAGGTCCTTTTGGCTTCTCCATTTGATATCTGTTAAAGTGAAGAGGTTCGTTCCAACCTCTTAATTGCTTCCTCTGCCCCAACGTTTTCTTTTTGAGAATCGTAAGTTGGTTTCATAAGTTTGTGAGACTGTTCCTCTTGTGTACATGAATTTGTTCGTATGATTTTTTAGATTCCACCGGTCAAGGTCATCTTATTTTAGCATAAACCGGATGGTTTATGCTTTTTTTTCTCTCTGACACGCTCCCCTTAGTATTCCAGTCTCTGGGTCCATCCATGCTGTGGCCGCTGGCACCATTCTGTGCTGCTTTGTGACTGGTGGAGAGGGGTGCTTCTTAGACTTCAGTTTCTGTTTGTAGACAATTGGTTTGATTCCGATGGCTTGGCTCTGGTAAGTCATGCTGCCCTGAAAACAAAACAGGAGTTGCCTGTCATCTCAAATTCCGACTTTCTCTGGATCGAAGCCCAAGAGTGGGAGAGTAGGATAGCCTGATCAGAAGTGTTGACTAGAATTTACAGTCACAACCTGGAAGGAGAGATTATTTTATTTGGTGGGAATGTTTCGGACTCCAAGCCCAGGAGACAGCATCAGGAGCTCTGAGAAAACTGCTGCAAGGAGGCAAGAGGGAAAGTCAGGCTACTTGCAAATCTGCAACGAAGGCAGCAGGCAGTCTGAATATCAAAGATCAGAACATCAAATTAAGGAGCTCGGCATCCTGTGTATGGGAAGATGCAAGCCTCTGGGCTCACCTATTTCATATGCACCTCAGCTGTCTGGGGTGAATCCTGTTTCCTTGCTCACCTTGCTTCTTGCATTCCCCAGCCCCTCAGCAATCACCCTGAGGGGTGCAGCAGTTTGGGGAGCCCTCATTCACAGTTGAAGGCTGGAAATTGCTGATGGCTGTGACATTTCTTCTTTATTAATATGGCCAGAGGTATTTTCATTTCACAGGAGGTTCTCCTATGCTTAGGTTTTTTGTTTGTTTTTAAAGAAATTCCTTTGCTGCTTTGCATATTTCCTGTACCCAGTTACATCCCAGCAAAGAGGGAAGGAGGATTCCCTTTTTCTCTAAGCCCTCTATGGGACTTGGTTTCAGTAGATCTTTTTGATACTGGTGTTTCTGAGTAGTATGAGGCGATCCCTCATGGTGGGTTTGGGATTGGCCTCGTTTTAGGAGGCAGTCATGTGGGCACAATGTACCTCTAGAAACTGGGCCCTGCTTTGACTTCTTCTTTGATGGTTTTCCCAGGGACGCTACTTGGAGGGCAGGTGCCATTTACAGCCTCTCAGGCCTTTGGAGCAAAGTCAGCCTTCCCTGGTGGCTTCGTCAGTAAAGAATCCGTCTGCAGTGCAGGAGACCTGGGTTCTACCCCTGCGTCGGGAAGATCCCCTGGGGAAGGAGATGACAACCCCCTCCAGGACTCTTGCCTGGAGAATCCCATGGACAGAGGAGCCTGGCGGGCTACAGTCCACGGGGTCACGGAGAGTCTGACAGGACGGAGCTGCAGAACCACCGCAGGCTTCCGAGTAGAGAGACTCCTTGAGACCTGGCTTCAGAGTGGTTTTACTGGATGTAGCCACACGGTGGCAGCAGTCCCTAATGCGCAACTCTGGTTCCTTGGACAAGCAGAGCCTCAGGCAGAACCCTGCGCCGATTGTCAGTTAGAGCTGAACATTTGGCCACCTGAAGCGAAGAGCTGACTCATTGGAAAAGACCCTGATGCTGGAAAAGACTGAAGGTGGGAGGAGAAGAGGACGACAGAGGATGAGATGGTTGGATGGCATCAGCGACTCGATGGACATGGATCTGGGTGGACTCCGGGAGTTGGTGATGAACAGGGAGGCCTGGCGTGCTGCAATCCATGGGGTCGCAAAGAATCGGACATGACTGAGCAACTGAACTGAACTGAGCCAGGAGAAACACCAAACGCCCAAAGGTTTGTATTTCATTACTTCTTCCCCCTTACCCTTGATCCACAGAACACGTCCTAAGTCCTGTTCCCTGAGTTGGGAAGACCCCCTGGAAGAGGAAACGGCAACCCACTCCAGCATTCTTGCCTGGAAATCCCCCTGACAGAGCAGCCTGTGGGACCACAGTCCATGGGGGTCACAGAGAGGCAAACGTGAGCACACATGCACCATGGGGAACGCAAACCTGCTTCGGTAACACATATTACTCAGAATCAAAAGTCGCAAAATCTGTGAATTCCTAATACCCAGCCTGCTGTGTGTTCAATGCAGAGAAAATACTCCTATTTCTCACTTAACTCGGGGAGCTCACTGAAAGGGTTTGCTGCCCACACCTAGGGGCCTTTCAGATGCTCACCTTGGGGTGTAAATAAATAAAGCTCAGATGAATCCATGGTAAATGTTACAGTGTAGAGGGAATAAGCTTTATTATTTACTTTGTGGTTCCAGTAACTATTTGCTCCAGGAAAAACATAAACAATTCTGAATAATGAACGTTGGGTTTCTGATCAGCTATATCTTCTGAAATTCAGTTTCTCTGATGGCTCCACGTGGCTTCCGAAGGGAGTAAATTGTGAACACACAAAGAACAAGTCCGACCCGCATCCTAGTAAACGGGCGAAGCCAGTGAGAGTGTAAAGGAGAAAACAGACCACTGCAGGTCCTGGAGACGGGCCGGTCCTTCTCCTGTCCCCAGCAGCATGTTAAAGGGCACAATTCAAGGGTGAGGCTAAGGGTTCCATCTCCCGTCTGTCTTCTTGGAAGCAGGAAATCAATCTCTCCTGTGAAAGGTACACTCTTGGAGCAGAGGCCTGAGGGTGGAGAGCTGCAGGCCCAAACATCGAAGTGATTAATCTAACCAAGTTAATGATTTTCAGCACTTGAGTTGGGTATTTCAAGCATGTCATCTATCTCCTACGCGGTATAAAGCTGATTGTTCTCTGTTAACGTCTCTATTTGATCATGGTCAACTTTGACAGGTCTCCCCGAATGAAGAGCATCTTACAGCGAGAAATCCCCAGCATAAAACTTCACAAACCACTTGGGACACATTGAAACAGTGTTGGCTCCTGGGATGCCTGGAGCCGAAAAAACTGGAAGACGCAGGAAGGACCCTTGGCTGGAGCGTCTGGAGAGAGCTCGGTGCTGGGACACCCTGACCTCAGATGTCTGGTCTCCAAGACTGAGAGAGGACAGGCTTCTGTTGTTCAGAGCGTCCGTGTGGTCGTTTGTCGCTGCTGCCCAGGAAGCTCAAGCAGCTGGTGGGCAGCTCCCTGCCCTGATCTAAAGCCTCCCGCCCATTATGGGCAGCCCCCTGCACCTATGCCGTCTGCACCAACCATGAGGTTCATGCTGAGCGCTGGCTCTCCTGCTCGGCACAGGCATTTTGGAGGGTGCGGGCAGACAGCACCACGTGACCACCCCCCAGCCAGGTGCCAAGTCTCTAGTGCGCTCCGTGGGGGGACGGGTAAGGGCTCTGCCCTTGGTTGCTGGGGGAAGAGACCCCCCAGACACCCTCGAGGGAGGAGGGGCAGGAAGGTGGTGAGTGACCGGCTCAGGGCCCCGCCCACCCCGGCAGCCCCACTGCGCCCTGAGGCACGTCTCGGCAGTGAGCACCCAGCCTGTGCTGAGCCCAGGAGCCTCCCAGCAGGTCCCGAGGTGGCCCCTTCCTCCAGGCCTACTAGGGGGCCACGCCTTCTGCCTGGCACTCCAGGAGCCCTGAGGCCCCGCCCCTTCCTCCAGGGCTGGTCGGCAGCTCCGGAGCCGACCTGGGAGTGGGCTGGAGGTCGCAGGCGGAGCTCTGTCTCTGTGCTCCTCTCCGCACAGAGCATCCAGAGCCACGGGCCCTGCTGCCTGAGTAACGCCCCCGCCCCCGCCCCCGCATTCTCAGGACACGACCAGAGCACCTGCAGCAATATCTGAAACCTCCTTTAGTAGGCATGTCCTTGTTCACAACTCTCCAATCCCCACCTGTAGCAGGAGTTACCAGAGATCAAACTGCCAACATCTGCTGGATCATGGAAAAAGCAAGAGCGTTCCAGAAAAACATCTATTTCTGCTTTATTGACTATGCCAAAGCCTTTGACTGTGTGGATCACAATCAACTGTGGAACATTCTGAGAGACATGGGAATACCAGACCACCTGACTTGCTTCTTGAGGAATCTGACTGCAGGTCAGGAAGCAACAGTTAGAACTGGACATGGAACAACAGACTGCTTCCAAATAGGAACAGGAGGACGTCAAGGCTGGTGTGGATTCCACGTACACAGGCTGCCCCGTGTCCCCTTCCACCCCCACTTCTCCCTGATGGCGGCCTGGACCACGCTTGCTGCGGTCTGTCCCGGCTGCCTCCTAGGGGCCGGACGCAGGACTCAGCGGGGTGCTGGGCCGGGCCTGGAGTGGGCCAGTCACAATCCTCTGGAGCCTGTTCCCTCCGAGACTCCGGAAACTGGAGGAGCCGCCACCCAGGCCCGGCCCGGGCGCTGCTGCAGGCCTGCTCGGGTTGCTCTCTGGATCTCGGACCGAGAGCTGCGGGAAACAGCGGCTGTGAGCCCCCCCGCCCCCGCCAATGGCGTTCCGTGGACTCTCCTCGAGACCCCTTTCTGCCCTGTTCTGAGCAAATGACTCATGAGTCCACACTGCCATCACCCCACCAGCAGACTGGGGGGCCGAAGGCCCGAGAAGCCAGGTGACCCCCCCAGAGGGACAGCCTTGGCCACAGAGGGGGTCCGTGCCCGCCGCCCCCGGGATGACAGGCCGCCCTCAGCAGGCCCCCCATCAGCCCCTCCACAGAGCCTCCTCTCGGGGGATGCGCTCATCTCTCACCGGGGCTCGTCCCACATCCCGTCTCTGAGGGCACCTGTAAGGCTGGTCACCCTGACCCAGGGTCAGTCCCGCTGAGTGCTGCCCCCGGTCCTGTGCAGGAGGCCTCACGCCGAGGCCACGGAAGCGGAGCCCAGAACCAACTGGCCCCTGACGCTGACTGAGCCCTCTCACAGCGCAGGACTGAGAGGAGATGGACTCCAGTCACTCTGCGGCGCCCGTGGGGGTGAACTGGTGACAGGCATGGTTCCCCCATTTTTCGTAAAGAGGAAGTGAAGCCCAGAAAGTTTAAGGGGCACACTTCCGGAAAGCTTTCCGAAGAATAAGAAGCAAACCTTCCAAAGCCAGACTCCTCTGTTTAGGTGAAAATTAAGTGCGAGGCTTTCTTGTTGAGACTTCCTGAAAATTCTTTTGAGATTTGTTGATGAAACAGTATTCAGGTCTCATGAGGGGAAAAGCTACAATCTGTAACTGTGACGTTTTGCGAACGTTCCAACCTCTGCATAGCTGATAACGTCTAAAGCTACAGTTTGTAACTGGGACGTTTTGCGAACGTTCCAGCCTCTGCATAGCTGATTATGTCTAAAGCTACGATCTGTAACTGTGACCTTTTGCGAATGTTCCAGCCTCTGCACAGCTGATTACGTCTAAAGCTACAGTTTGTAACACTACAGTTTGTAACTGGGACGTTTTGCGAATGTTCCAGCCTCTGCCTTTCAGCCGATTACGTCTCCTGGGACTTCCCCTAGATTTCTCTTGGCTCTTGGAATTAGTGATGAATTACTCAGAATATTTCTTCTGATTACATATAAAATTAAATCTTACTTCTGCTGGATTCCCCCCCGCCCCCCGCCCACTTCTTTTTCTAATTATCTGGTCTACTTGGAAAGAATACTGATAATCTACTCTCATTTCACACAAATGTATTATATACTTCTCAATGCAAAAATGTCAGACTTACCAAATTCATCTTCCAACTCTAGAAAAGATAATCTCGTAGTCTATTTCATGTTCAAGTTGTCTTTATATAGATGTGTGTGCTCGTCGTGTCTGACTCTTTGCGACCCCATGACTGTAGCCCACCAGGCTCCTCTGACCATGGAATTTTCCAGACAAGAGTACTGGAGTGAGGGGCCATTTCCTACTCCAGGGGATCTTCCCAACCCTGGGATCGAAGCCACGTCTCTTGAGTCTCCTGCACTGGCAGGTGAATTACCACTAGCGCCACCTGGGAAGCCCTCACTGTTAGCACACATGCATCTTATCCATGATTTCTATTTACCTGCCTCCCTGGGCTTTGTCTCTATTCTTTCCTCCTCATATGTATTTCTTAAAACAGAACTTCTCAGAAATTTAAGGCAGGCTGAAAGCTGTGATACAGTTTCCAAAGAATGATGACAAATACACAACATAGAAAAGATAAAGGGAAAAATGGGCGTGACAGGGACAACAGACGCTTCTCCAGTTACTTAAATCTGTAAGAAAATCTCGCTACACTTTCATCTGGCCTCTCAACTGAAGTTCATTCAGCATGCAAGGCTTCTAGAAACTCTTCCTCAATGTAGTGACCTGGATCGAGGGAAACGTACCTGCTGCTCTTTATGCTCTCAGCTCAGTTCAGTTCAGTTCAGTCGCTCAGTCGTGTCTGACTCTCTGCGACCCCATGAATTGCAGCACGCCAGGCCTCCCTGTCCATCACCATCTCCCAGAGTTCACTCACACTCACATCCATCGAGTCCATGATGCCATCCAGCCATCTCATCCTCAGTCGTCCCCTTCTCCTCCTGCCCTCAATCCCTCCCAGCATCAGAGTCTTTTCCAATGAGTCAACTCTTCCCATGAGGTGCCCAAAGTACTGGAGTTTCAGCTTTAGCATCATTCCTTCCAAAGGAATCCCAGGGCTGATCTCCTTCAGAATGGACTGGTTGGATCTCCTTGCCGTCCAAGGGACTCTCAAGAGTCTTCTCCAACACCACAGTTCAAACACATCAATTCTTCGGCACTCAGCCTTTTTCACAGTCCAACTCTCACATCCATACATGACCACAGGAAAAACCATAGCCTTGACTAGACGGACTTTAGTTGGCCAAGTAATGTCTCTACTTTTGAACATGCTATCTAGGTTGGTCATAACTTTTCTTCCAAGGAGTAAGCGTCTTTTAATTTCATGGCTGCAATCACCATCTACAGTGATTTTGGAGCCCCCCCAAAATAAAGTCTGACACTATTTCCACTGTTTCCCCATCTATTTCCCATGAAGTAATGGGACCAGATGCCATGATCTTCGTTTTCTGAATGTTGAGCTTTAAGCCAACTTTTTCACTCTCCTCTTTCACTTTCATCAAGAGGCTTTTTAGCTCCTCTTCACTTTCTGCCATAAGGGTGGTGTCATCTGCATATCTGAGGTGATTGATATTTCTCCCGGCAATCTTGATTCCAGCTTGTGCTTCTTCCAGCCCAGTGTTTCTCATGATGTACTCTGCATAGAAGTTAAATAAGCAGGGTGACAATATCCAGCCTTGATGTACTCCTTTTCCTATTTGGAACCAGTCTGTTGCTCCATGGCCAGTTCTAACTGTTGCTTCCTGACCTGCATACAGATTTCTCAAGAGGCAGGTTAGGTGTTCTGGTATTCCCATCTCTTTCAGAATTTTCCACAGTTTCTTGGGATCCACACAGTCAAAGGCTTTGGCATAGTCAACAAAGCAGAAATAGATGTTTTCCTGGAACTCTCTTGCTTTTTCCATGATCCAGCGGATGTTGGCAATTTGATCTCTGGTTCCTCTGCCTTTTCTAAAACCAGCTTGAACATCAGGAAGTTTACGGTTCATGTATTGCTGAAGCCTGGCTTGGAGAATTTTGAGCATTACTTTACTAGAATGTGAGATGAGTGCAATTGTGTGGTAGTTTGAGCATTCTTTGGCATTGCCTTTCTTTGAGATAGGAATGAAAACTGCCTTTTCCAGTCCTGTGGCCACTGCTGAGTTTTCCAAATTTGCTGGCATATTGAGTGCAGCACTTTTACAGCATCATCTTTCAGGATTTGAAACAGCTCAACTGGAATACCATCACCTCCACTAGGTTTGTTTGTAGTGATGCTTTCTAAGGCCCACTTGACTTCACATTCCAGGATGTCTGGCTCTAGATTAGTGATCACATCATCATCATTATCTGGGTCATGAGTTATTCTGTGTATTCTTGCCACCTCTTCTTAATATCTTCCGCTTCTGTTAGGTCCATACCATTTCTGTCATTGATCAAGCCCATCTTTGCATGAAATGTTTCCTTGGTATCTCTAATTTTCTTGAAGAGATCTCTAGTCTTTCCCATTCTGTTGTTTTCCTCTATTTCTTTGCATTGATCGCTGAAGAAGGCTTTCTTATCTCTTCTTGCTATTCTTTGGAACTCTGCATTCAGATGTTTATATCTTTCCTTTTCTCCTTTGCTTTTCACTTCTCTTCTTTTCACAGCTATTTGTAAGGCCTCCCCAGACAGCCATTTTGCTTTCTTGCATTTCTTTTCCATGGGGATGGTCTTGATCCCTGTCTCCTGTTCAGTGTCACAAACCTCATTCCATAGTTCATCAGGCACTCGTAAATAAATCCTCATTTTGCTTTCTTGACCTTCCTGTCTCAGAATACTTTCTGCCTTGAGATGGGAACCTTCCATTGGGAACATCTTTGGTGGATCCAGCCAGGAGAATTCGGTGAGCCTGGCCTCCCTTGTGCAAGAGAGGAGCTCACCGCCTGACTCCCTACTTATGAGGGGGATGTTACAGCAGGATTTGAGCAGAGAAGGGGACAAGGATCACATGGCAGGAAGCCACACATCTACCAACAGCGGGGGTCCTTGGGCAAAGAAAAACGGGAACCTCCAGACTGACAGGAAACCACACGTTTAGGGGTTAAGTGTCCTGCTGCGGCTGCTAAGTCGCATCAGTCGTGTCTGACTCTGTTCGACCCCATAGACAGCAGCCCACCAGGCTCCCCCGTCCCTGGGATTCTCCAGGCAAGAACACTGGAGTGGGTTGCCATTTCCTTCTCCAGTGCATGAAAGTGAAGTCGCTCAGCCGTGTCCGACTCTTAGCGACCCCGTGGGCTGCAGCCTACCAGGCTCCTCCATCCACGGGATTTTCCAGGCAAGAGTACTGGAGTGGGGTGCCATTGCCTTCTCCTAAGTGTCCTAGAGGCAGACAAAGAAAAATGGAGAAAGGCATGAATCTGCAATGTCTGAATATAACTTTTTGCTCATTCTGCCCTCATTAGAATAAAATCAGCCTTGCAGATAAGTTCCCATCATGCACCACTGCTATGACACTTCCAGTCAAGGCTAAATGAGGACAGAAATCTCTCTTGCCCTCAGAAGGTGGAGTGAGCTGACGAGAAAATCAGGGAAGATAATCCCCAAACCGTTCTCTCCCCAGTGAATATTTCACACTTTCATTTCTAACCCCCACATAACCGGCTTGCTAAAGAAACTCAGCCAGCTACTCACTCGACCCTTCCCCCCTCCCCTTGAGAGCATCCTATCGCTATCATCAATAAGAAGGCCCCATGGTGAGCTTTGGAAGCTTCCGACAATGTCACCGTTATAATAAGAGTGATTAAAAACAATGCAAATACCAAAGGACAATATGAAAGGCTAGCCATTTCCCCAGTCTGAGTTACAGTTTCTTATGTCTCTGCTGGCATTTGGGGTGTGTGAACCACGCTGAAAAACAGATGAAAAGGCCATAGGTTGTCACACAATCACAACAGTCAGCAGCGTAACAATGGAGAAGGGAAAAGAAGCCCCAGCAAGGAACAAAGGGAGGGACCAGGAGCAAAAGGAGCTCCTCCCACTGATCAAAGGAGTCTTTGCTTCCTTCTTTCCCATGACACACAATTTCCCCCCAAATCCGAAAATGATGCCGAAGACTAGAGGGTGCGTCCCAGTCTGCAGTCATGTGCCTGTCACCAGAGGCCCTCCACCCGTGGAGCCAGGGGCAGAGGCAGGAGGGGAGCTGCCAGTTCTGTGCAGAAGGCTCAGCGGCTGACACGGACGCCTCCAGGGCCACTCTGAGGCCGGAGGCCCCAACCAGAGCTAGAGAGGAGTCTCCCCAGGGACGGGGAGAAAGAGTTAAGTCATATATGGCTTCTGCCTGCAAGAATGTCATTTCAGTGTACAACTTGAATTTTTATTCCCTCAGCCTCTCCACCACCGTTTTTTCATAAGATATTACTAGCATATATGTACATTTATATATATGTATATGTACACACCACACACACGGGTAGGTATCAGAGGAGGCAATGGTTAGAAAGCATCACCAACTCAGTGGGCATGAATCTGAGCAAACGCCAGGAGATAGTGAAGGACAGAAAAGCCTGGAATGCCACAGTCCATGGAGTCTCAGAGTCAGACATGACTTAGCGACTGAACAGCCACATAGGGACAAGGTGAGTGACATTTACTATAAACACTGTATCCGTTTTCTTACTGTTTTATAACTTCATTTTCAAAGAATTACATTAACATACAGTATGCCTCTCTCTTGTAATTGGAGAAACTGTATTATCAGCCTATCATAACAGGTAAGTGGTTTTTGTGGGTTTTTTTCAAATGTAACGATGTTTCAATATTATATTATGAATATGACCGTAGAACTGTGTGCCACAAAAGTTGTATAATGACTCTTTCACTAGTGTGCAGGTGAGGCCGCCATAAAAAGATGTGCAGATGACACCACCCTCATGGCGGAAAGCAAAGAAGAACCAAAGCCTCTTGATGAGAGTGAAAGAGGAGAGTGAAAAAGCTGGCTTAAAACTCAACATTCAAGAAACTAAGATCATGGCATCTGGTCCCATCACTTCATAGCAAGCAGATGGAGAAACAATGGAAACAGTGGCAGACTTTATTTTCTTGGGCTCCAAAATCTCTACAGATGGTGACTGCAGCCTTGAAATTAAAAGATGGTTGCCCCTTGGAAGAAAAGCTATGACCAACCTAAACAGCATATTAAAAAACAGAGACATTACTTTGCTGACAAAGGTCTATCTAGTCAAAGCTACGGTTTTTCCAGTAGTCATGTAGGGATGTGAGAGTTGGACCATAAAGAAAGCTGAGCACTGAAGAACTGATGCTTTTGAACTGTGGTGTTGGAGAAGACTCTTGAGAGTCCTTTGGACAACAAGGAGATATAACCAATAAATCCTAAAGGAAATCAGTCCTGAATATTCATTGGAAGGACTGATGCTGAAGCTGAAATTCCAATACTTTGGCCACCTGATGCAAAGAACTTACTCATTAGAAGAGATCCTGATGGTGGGAAAGACTGAAGGCAGGAGGAGAAGGGGACAGCAGAGGATGAGATGGCTGGATGGCATCACTGACTCAATGGACATGAGTTTGAGCAAGCTCTGGGAATTGGTGATGGACAGGGAGGCCTGGTGTGCTGCAGTCCATGGGGTTGCAAAGAGTCGGATGTGACTGAGTGACTGAACTGAACTGATGATCTTCTTACTAACATTTTCTTTTCTCTAGCTTTCCTTATTGTAAGAATACAGGATATAATAAGTACAACATACAAAATATGTTTATCAACTGTTTATGTTATTGGTTAAGCTTCCGGTGAACAGTAGGCTACTAGTAAAATTTGTAAGGAGTCAAAGGTTACACTTGATTCTCCATGTGAGGGGGGTAGGTAGGCACCCTTAGCCCTGCATTATTCAAAGGGTCAGCCATGCATCACGTGGCACCGTCAACCATAGTCGTCATGCTGCACGGGACTCCCCAGTGCTCATCTGCTTGTAACCAGAAGTGTGTGCTTTTTGACCACCTTCCTCCGATTGTGCTTCTTTGTGTACTGGTTTTACAATTAGGAAAATAAACTTATCATGGAAATAATTTTAATGAGATCACAGAAGAAACCCAAGCTATCCTCACTCCTCATTCTCTGCCATGTTACCAGGGAAGCCCATGAGTGAGACGCCTACAGAATTCAGATTCCTCCCCTGGCTCTGAGCACACACCTTGCGAGCCACAGTCTCCTTCACCACAGCAAAGATAAAAGAAAATCAACAGCCTCATGCAGCCTGTGGTCAGAGCTCATCACATCAGGGGCTACTGCTGTTACAGCCAGAACCCTCAGGAGTCTGATCTCAAAGACCTGGGCCCTCGCCATGTACACCTATGAGTCCCACCTGGCTGACATCCGCCTTAGCCACTCAACTCAACAGGCACTGAGCAACTACTGTCAGCAATGTTGCCCCTCCCACTGTGAGTCCAAAATCAAGAAGACTGGGGGCTGAGCCAAAAATCACAGTAAGGGCATCCCTTGAAGACCAGCCTGAGTATGTAGGGGGAAGGATGAGGAAGGTTTCCAGGAGAGGGGTCAATCAAGGAGGTGGGAATGAGCCAGCAGGATGGGGTGGGGGGGGTGCAGGCATGATGGAGAAGACAGCTTCGGCAGAGACAGACATGGTGCTGCCCAGACGTTACTGTGAGCATGAATCCCTGGAAGAGCTGGTTAAAACGTGGGATCTGACTCAAGAGGGCAAGGTGGCCGCCAAGATTTCCCTCTCCAACAAGCTCTCAGGTGATGCCAATGCTGCCGCTGGAAGGACCACGCTTGCTGGATGAGAACTGCACTTAAAGCGGCCAGGCGCTTCAGCAGTCTGTTTCCAGATTTTGCTGCACATTGGAGTCACGTGGAGATTTTAAAAGTACTGAAGCCTGAAGGGACCAGACAACCTACAGAATGGGAAAAAATATTTGCAAACTCTTATTTATGTGGTATGTATCAGATATACATCTGATGAGGGGTTGATATCCAAAATATATAAAGACATACAGCTCACTAATAAAAAAGCAAATAACCCAATTAAAAGTGGGCAAAGGACCTAAATGAACAGTCTTCCAAAGAATGTGTATAAAAGACCAATAGGCGCATAAAAGAGATGTTCTATATCACTAGGCATTTGGGAAACGCAACTTAAAACCACAGTGAGTTATCACCTCACTTCTATTAGAATGGCCATCACCAACAAGAGGAAAGAACAAATGCCAGTATAGACGTGGAGAACATGGAACACTTGTGCAGTGTTGGTGGGAATGTGAATTGGTACGGCAACTATGGAAAACAGTGTGGAGGAACCCACGAGGTTCCTCAAAAACATAAAGGAGAACGGCGACAGATCTTGTAATTCCCTTTCCAGGAATAAAGCCAAAGAAAATGAGAGCACTAACTCAAAAAGTTATCTGCAACTCCATGCTCATAGCATAGCAGCATTCTTTAAAATAGGCAACGCGTGGAAGCAAGCTTTGTGTCCATCAGTAGATGAACGGATCAAGAAGTTGTGTGTGTATGTATGTGTATACATATATCTATATACAAAGATACATATGAAAAGGAGTATTGTTCAGCCATTAAAGATAAGGAGATCCTACTATTTGTGACATGGATGAAACGTGAATGCATTATATAAACGGAAATAAGTCAGACAGAGAAAGACAAACACTGTATAATCTCACATGCAGACTCTGAAAATACACAACAAACCAAAAAAACTCACAGGAAAAAAGATCAGGCATGTGGTTACCTGAGGGAGAGGGTAAAACAAGAGAGAACTGCAAGAAGGGGGCCAAAAGGGACAAATTACAAATTTCTAGGGACTTCCTGGCGGTCCAGTAGCTAAGAACCTGCCTGCCAGTGCGGGGGATGAGTTCGACCCCCAGTCCAGGAAGGCCCCACGTGCCGAGCGGCGGCAGGCGGTGCTCGGCACTCCAGAGCCTGCGGGCCCCAGCCGCCGGGCCCGCGCCCCGCCGCCGCCAGTCCCGGGCACGCGGAGCCCGCGCGTCGCCGCCGCTGCCGCCGGGGCACTGGAGCCCGCGCTCTGCAGCCGCAGAAGCCCCGGGGAAGACGAGGCCCCACCCGCTCGCGCAGCTAGAGGAGGCCCACGCCCAGCAACAAAGACCCAGGAGCAGCCGTGCGAAATAAACCGATATGCACATTCCCCGGCCCGGTGCTCAGAGGGTGAAGGGGCTGCCTGCAGTGCCGGAGACCCGGGTTCGATCCCTCTGTCGGGAAGACCCCCCGGATAAGGAAATGGCACCCCACTCCAGTACTCTTACCTAGAAAAGTCCACGGACGGAGGAGCCTGGTAGGCTACAGTCCACGCGGTCGCAGAGTCGGACACGACTGAGCGACTTCACCTCCCTTCCTTCACGTATTTCTAGCTAAATGCTGAGCAAGTCCTGGAGCGTGACGTACAACGTGATGAGGGCAAACATCGCGCTCTGACGGGGAAGCCGTGGAGAGAGCACCTCCTAAGTGTTCTCCCTCCCGGAGAAAATCACTTTCCTTTCTCTCCTTTCTTTTCACACTGCATCTGTGTGAGACGATGGACGTTAGCTGCATGTGCTGTGATGAACATCTGACAATAGCTGTAAATCAAACCATCATGTTCTATGCCTTAAACTCATACAGCGTCGTGTGTCAATTATTTCTCAATAAAACTGGAGGAAAAAATGTTTAAGGTACTGATGCCTGGCTCCACCCCCAAACAGGCTGATATAACAGGTTGCAACCCAGGCACCCAGGCATCAGTTCCGGACGCTACAATAGTCGAGAGTCCTTGGCATCCAAAGCGCCGGAAGGGGCCTCGTGCCTGTGGGGAGCTGGAGGGAACTGTAATGGGAGAAGTCAGCAGAGGCCCACCACAGGCCAGATGTCCATGCTCAGAAGTCTAGATGTGTATACAGAGAGACACAGAAAAGAGAGCGTGGATAGGTAATGGACAGATGGATGGACGGATGGATACATAGATAGACCCAGCTGCCTGTAAAGGTCTCATTTCTTAAATAGCTGGTAGATACTTCAAAATCATGATGTAAAAATTCAAACTCCTGCTTTCTGCACCCCCCCCCCCCGCCCCCATGTTTTTTTTCTGCTTTAGTCTTTCCCGTCTCAGTAAGTTTCAGCACCACCCTTCCGAAAGCTCTAGGGGTCACCCTTGAGTCTGATTTTGGCATCCATATTTAATTTTTACTCCTCAGTAGTTCTCTAATCCGAAGTTCTTGGGTGGATAACTGCAGCTCACTGAGGACACTGACTCAACCGGTGCTAAGTCTTCCCTCTCGTGCTTTCTAGCTCTGCGCTGCCAGCTCTCCAGCACTGGCAGAACTCTAGCAGGGCACTCCTCCTGAGACGCTTACATTTACTTCGCAGGAAGCCCAGGATTTTCAGAGGCTTGGATCTCTGTTAGTTTATTACCTTGGAGTTTTCTAGAACCATACTGACGGAAAGATTTCAATCCCAACTCTGGGTGAAGATAGTAACATAGTTATGGATTTTCAGGACATTTTTTTTCTATCTAAAATCTAAATAAAGACATACAAATGTCCTTCAGACACTATTCTGCATCAGTGGGTAAGTTTTCTAGTGTGAATCTTCAAAGGCCCCAGGTTTCTGTGGGAGTCTCAAATGCAGCCCTTAAACTCGTAGGAGTCCCAAGGCATTATCCCCTATTCTCGTGTAGGTCCTGAGGTCTAAACCTCTGTGCGACTGAGACAAAGACTTCCTGCAGCGCTCTTCTGATCCCACACCCCAGGCTGTCAAAGCACCTTCCAGTGTGGTTTTGGCTCTGGTTTTCAGTTCATACATTTTTAGTCCACTGGAAATGTTCTTACATGCTTTCTGCCTCAGTTACACATTGTTAAATGATACTTTTTTATATTTTCACTAATATGTGAGAGCATTTTATAACAGGAAGCTTTCTGGGTAATCTAGTTTACCATATTGCCAGAAACACACATAGCAAATGGTAGCATGATGCCACAAAGATGAATGGGATAGGTTAAAACGAAGCATCTCAGACTTGAAGAAAAACCCTTACAGTTTTTCAGGGATTTCTACGGTTATGCAACACTACACATAGAATTCTACAGTGTCATGAAATGTGGTAATATATATGTTTAGAAGCTTCTTTTGAGGTTTCTCATTTTACATCAAAGGTATTTTACAAAAGCACAGCCACATCCATTGAGGAAACACTTGTTCTGTCACAGTTGAAGTGGCTGAAATAATACCAAAAAAAGCATATGGTGAAACCCAAAATGTGTATCTTTGTTAGTCAAATATTGTTGCATGATATGTGGAAAGCATTATAGAAGAGTAAAGAAACAAATGTTGGAACAAATTACATAGTGTTGAACGTTTGCTATATATTTGGATGAAGCACTGATGTTTCTAACACATTTCAGCTTATGGTGTTTTCTGGATTCTGTTTCCAATAACAAAGTACATGAGGAACGATTTTTTATGAACCACACAAAAAAAGAACCAAATAATATTTTCCCTCAACTAAAGATAACATCTTTTAGAAAACCTATAATATATAGAAAAGTTCAGAAAACTACTTCAACTGAATTTTAGAAATTCCCAAGCAAAAGCACAAATGAAGTATTGATACCCCACATGGAATGTATTCCCTCCGTCATCCACAGGCAAGCTATTGGTAGCGAAGACAACGAATCCAAAAGACAGCAATGGATGCTGTAGGTGATGTCAGATTTATAGAAACAAGACATTCTGAAGCACAGGGGACTCTCTGCACTCTTTTCAGAGGGTAACTTTCTTAGACCAGGTTCCCTGGGAAGCAGATTCCGACAGGAACAGTCACATATAGAAATGCTACTGGGGAGCGCCCTTAAGGTCGACTGCAGGGACGTGACAGAGGCAAGAGGAGGGACTGATTGAGACGCAGTTCCCACAAGGTCCCTAACCAATGCCCTGCACAGTTCAGGGCCTGCGGTGGCCATTCGGTGTGGTCTCAGCTCTCAGCAAGTCAGCCCGCCTTTAATCCAGTCGTTGACGGAGAGCTGCCCCCGGGAGGGGATGCACCTTGGGTGAGGTGTCCTTCTTCCACTGAGTGCTGTACCTAGAATGGCCTGCCAGCCACCACCATGGCACAAAGGACTGGGAGAAGTGTGCCAGCGTCCACAGAGGTGACCAAGTAGAGGACTGCAGGAGAGACTGTGGAAAAGCGCCTGAAAGAACAACTGACTGAAAGATGAAGTCTTCACTTTTCTCTTCCAAAGAAATCAAGTGATCCAAATGTGTTGACTTCGGCTATAGTAACAGTTAGTGGACAGTCCAGTCGCTCAGTCATGTCCGACTCTTTGCGACCCCAGGAATCGCAGCACGCCAGGACTCCCTGTCCATCACCATCTCCCGGAGTTCACTCAGACTCATGTCCATTGAGTCTGTGATGCCATCCAGCCATCTCATCCTCTGTCGTCCCCTTCTCCTCCTGCCCCCAATCCCTCCCAGCATTACAGTCTTTTCCAATGAGTCAACTCTTCGTATGAGGTGGCCAAAGTACTGGAGTTTCAGTTTTAGCATCGTTCCTTCCGAAGAACATCCAGGGCTGATCTCCTTCAGAATGGACTGGTTGGATCTCCTTGCAGTCCAAGGGACTCTCAGGAGTCTTCTCCAACACCACAGTTCAAAAGCATCAATTCTTCGGTGCTCAGCTTTCTTCACAGTCCAACTCTCACATCCATACATGACCACGGGAAAAACCATAGCCTTGACTAGACAGACCTTTGTTGGCAAAGTAATGTCTCTGCTTTTCAGTATGCTATCTAGGTTGGTCATAACTTTTCTTCCAAGGAGTAAGCGTCTTTTAATTTCATGGCTGCAGTCACCATCTGCAGTGATTTTGGAGCCCCAAAAAAGAAAGTCTGATACTATTCCCACTGTTTCCCCATCTGTTTCCTATGAAGTGATGGGACCAGATGCCATGATCTTCATTTTCTGAATGTTGAGCTTTTAAACCAACTTTTTCACTCTCCTCTTTCACTCTCATCAAGAGGCTTTTTAGTTCCTCTTCACTTTCTGCCATAAGGGTGGTGTCATCTGCATATCTGAGGTGATTGATATGTCTCCTGGCAATCTTGATTCCAGCTTGTGCTTCTTCCAGCCCAGCGTTTCTCATGATGTACTCTGCACATAAGTTAAATAAGCAGGATGACAATATACAACCTTGACGTACTCCTTTTCCTATTTGGAACCAGTCTGTTGCTCCATGGCCAGTTCTAACTGTTGCTTCCTGACCTGCATACAGGTTTCTCAAGAGGCAGGTCAGGTGTTCTGGTATTCCCATCTCTTTCAGAATTTTCCACAGTTGATTCTGATCCACATAGTCAAAGGCTTTGGCATAGTCAATAAAGCAGAAATAGATGTTTTTCTGAAACTCTTTTGCTTTTTCGATGATCCAGCAGATGTTGGCAATTTGATCTCTGGTTCCTCCGCCTTTTCTAAAACCAGCTTGAACATCTGGAAGTTCATGGTTCACGTATTGCTGAAGCCTGGCTTGGAGAATTTTGAGCATTACTTTACTAGCATGTGAGCTTACTTAACAAATAAAATTAACAAGGCTGCACGTGGCCTTTCTCTAGTTATGGTGCAGCGAGCGGGGGCCACTCTTGGTGTGGTGCCCAGGCTTCAGAAGGTGGAGCTGAGGCTTCAGGAGGTGCAGCGCGAGGGCTCAGCAGTTGCAGCTCCCAGGCTCTGAAGCACAGGCGCAACAGCCGTGGCGCACGGGCTTGGCTGTTCTGGGGCATGTGGGATCTTCCCAGACCGGGGACTGAGCCCATGACCCCGCACTGGCAGGCAGGTTCCTAACCACTGGGCCACCAGGGAAGTCCCTGAAATAAGGTTCTTGAATAGCACTGTGGCATGTCTCCCCACAGCAACAGCCCTCAGACACTGACAGCCATTTAATGAAATATCTATCAACAGTCAAACTGCCCCTCAACTCTGTCACAGATCTACTGTGTACAAGACCTTGCTGAGTAATCTGTTCTGCACTTAGAATCTGAAGAAGAAGAAAGCCACGTGTAGGAAATTACACTTTGCCCACATACAGGGAATGAACCACAAGCATCACCCATGAACGCTGCTCTACAGATGTGCAAGATCAAAGTTCCCAGACTCACAGACAAACTTATGGTGACCAAAGGGGGAGGGAAAAGTTAAGAGTTTGGGACTGGTGAACAGAAGCACTTTGAGGTGCAAAGGGAGAAACCAAGCAATTGTGCTGCTGCAACTGAGAAAAACCTTTACCCAGAAGGATCTGAGAAATCTTCTGATAGGCGGTCCCACACTCAAGGCAGATAAAGGGGAACAAGACAAACAGGTCTTGATCCAGGATGCTTGTGAACTGGGTGCAACTCTTCATACATGAGGATGGTGCCCTTCTCCTAACCGTGGATTCCAAGGCTGAAACAAGCCAGATCTGAGCACACTGGCAAATGAAGTAACCTCCTTTGTCAACTGAAGTGAATCCCTTATCAGTGGTGATGCTTCAGAAATACCCCAGGAGCATCAATAGGCAAGTGAGATTACTCTGGCATGTGATACTTTAGCTAAAACACTGAAAACCTCAGACAGCTCCTCACCTCCAAGCCTGGCAGATGAGACAGATACCAGCAGAGGAGGGAACATCTATGTCATCACTAGAGACCAGTCCACACTCATCACTGGGTCCCAAGCCCTCCTTCTTTTCAGCATTCACATCCTGTGGCCAGCCCGATTCCAGAGCGCCTCGACACGCACTGCCTCTCAGGGCTACTTATGCCCGTGTTTCCTCTCCATGCACTGAGCCAGGTTAAGCCTAGCCCTTCAGGCACTTGGGCAGGATTGCCGAACCAGCCTGGTGCAAGCCTGCTCGAATGAGCTCTGCAGCCTTGGCCTGGCCCAGAACATAAGCCTCCCACTACCCTGTGGCCATAGTCAGTCAGCTGCAGAACAATATCCAGGAAGACAACCCTTCTGGCAAAAGCGGATGAAGTCAGTCGTGGAGCACACCTGGAAGTTTCAGGAGTCGTGTAACAGAAGAGCAAAGCTGGGGACAGACAGCTATGAGTATGAGCATCCTAAAGCTATAGATATCTTTAGACCCCAGCATCCAGGCTTTTGAATGCAGCATTCAAAAACGAACATCATGGCATCCGGTCCCATCACTTCATGGCAAACAGATGGGGAAACAATGGAAAGAGTGAGAGACTTTATTTTCTTGGGTTCCAAACACACTGCAGATGGTGACTTCAGCCATGAAATTAAAAGATGCTTGCTCCTTGGAAGAAAAGCTATAACCAAACCAGACAGCATATTAAAAATCAGAGACATTGCTTTATCAACAAAGGTCCGTCTAGTCAAAGCTATGGTTTTCCCAGTAGTCATGTATGGATGTGAGAGTCTGACTATAATTAAAGCTGAGCACTGAAGATTTGATGCTTTCAAACTGTGGTGTTGGAGAAAACTCTTTGAGTCCCTTGGACTGCAAGGAGATCAAACCAGTCAATCCTGAAGGAAATCAGTCCTGAATATTCACTGAAAGAACTGATGCTGAAGCCTCAATACTTTGGCCACCTGATGCAAAGAACTGACTCACTGGAAAAGACCCTGATGCTGGGAAAGATTGAAGGTGCGAGGAGAAGGAGACAACAGAGGATGAGATGGTTGGATGGCATCATTGACCCAATGGACATGAGTTTGAGTTGGCTCCGGGAGTTGGTGATGGACAGGGAGGCCTGGTGTGCTGCAGTCCGAGGTTGCAAAGAGTCAGATACAACTGAGTGACTGAACTAATCCAGATTTGGCCAGCACAAGCCAGATTTTAAGATTAGAAGAAAGGCGTAGATGGAGTTGGAGGATTGTGTTCAGAAAACCTACTTAGAAGACACCTACTGACTGGCCCAGATCCTCAAACCGCCTGCAGGCACTCAGGCTGATGAACGCTAACATGACCAAAGAATGCCTCTTACTGCTGGTCACATGAGCAATGCTTCCATGGACAGCACAATCCCCCATATCCTTAGGCAGATGGCCGAGCATAACAGCCGGATCACTGATGCCAATGTACAGAGCACACCACACACCTGCTGAGGATGAGAAGCACAGGGGTCCTCCCGGGGCTGCTCAGATACAGAGAAAATGAAGCAGCGGTATTTCTGTACATGCAAATATTTCCAGTATGTTAGTCATTTTCCACCCGGTCTCTTCTTACCTGTTACGGTTCATACGTTAGCAACTAGAAGACTACTAGGGTTCTCTTCTGCTGTAAGAAACGTTCCAATGCCTTCTGATGGCGCAGCAGATTTTTGTAACAATCTTTTAACTCAGTTTGTATTTAGAAATTGTCAAAGCACAAAAACCAAAAATTTTATAATGTCAGAGACTAGTATTAAAGAAAACTTTCAAGATAAGTCTCTTGAAAAACAAAGAAGCCTTCTTTGTTGTTGTTGCTGTTTAGTTGCTAAGTTGTGTCCGACTCTTTTGGGACCCCAGGGACTGTAGCCCACAGGCTCCTCTGTCCATGGGATTTCCCAGGCAAGAATACTGGAGTGGGTTGCCATTTCCTTCTCCAGGGAATCTTCCTGGCCCAGGGATAGAACCCGTGTCTTCTTTACCACTGAAGCACCAGTGAAGCCCGAAGAATCCTTATATTCCATGGTAAATTCCAATTCACTTTTTAAACACCTTAAGATGCTCAACTTGTCACCTAAGAAGTTTTATGAATACTGTTAAGAACACAGTAAAGTAAGTAGATGACAGAATTCAAGCCAATATTCTCCTGACCTCTTCCAAAGAAGAATAAAGCCAAAGGATTATAAGCCCTTTTGCCTCATACTTATTATAATAATTTGCATTAATAGTTTGTGATGGTTTTCTCATTATATTTAAGAAAGCAGTTATTGCTTATTAAGAATAGCTGTCTTTAGCAAAAATAAAATTTTTTGGACAAGATCTGATTTTAAAATGTCAAGTAGTTAGATAACCTATGCATTTACTTATTATGTTAATTAGACTGTATTCAAACATGTAGATACATTTTTTAAAGTACTGCCCCTAAAATTATTCCTACTTTCCAAATTTTCACTTACCTTGCCATTATGATTGAGTATTTAGTGGAAATAAAAATCAATACTACAAGTTGAAATAAGGAAAGTATGTAAAAT
The DNA here is from genome assembly GCF_023091745.1 of Budorcas taxicolor. Taxonomy (NCBI): domain Eukaryota; kingdom Metazoa; phylum Chordata; class Mammalia; order Artiodactyla; family Bovidae; genus Budorcas; species Budorcas taxicolor. The sequence continues at coordinate 221,510,407 of NC_068910.1, read as the reverse complement.
TACACTAAAACTCTGGCATGCTTCGGCTCAGTCGCTCAGTCATGTCTGAATCTTTGTGACCCCATGGACTGCAGCACACAAGGCTTCCCTGTCCATCACCAACTTGCTCAAACTCGTGTCTGTTGAGTCGGTGATGCCATCCAACCATCTCATCCTCTGTCATCCCCTTCTCCTCCTGCCTTCAATCTTTCCCACCATCAGGGTCTTTTCCAGTGAATCTGTTCTTCCCATCAGGTGGCCAAAGTATTGGAGTCTCAGCATCAGTCCTTCCAATGAATATTCAGGACTGAGTTCCTTTAGAATGGATCAGTTGAATCACCTTGCAGTCCAAGGGACTCTCAAGAGTCTTCTCCAACACCACAGTTCAAAAGCATCAATCCTTCGGTGCAGAGCTTTCTTTGTAGTCCAACACTCACATCCATACATGACCATAGGAAAAACCATAGCTTTGCCTAGACGGACCTTTGTTGGCAAAGTAATGTCTCTGCTTTTTAATATGCTATCTAGGTTGCTCATAGCTTTTCTTCCAAGGAGCAAGCATCTTTTAATTTCATGGCTGCAGTCACCATCTGCAGTGCATTTGGAGCCCAAGAAAATAAAGTCTGACACTGTTTCCACTGTTTCCCCGTCTATTTCCCATGAAGTGATGGGACCGGAGGCCATGATCTTCATTTTCTGAATGTTGAGTTTTAAGCCAGCTTTTTCACTCTCCTCTTTCACTTTCATCAACAGGCTTTAGGTCCTCTTCACTTACTGCCATAAGGGTGGTGTCATCTGCATATCTGAGGTTATTGATATTTCTCCCGGCAATCTTGATTCTAGCTTGTGCTTCATCCAGCCCAGCGTTTCGCATGATGTACTCTGCATATAAGTTAAATAAGCAAGGTGACAATATACAGTCTTAATGTATTCCTTTCCCGATTTGGAACCAGTCTGTTGTTCCATGTCTGGTTCTAACTGTTGCTTCTTGACCTGCATACACATTTCTCAGGAGGCAGGTAAGATGGTCTGGCATTCCCACCTCTTGAAGAATTTCCCAGTTTGTTCTGATCTACACAAAGGCTTTGGCATAATCAATAAAGCAGAAGTAGATACTTTTCTGGAATTCTGTAGCTTTTTAATGATTGAGCAGATGTTGGCAATTTGATCTCTGGTTCTTCTGCCTTTTCCCAATCCAGCTTGAACATCTGGAAGTTCATGGTTCATGTACTGTTGAACCCTGGCTTGGAGAATTTTGAGTATTACTGTGCTAGCATGTGAGATGAGTGCAATTGTGTGGTAGTTTGAGCATTCTTTGGCATTGCCCTTCTTTGTGATATTGGAATGAAAACTGACCTTTTCCCGTCCTGTGGCCACTGCTGAGTTTTCCAAATTTGTTGGTATATTGAACACAGCACTTTCACAGCATTATCTTTTAGGATTTGAAATAGCTCAGCTGGAATCCTACCACTGCCGGGGGCCAGTGTGAGGAACTCCGCCCATGGCAAAGGTCATGAGGAAGGAGGCTTGGCATACGCAAAGGCGTGATCAAGCCTCGGAAAACCCCCTGTTCCCGAGCATCTACCCCCAAACCAGAGTCTATCTACTGTATTGTTCCGTGCTCTCGCCTACACCTCTGACTTTATGGGGGGCTGTTCCCCACCGGTTCTCTCAGAGAAGGAGTTAACGTGCAGCTCCAAGGCAATAAAAATTCCTGGGCGTAACAAGAGTGTTTCAGCTTACGGACTCCTCTGAAGGTTATCTAGCCCACCTGTATAGGTTCGTCCAACCACATGTGATTGTTTGCACCCTCCCAACCTGAGAGGCACGAGATGTTTTAGACTTACTAAAGGCAAATTCTTTTGGGAAGTTAGAGATTATTAGTATAGTGGGTTGGTTAGAAATTATATTGGTGAAGGGTTCTTCATTTGTTGTGCCAATAATTGCTGCTAATTCCCTGCCCTGAGTGTGACAAGGGTGTCTCAGGTCAAACCTCTCTGCTGGCAGACTAGGTTGTGTGACAGGATTATCCATACTTCTGCCACTATGCACATGATTGTTTACTACCTCTCAACCATAAACAGCACAGAGAATTTTGAGAGTCTTAATTAGCATAGGGCTTTTCTCATTGTTGAGTCAATGATTGCCGCCAGGCCTCCGTATCCTTAGGCACCTGGGAATATATTAATCAATGTATTTGGAATATAGAAAAGGAAATAGAGTAGTTTTTAAGGTTAGCAATACTAGACTTTTTGAGTTAATGAATTTTCTCTTTTGTAATAGATCACTGTACTTTGTTATAAATCACTGTCTTTGCTATGTAAAAATGTAACTATCTTAAGACTAAATAGATCTTAAGGGGAACATTGGTGAAAGGTTTTTCATTTGTTGGGCTGATGTTTGCTGCTAAATCTCCATATTCCCTGCCCTTATAATGAATATAACTAACATATAGGAGAAATAAGTATTAACCTTTAAGATTAATCATGTTAACCTTGGGTTAAATAAATTCCTTTCTTGATTGTAACTCACTACACCCTCACCCTATAGGAATGCAACTTTATTTGGAGGGCGGTGCCTGGTTTAAGAAAAAACACCCTTGGAAAAAATAAGTTTTTTGATTATCAGAAAGAAAGGGTCGTAAAATGTCAGCAGGCCTCATGGCCAGATGATGATGTAAAGCCCCTAAGATCTTTTTTTATGTAAGGCACCTGATTTTGATAAAGGTCAGGACTGCTGACCCCTGCGTGACTCTGTATTCATCCCTATGTGTTAAAAAGGTATATAAGCAAACCGAAAAATAAAGAAATCAGATCAGTTTCCGGAAAGACTGATTCCCCCATGTTGTTCCTTCTTGCTCCCCGTTTTTCTGGCTGAATTCCCATCTGGAGCGTGGGTGCTCGCCATGTCTACTTACTTGTCCCAGCTTTCAAGCCCACGTGAGAAGGAGCCCAAGGAGGGGCACCTTCCGATATTCAAGTGGCACCGGTGGCCCAGCGTAGATGGTGCAAATTCCTTGTCTTGGAATTTTATTGGTATCCCACGTGAACCAATTATTCAGCCTCTTTTTCTCTCCCACTATTTTCTGGCCGAATTCCCATCTGGTGCATGGGTACCCACCAAGCCTGCTAATTTTGCCTGGGCTTCTAAGATCGGACCAGGGGCGGGGGGTGCCTCAGTGCCTCCTCTCCTTCGGGAGAACAAGAAGACACCTGCGGCCTACGTAGGTGGTGATTGGTATTCCATGTAAACCAAGTCATTCAGCCTCTTTTTCTCTGCTAATTTTCTAATCCCTCTCTATCTGTAATTAAATAGGGTATTTCCAAGGACGCTGACTCCGTCCCCACCTTCGAATCACCCTGGATCCACTGGGGCTGGACCCCGGCATACCACCTCCACTAGCTTTGTTGGTAGAGAAGCTTCTTGAGGCCCCCTGACTCCACCTTCCAGGATGTCTGGCTCCAGGCGAGTGAGCACACGGTCGTGGTCACCTGGGTGGTGCAGCTCTTTCTGTGCAGCTCTCCTGTGTGTTCCTGCCGCCTTGCATGCTGACGGCTTGTCTTTATTTTGTTGTGTTGGGTCTTAGCTGTGGCACACAAGGTCTTCGCTGCATCACGTGTAATCTTTCACTGTTGCACACAGATTCTCTAGTGTGGCACACAGGCTGAGTAGTTGCAGCCCAGGCTCCAGAGCACACAGGTTTAGCTGCCCTGCACCTGTGGGACCACAGTTTCCTAATATAGAGAGACAGAAAATCTATTAGTGTTTGCCTATGACCATGGGCAGGGTGGCTGGAAAGTAGGGAATGACTTTTAGTAGTTATCAGGGTTTATTTTTCAGAATGACAAAAATGTTCTAAAATTGATTGTGAGAATCATTGCAAATATTTGTGAATATCTTAAAAAACACTGATCTGTATACATTGAAAATGGGTGAATTTATGGTATGTGAATTATAACTTAATAAAGTTATTAATTTTTTAAGGAAAAAAAAGGAAAATCATGAGGACCCTTCATGTTGTGCTTTTATAACCACACCTGCCTTCTTCCCACCCCTCCCAATCCTCTTTTCTATTTAGTGGCAATCGCTAGTTTGCCTTCTATTTCAAAATTCTGCTATTTAAACAATGTTTCCTAAGTTAAAAATGACGCTAAAGCTGAAACTCCAGTACTTTGGACACCTCATGCGAAGACCTGACTCATTGGAAAAGTATCTGATGCTGGGAGGGATTGGGGGCAGGAGGAAAAGTGGACGACCGAGGATGAGATGGCTGGATGGCATCACGGACTCGATGGACGTGAGTCTGAGTGAACTCCGGGAGATGGTGATGGACAGGGAGGCCTGGCGTGCTGCGATTCATGGGGTCGCAAAGAGTTGGACACGACTGAACGAGTGAACTGAACTGAACTGAAAGTTAAGGTCATACACGAGGTAACCTTTCGGGACTAACTCTTTTCACGCACCATACTTTCTTGGTGATCCATCCAAGCGGTTTCCTGTGTCAGCCGTACGTGTAGCACGTGCACTGCTACAGATAGTGGCGTGCTTACGCCAGTCCCAGACTCCCGGTGTGTCCCTCCCCCTTTCCTCCTAGCAACCACACATTGTTTCCTATATCTGTAACTCTATTTTGTAAATACATTTGCACCATTTTTTGCTTCAATGTGCATTTCCTTGATGGATAGTCTTGTTAAACACCCTTTTCTGTGCTTCTCTGCCACCTGTTCATCCTTGTCAGTGAAATGTCTGTACATGCTTTCGCCCATTCTTATCAGACTGCACCTCACCGTTGAGCTCGTGGCGCTCTTTCGTTGTTTAGGGTACTAGTCCTTCTACAGCGCGACTCAAGGGCTCTGCTCGATATTCTGCAATAACCTGTTTGGGAAATGACGCGACAAACGGGGGCGTACGTATAACTGATCCACTGTGTTCTACACCTGAAGCACAGCATTGTTAATCAACTAGAAGCCAATGAAACATTGAAGAATTAAAAAACAAAACACTAGTCCTTTGTCGGATAGATGTTGTATCAGCTCCCCAAGGCTGCTGGAGCAAATCACCAGCAAAAGTGTGTCTTACAACAATGGAAATGTACTCCCTGGCAGCTCTGGAGACATGACGCTCAAAGGGAAGCCGTCAGCAGGGCTGCTCACCCTCTGGAGAAAGGCCGCCTCCCGCCTCCTCCCGCGGCTGGCGGCTGTGGGCCCGCCCGCGGTTCTGGCCCCTGCTCTCTCTGCCCTGTCCTCTCCTGCTCTTCTCCTCTGGGTGTTTCCCTGGGGGCTGCACCACTGCAGTCTCTGCCCCCATCTTCATGCCGGCGTCTCTTCTCTGTATGCATCTGTCAAATTTCCCTCAGACTTTTTCTTACAAGGAAAATTGTGTTAGCATTTAGGGCCCACCTGGATAACCTAAATAATCTCATCTCAAAAGCCTTAGTTTAATTACATCAACAAAGACCCTTTTCCCAAACAAAATAACATTTACAAGTTCCAGGCATCAGGACTTGATATTTTTAAGTAGCCATTATTCAGTCAATCATGAGTGGTTTGTAAACATATTTCTCCCAGTCAGTAGCTTTTAAAAATCCTTTTAGCAGGATCTTTCACAGGGCCAGAGTTTTCTATTTTGATGCGGTACAGTTTATCAGTATCTCCGTTTATGGATCACGCTTTAGGCATCCAGCGCATGTGCTACTTGAGAAGCAAATAGGAGAGACCCACCCATTTTGGCGCCAACTGAAGAGTCCTGTATGCAAACACAGTCATTACAGGAGGAAATGTCGGCTGGAACAGAAGTGAAAGAAAATTTATTTGTGGCCTCTTTAATGTGTGAGGCCTTGATAGCAAGTGGTCAAAATAACACAGATAAAGCCATATTTTAAAAGGCAAAAACCCTATCAACTTTGTCTTTAGTCACTTTGGGAAGTGATGACAGCCATCTTGCTCTGGCTTTAAAATAGCAAAGGGGTTAGAATCGAACTGGGTCTTGAGGAACAAACTAACAGCGCTTCTGGATGGGTTATGAACTGGAGAAAATCTATATCTATAAAAAATGTTAATGCAATAATTGATGAAATTTGCATACAGGTTGTAGATTAGGTAACAGTATTGTATCAGTGTAAAATTTTCTGATTTTGATCATTGTGCTAAAGCATGTAAGAGGTCATTTTTTTCCTAGAAAATACATAAGGTTTTTAAAAAATTTTGTTGAAGTACAGCTGTTTTCCAATGTTGTGTTAATTTCTGCTCTACTTGGTGGCTCAGATGGTAAAGAATCTGCCTGCAATGTGGGAGACCTGTGTTCGATCCCTGGGTTGGGAAGATCCTGTGGCGAAGAGAATGGCAACCCACTCCACTATTCTTGTCTGGAGAACACCATGCACAGAGGAGTCAGGTGGGCTACAGTTCATGGGTTTGCAAAGAGTTGGACACGACTGACCAACTTTCACTTTTGATTTACAATGTTGTGTTAATTTCTGCTGTACAGCAAAGTGACTCAGCTATTCGTTATATATATACACATCCTTTTTCATATCCTTTTCTATTAAGATTTATCACAGGATACTGAACATAGTTTCCTGTGCTATACTGTAGGACCTTGTTGTTGATCCATTTTCTATATAAAATAGTTGACGGCTTCTCAGATGGTGTTAGGCCCACTCCAGTGTTCTTGCCTAGAGAACCCTAGGGACAGGGGAGCCTGGTGGGCTGCTGTCTATGGGGTCGCACAGAGTCAGACATGACTGAAGTGACTTAGCAGCAGCAGCAGCAGATGGTGCTAGTGGTAAAGAACCTTCTTGCCAATGCAGGGACATAAGACACATGAGTTTGTTACCTGGGTTTGGAAGATCCCCTGGATGAGGGCAAGGCAACCCACTCCAGTACTCTTGCCTGGAGAATCCCACAGCCAGAGGAGCCTGGCAGCTACAGTCCATAGGGCTGCAAAGAGTCAGACATGACAGAGTGATTTAGCACAGCACACATATAACGGTTTGCATCTGCTAACCCCAAACTCCCACTCCAACCCTTCCCCACCACCCCTTCCCCTTCGAAAGCACAAGTCTGTTCTCCTCCTCTGTGGGCCTGTGTCTGCTTTGTGAATAAACTCCTTTGCACCCTATCTTGCTGGTCTGACCTGAGGCGACCCTGCTGAGTCTACAGGCTCCACGGGAGGGCTGACGGCATCCGCCCGAGGGGTTCCCACGAGTGGGCAGCTCCCAGGTCTGCAGCTGCCAGCACCTACACTCGTGTGGCAAGCCACCGCCAACCCACGCCTCTTCAGGAGACTCTCCAACACCAGCAGGTATGTCGGGTTCAGTCTCCTGTGGGGTTACTGCTCCTTTCCCCTTGGGTCCTGGTGAGCCCAAGCTTTTGCGTGTACCCTCCAAGGGTGGAGTCTCATTTCCTCCAGTCCTGTAATCCAACCCCACTGGCCTTCAACGTCAGATTTTTTGGGGGCTCCTAGTCCCTTTGCCTGTATGCCCAGGCTGGAAAACCTGACGTGGGTCTCAGAACCTTCACAGCAGTGGACGGACGTCTTTGCGGTCGTTGTTCTTCAGCTTGTGAGCTGCCACTTGTCGGGACAGGGGTTGGCCTTATGATGACTGTGCCCCTCCTACCACCTGGAGGCAGCCTCTCCTTTGCCTCTGGACGGGCAGCATCCCAGCATCCTCCTGTCCATGGTTGCTCAACAGCTAGTTGCGATTTGGGTGCTTTCTCAGGAAGCGATGAGCACGTGCCTTTCTACTCTGGCATTTTTAACCAATAAGCTCTCAGACACCTGTATTTGTATTTTAGATTCCACATATAAGGGATATCCTATGGTGTTTGCCTTTCTCTGCCTGACTTAGTATGATCATCTCTAGGTTCATCCATATTGCTGTAAAAATTTTCATTCTTTTTATGACTTGAGTAATATTCCATTACTTTGCCGACTAAGGTCCGTCTAGTCAAGGCTATGGTTTTTCCAGTAGTCACGTATGGATGTGAGTTGGACTGTGAAGAAGGCTGAGTGCCAAAGAATTGATGCTTTTGAACTGTGGTGTTGGAGAAGACTCTTGAGAGTCCCTTAGACTGCAAGGAGATCCAACCAGTCCATTCTGAAGGAGATCAGCCCTGGGATTTCTATGGAAGGAATAATGCTAAAGCTGAAATTCCAGTACTTTGGCCACCTCATATGAAGAGTTGACTCATTGGAAAAGACTCTGATGCTGGGAGGGATTGGGGGCAGGAGGAGAAGGGGATGACAGAGGATGAGATGGCTGGATGGCATCACTGACTCAATGGATGTGAGTCTGAGTGAACTCCAGGAGTTGGTGATGGACAGGGAGGCCTGGCGTGCTGCGATTCATGGGGTCGCAAAGAATCAGACACAACTGAGCGACTGAACTGAATATTCCATTGTATGTATGTACCACATCTTGTTTAGCCAGTCCTCTGTTGATGGACACTTAAGTCTCTTCCATGTCTTGGCTATTGTAAACAGGGTTGCTATGAACATTGAGGTACATGAGGTATCTTTTCTAATTATAGTTTTGTCTGGGTATATGCCCAGGAGTGGAATTTAAGTGGTAGGAGAACCATGCCTCTAATCTACTTTCAAATGGAGTAAACCTGTTTCCAGGTGGAGGTGGGAAGGTAGGTCACTCTCCAAAAAGGGTTTAGAACCCAAGTGCTCAAGAAGGTGAGCAGCCAAAGACACCAGGTGCCCTAGAATCGGTGGCTTATCTCAGTGGTTCTCAGATTTCGCTGAATCACTTGGAAGCTTTTAAAAATCCCTAGTGTCTCAGCATCACTGCGTCTCTCTACTCACCTAATCAAGATATGCGAGGATGGCCCTAGAAGGTAATTTTCACTCTCCCCAGGTGATCCCGATGCAGTGTTTGCCGATCAGTGTCTTAGACTTTTGCTCCTCAAAGTGTGCTCTGCGTAGATCAGCGACAAATAAGCAACACCTGAGAACTTGTTAAAAATACAGAATCTGGGGCCTCATCTCAAATATACTGAGCCAGAAGCTGCGTTTCAACAAGACCCGCGGGTGATTTACGTGCACTTGCTTCCCTGGTGGCTCAGCGGTAAAAGAATTCGCCTGCAATTCAAGACGCCTGCAGAATTCCATCCCTGGGTGGGGAAGATCCCCTGAAAGACATGGCAACCCTCTCCAGTATTCTTGCCTGGGCAATCTCACGGACAGAGGAACCTGGCAGGTCACTCCACGGGGTCACAAAGAGCTGGACTCAGCCACTAAACAACAAAGAATCTGATGAATATCAGAACTACCCAGAGAACTAATAAACACGAGAAAGAAGGCGAGTCGTGGGGGCACAGTAAGGTCCGTGCCTGTTTTACCAAGTTCCCCGGTGAAAGAGTTTCAGTATCCGACAGTCTCAGTCGATATCCTAGGTTAGACAAAATTTACCTTCCCTCTGGGCACAGGTCCATTCTTCCAATCTGACAGGGTTTTCCAACCACTGTCAAAAGGCACACGCGCGCAGTTATGATTATAGGGCTGGAGGACGGCGTCGGGCCCTGAGGCCGACTTCCGCTCTTTATGGGGCCGCTCTCGGGGTCACGTGACTATCACAGAGCGGAACCGGAAGGGCCTGCAGAGGTTGCCGGAGAAGACTGCTGTTTCGGTGAGCTGAAGAGATGAACAAATCTCCCAGACCCAGGGGTCCGTGCAAAGGCAGTTGTCTTGGCGTCATAACCTCAGCGTCCTCATCCACCTTCACACTCTTCCTAGGATTCCGACAAACGGACTTGCTGGGAGGGTTGGGGTGTGAGGAAGAGCCAGAGGCTGGGGGAGGGTGCATAAGAAGCGCTTAGAGGAGATGGAGCCAATTTCAGGGCCTCTAATTACTGTGAAAAGTGAAAGTGTTGGTCGCTCAGTCTGTCCCACTCTGCAACCCGCCGGCTCCTCTGTCCCTGGAATTCTCTGGGCAAGAATACTGCAGTGGGCCATTCCCTTCTCAGGGGGCTTTTCCCAACCCAGGGATCAAACCCACGTTCAAACCCGTTTCTAGAACATTACTGTTCTCAAACTTTGGCGGTGGTTAACAGATTACGCTTGTGAAAGGACAAGGTGTGAGCATGAGGGATTAACAGCTAGGGCCTTGAGAGTCAACTTTAGAATTTAAAAGAAGGCTCTAATACACCTCGGCGAAGAACTGAATTCCTAAATCTCTAGAGGGAAGGAAAAAATGGTTTTTACAGGTAACAGTTGTTACATAACTCAAATGGCATTGTAAGAAAAACTTGAGAGTTCAAAACGAGAATTGCTGTTAAATATTTAGCCCTCGAATCAATTTCATAGATTTGGGGACGCACTTACTTGCCTACTTCAGAGTTCCTCAGGTGAAGGTTGTGGACCAGGTACTACCTAACAACCCCTCCAGTTCACAGTTCCAGTTCTGTGACCCTTTATGGCTGGAATTCGATTTAGTATGCCCTAAGATGCCACCACGCTTCCCCAACGGCTCAGCGGTAAAGAATCTGCCTGCAGTGCAGGAAACATGGGTTCTATCCCTGGACCTAGAAGATCCCCTTGAAAAGGAAATGGCAACCCACTGCAGTATGTTTGCCTGGGAAACCCCATAGACAGAAAGTCTGGCAGGCTACAGTCCATAGCGTTGCAAATAGTTGGATACGACTGAACAAGTAAGTGTGTGAGCACCTTAAAAGGAATAATATACTATTTAATGTCCTGCCACTGAGGCAATTTAATAGGATAATCTACAAGTGTCTTGAGTCAACTGTATTTTATTTTTATTTTATAACTTTATACTAAATCGTGACCAAAGTCTGAAATTATTAAGAAACACTGCATTTCTCTTTGAGCAAAACAATATTTAAAACACAATGCTGGAAAATAATGTCAGCATTTTTTCCTGTTATTTCACATTGCACATGAGGCCAGTATACTTTATGGTATAGATAGCCATGCTCATATAATAGCACTCCCATAGATAATCAAAAAAATTGTGTGGGGTTTCACAAGTGTGTGGGTATTGCTTGCCTATTCTAAACACCATGTTCTGGTCGTCATACCTGCTTTGCTGTTTGCCTCTTTCTCATTGTCAGTTCAGTTCAGTTCAGTCACTCAGTCGTGTCCGACTCTTTGCGACCCCATGAATCACAGCATGCCAGGCCTCCCTGTTCATCACCATCTCCCGGAGTTCACTCAGACTCATGTCCATCGAGTCGGTGATGCCATCCAGCCATCTCATCCTCAGTCGTCCCCTTCTCCTCCTGCCCCCAATCCCTCCCAGCATCAGTCTTTTCCAATGAGTCAACTCTTCTCATGAGGTGTCCAAAGTACTGGAGTTTCAGCTTTAGCATCATTCCTTCCAAAGGAATCCCAGGGCTGATCTCCTTCAGAATGCCCTGGTTGGATCTCCTTGCAGTCCAAGGGACTCTCCAGAGTCTTCTCCAACACCACAGTTCAAAAGCATCAATTCTTTGGCACTCAGCCTTTTTCACAGTACAACTCTCACATCCATACATGACCACAGGAAAAACCATAGCCTTGACTAGACGGACCTTAGTCGGCAAAGTAATGTCTCTGCTTTTGAATATGCTATCTAGGTTGGTCATAACTTTTCTTCCAAGGAGTAAGCATCTTTTAATTTCATGGCTGCAATCACCATCTGCAGTGATTTTGGAGCCCAAAAAAATAAAGTCTGACACTATTTCCCCATCTATTTCCCATGAAGTGATGGGACCAGATGCCATGATCTTCGTTTTCTGAATGTTGAGCTTTAAGCCAACTTTTTCACTCTTCTCTTTCACTTTCATCAAGAGACTTTTTAGTTCCTCTTCACTTTCTGCCATAAGGGTGGTGTCATCTGCATATCTGAGGTTCTGACACATGGTACCATCTTAGTCAAAACTGACCTTTCCTTGGGGTGGGAATGGAGGGATAAATTAGCAGCTTGGGGTTAACATACACTCACTACTATACATATAATATAACCAACAGAACCTACTACTTTGTGATAACCTACAATGGAAAAGAATTTTTGAATATATATATGTATAACTGAATCACTTTGCTGGACACCTGAAACGAACACATTGTCAATCAACTACACTTACTGCAATTTAAAGAAAGAACAAACTGACCTTTTCTCAGCCCGCATTTCTACAGTCCTTTAGCGGTGTGTAGGGCAAGAAAGACCATATTTATTGGATGAAACGTTTCCAAAAGAAATTATAAAGTAGCAACGTTAAATGAAATTAAAATTTCTAAGGATGAGCCAAAATGTAAACACTCTATAATATTTTGTGTAACAGAAACAAAAGTTGAATGACCATGCTTCTCATAAAAAATGGATAGAATTGAGTGTATGTGATTCAGAAAGTTTAAAAAGTGAAAGGGAAAACTTATCAATAGTAAGTTGTGCACTTACTATTAGTTTCGCTTTACAAAAATTGGAGTGAGTGGGTATTGGAAAAGGAGAGGAACTGAAACTTCACAGTTCCAGAGTTTCAGGACTTCGCATGTAATTTCAAAATAATCTCTGACATTGTTTTCTCTCTCTCCCTTGTGCTGGAATAACTGCCATATGACTCTAACTGGTAGTTAAATCAGGGAGGTGATGGGATTAATAAGGTGAGGCAGCAACATGTTGGAGAAAAAAATACAAGCAATCACTTCAAGCAGCTGTGAGACTTTCAATAAAGCACTTAATTTCCCAGATCTACTATTTGAATGAGATTGAACTAAACAAACTAGTTTTATTCCAACTTTAATGTTTTTATTATTCCTTTAATGGTTATTACATTAACACATAACACAAAATCAAGCTTTGCAATAAAACAGCATAATGTTAGTGACTTGTGCTCACAACATAAACCCCTAATGAAAATGACACATGCCTCTGATAGTCCTGACAAATGGGTGACGACATTATTTCCCCTAAGTGAAAGAATAACTCAGAATCCTTCTCAACACGAAATTCAGAGTCATCGCTTCATCCATTCGTTTGTTCATTCATTAATTTGTTCATTCATTTATTCATGCAACAAATATTTGTTCTCTGCCTCTTCTGAGTTCCACTGTGAAACAAGATATAGTCAGCCCCTGTCCTCAGAGGGTGTACACATTTTAGAAAAGACAGGCATTGATGCAAGTAATTACAGCAAGATGAAATGCAGCATGAGAGATGAAACCCTTTTTTCTCTACCTGGTTTGAAATTTAGACACTCTTAAGATAGAAGTTTGGCGTGGGGTGGCTCCTCTTGGCCATTCCTGCACCATTGCAGCTGGTTTTAGAAAAGGCAGAGGAACCAGAGATCAAATTGCCAACATCTGCTGGATCATTGAAAAAGCAAGAGATTTCCAGACAAACATCTGTTTCTGCTTTATTGACTATGCCAAAGCCTTTGACTGTGTGGATCAGAATCAACTGTGGAAAATTCTGAAAGAGATGGGAATAGCAGACCACCTGACCTGCCTCTTGAGAAACCTATATGCAGGTCAGGAAGCAACAGTTAGAACTGGACATGGAACAACAGACTGGTTCCAAATACGAAAAGGAGTACGTCAAGGCCGGATATTGTCACCCTGCTTATTTAACTTGTATACAGAGTACATCATGAAAAATGCTGGGCTGGAAGAAGCACAAGCTGGAATCAAGATTGCTGGGAGAAATATCAGTAACTTCAGATATGCAGATGACACCACCCTCGTGGCAGAAAGTGAAGAGGAACTAAAAAGCCTCTTGATGAGAGTGAAGGAGGAGAGTGAAAAAGTTGGCTTAAAGCTCAACATTCAGAAAACGAAGATCATGGCATCTGGTCCCATCACTTCATGGGAAATAGATGGGGAAACAGTGTCAAATTTTATCTTAGGGGAGCTCCAAAATCACTGTAGATGGTGATTGCAGCCATGAAATTAAAAGACGCTTACTCCTTGGCAGGAAAGTTATGACCAACCTAGATAGCATATTGAAAAGCAGAGGCATTACTATGCCAACAAAGATCCATCTAGTCAAGGCTATGGTTTTTCCAGCAGTCATATATAGATGTGAAAGTTGGACTGTGAAGAAAGCTGAGTGCCGAAGAATTGATGCTTTTGAACTGTGGTGTTGGAGAAGACTCTTGAGAGTCCCTTGGACTGCAAGGACATCCAACCAGTCCGTTCTAAAGGAGATCAGTTCTGGGTGTTCTTTGGAAGGAATGATGCTAAAGCTGAAACTCCAATACTTTGGCCACCTCATGAGAAGAGTTGACTCATTGGAAAAGACTCTGATGCTGGGAGGGATTGGGGGCAGGAGGAGAAGGGGACAACAGAGAAGATGGCTGGATGGCATCACTGATTCAATGGACATGAGTTTGGGTGAACTCCGGGAGTTGATGATGGACAGGGGGGCCTGCCGTGCTGTGATTCATGGGGTCTCAAAGAGTCGGACACGACTGAGCGACTGAACTGAAGATAGAAGTTTAAGAAAATAGGTTACAGAATTTACATAGTTTCCCATATAAGGACTTCCACTCACATTAGGTATTTCTGTGACAGGGAGATTTTAATAGCTCCTTATAGCTGAGCACATTGTTATTTCAACAATGGAAAAGTTCAGTCGAGCTTCCCTGGTGGTTCAGATGGTAAAGAATCCGTCTGCAATGCAAGAGACCTGGGTTCGATCCTTGGGTTGGGAGCAGCGCATGGCAACCCACTCCACTATTCTTGCCTGGAGAATCCCCATGGACAGAGGAGCCTGGCAGGCTACAGTCCACGGGGTCACAGAGTCTGACACAACTGACCTGCTAAGTACAGCACAGCACCAGGGTTCAGTCATTAGGAGAGAAGGAGTATCAGGTGGGCAGGAGCACTCTCTGCCTTTGTGTTTAACAGTTTCCTCGTGTTTACTAGTTTCCTCGACTAGTCACATTCATTTTCTAATTCTCACTTGGCAATATTCATTTCCATATAATATAAATTTGTTAGATTTCTTAGTTATGAAATAACTGTTACCTAATTGTCTACAGCCCTAGGTATACCTTTTCATCTTTATTTGTAGAATACTATCAGTGTACTATAAATTATTTCACTGAAATGTGTTAGTCCAATCAAACTGCTATAATGAAACAGTATATTCTTGGGGGGCTTATACACAACAGAAGCTTATTTTTCATAGTTCTGGAGGCTGGGAATCCAGGCTCATGGCAGAGACTACATTTAATGAGAGCTTCCAGGCTCATAGACAGGCTTCTTGCTATGTTCTCACATGGTGGCAAGGACCAGAGAGCCCTGGGGGTCTCTTTTGTGAGCACATTAATCCTACTCATAAGGGCTCTGTCTTCTCCCAGAGACCCCCGTTTCCCAATACCATCACATCAAGCATTAGGATTTCAGCTATGAATTGGGGAGAACACAAACATTCAAACCATAGCAATAAGTAATTCCTGATATTTGAAGGAATAACATACTTTACAAAAGAGATAAGGGGAATAACCACTTTCTATTATGATTAATTACTGCAGAACTCAAATTGTTTTGTGTATGTTCCTACTATGGATTTTTTAAAGTATCAGAATTGGAGAGGGTGTGGAGAAAAGGGAACTTTCTTACACTGTTGGTGGGAATGTAAATTGATGCAGTCACTATGGAAAGCAGAATGGAGTTTCCTCAAAAAACTAAAAATAGAGTTGCCATATGATCCAGCAATCCCACTCCTGGGCATATACTCAGATAAAATTCTAATGTGAAAAGACATAGGTGTCCCTATGTTCATAGCAGTACTATTTACAATAGTACTTCCATGCCAAGACATGGAAACAACCTAAATATCCATCAAGAGATGAATGGATAAAGAAAATGAGGTACATATATAAAAAGGAATATTACTCAGCCATCAAAAAGAACGGAATAATGCCATTTGCAACCACATGGATGGACCTAGAGGTTATAAAACTAAGTGAAGTAAATCAGACAGAGAAAAAACAAATATCATGATATTGCTTATATATGGAATCTAAAATAGGATACAAATCAACCTATCTACAAAACAAAAACAAACTCACAGGTATGGAGAACAGACTTGTGGTTGCCAAGTGGGCAGGATGGATTGGGAGTCTGGGATTAGCAGATACAAACTATTATTTATAGAATGGATGAACAAGGTCCTACTATGTAGCACAGGAAACTGGATTGGATGTCTTGTGACAAACCATAATGGAGAATAATGTGAAGAAGAATATATGTACATGTATAACTAAGTTACTTTGCTGAATAGGAGAAATTAATGCATTAGAAATCAACTATACTTCAATAAATTTTCTTAATTAGCATTTCATAGACATGTTAACCTAAAAGAAAGTGTATCAGCATTAGTGAAAAGAACCAGGAAGCTCTAGATAAGTCTAGCCAATCATAATTCCATTAAACATATTTTAAGAAGGTGAAATTTGAATACATGACAAATTAAAGGGGTGGAAAAAGATATTCCATGCAAATGAAAGCCACATGAAGGTTAGGATAGCTATACTTACATCAGACAAAATAAACTTCAAGCAAAAATTGCAAAAAGAGACAAAGAGGACTTTTTAATACCATATACAAAAATAAATGGAAACTGGATTGGAGACTTAAAATGTAAGATTTGACACTCCTAGAAGAAAACATAGGCAGCACACTGTTCGACATCAGTCTCGGTAAGGTTTCTTTAATGTATCTCCTTCAGGCAAGAAAAAGAAAAGCAAAAATGAATAAATACGACTGCATCTGAAAACCTAAACTGAAAACCTCTGCACAGCAAAGGAAACTAAATGAAAATGCACTCTACTGAATGGGAGGACTGGTGCTGAAGCCCCAATACTTTGGCCACCTGCTGTGAAGAGCTGACTCATTGGGAAAGACCCTGATGCTGGGGAAAGAGTGAAGGCAGGAGGAGGAGGGGGCGGCAGAGGATGAGATGGCTGGAGGGCATCGTCAACTCAGTGGGCGTGAGTGTGAGCAAGCTCCGGGGGACACTGAAGGGCGGGGAGTCCTGGAGTGCTGCAGTCCATGAGGCAGCAAAGAGCCAGACACGGCGTAGTGACTGAGCAACAAATGAGTGGGAGAAGATGCCTGCAAAGGATCGATCTGATGAGCAGTGAACATCCAAAACAGACAAAGAGCCCAGACAACCCAATATTAAAAAAATAATAGCCCAATTAAAAAGTGGGCAGAAGACCTGAATAGACACTTTCCCAAAGAAGACATACAGATGTCCAACAGACATATTACAAGATGATCAACACTACTAATTAGCAGGGAACTAATAGATCAAAACCACAGTGAGCTGGCACCTTGCACCTGTCAGAACGGCTCTCATCAGAAAGAGAACAAATAACAAGTGCGAGTGAGAATGTGGAGGAAGTGGAACCCCTCCTACACTGTTGGTGGGAAAGTAAATTGGTGCAGACACTATGGAAAACAGTATGGAGATTGCTTAAAAAATTAAAAATAGAACTACCATATGATCATGCAATTCCACTTCTGGTACTTTCTTCAGGAAAAGACCACTAGTTTAAAAAGATATATAAACCCCTATGTTCTGTGTGTGTGTGTGTGTGTGTACAGTCATGTCCGACTCTTTGCGACCCCGTGGACAGCAGCCCACCAGGCTCCTCCGTCCATGGGATTCTCCAGGCAAGAGTACTGGAGTGGGTTGCCATTTCCTTCTCCAGGGGATCTTCCCGACCCAGGGATCGAACCCCAGTCTCCCGCATTGGAGGCAGACGCTTTAACCTCTGTGCCACCGGGGAAGCCCATGTATATAAAGATTCTCCCTTTCTTCCACAGTATCTGCCTCGATTTGTCAATGCGTATTTTCATTTGACATGTAATATCATTTCAAGTAAAGGAAAATTTAAAATCTCAAGCATCAGCACGAATGTTACCATTCATCGTTGTACTGCACAATGCTGGTTTCAAATGCAGAGATAAGAGCATCTAACTTGCATCTGCAGAGTCACCAAAATCACACAGTTCATACTCCACAGCTCTTCCATGCATATGCATTCCACTCCTACCAGAAGAGTAGAGACGCCACACGAGACTGGCCCAACTGTTTATACTTCTTTATATGTGCACATTCTGACCCACAGTTTCTTACCTTCAGCTCACTAATGAATAGAGATGGACTGAAAGAAAATTATGAATTGTCCTATCTTTCATTTTCCATCTATGACATCATTTTTAGAGTGGCGAGAAAACAGTTAGAAAATAATAACGCTCCTCAGTTATTCATATTTTATAGAACACCATTGCTCTTCTATGTCCAAAGCAAGCTCTGTCCCAAAGGAACCAGAAAGGCCTCTCAGCACTGTAAGTACCCCCTGGGGCCCCAGGTACAGAGGTACTGATATAGAACCTGCACACAGAAGTGTTCTCAAAAGAAAATTCAGACAGCATTACTTGATACGAATATTTCATTAAGAAACTAACTGGGAATTCACTTCAGTTCAGTCGCTCAGTCATGTCCAACTCTTTGCGACCCCATGAACTGCAGCACACCAGGCCTCCCGGTCTATCACCAACTGCCAGAGTCTACTCAACCCCACATCCATTGAGTGGGTGATGCCATCCAACCATCTCATCCTCTGTCATCCCCTTCTCCTCCTGCCCTCAATCTTTCCCAGCATCAAGGTCTCTTCAAATGAGTCAGTTCTTCACATCAGGTGGCCAAAGTATTGGAGCTTCAGTTTCAACATCAGTCCTTCCAATGAACACCCAGGACTGATCTCCTTTAGGATGGACTAGTTGGATTTTCTTGCAGTCCAAGGGACTCTCAGGAGTCTTCTCCAACACCACAGTCCAAAAGCATCAATTCTTCTGGTGAATTACGAGTCTTCAAACTAGAAGTAGTTAGAAACTTAGCTTTCAGTAGTCAGCTCAGTTCATAAAGCATGAATGAATGAGTTCATTTTTGTGTGATTAGTTACTAACATTTCCACTTTTCTGGAGTAGTAGAATTAGTAAACTTGTTTGTAGCTGATTGGCTACAAAGCAGTCACTGACATTACCATGTCAGTAGTAAGGTCACACTAACATGAAGAAAGCTTAAATCTGTTAAAGGTCAGAGCCCGCCTTTTGGAGAAAACACCTTGACAACAGAATGGAGTTTGCAGTCAGAGCAGTTCGTAGAAAGAAATTAGGTAGTTGTTTGGATTAGGGGATGGAAAATAGGGTTTGGTTGCTAAAACCTTGGCTCCCTGTCCGCCGAAGCCAAACAGAAATACAGAGACAGAGCTTCGAGGAAACAGAAAAGAGTGGCTTCGGTATTTTTCCCAGGCAACAGGGAAAGGCAGAAGGCTAGCGCCTCCAGAATTGTGCCCTCCTCTCTCAAGAATAGGGAGAGGTTTTAATATTCTCATGAAGGCCCTGCCTTTTTTTTTTCTGCAAAGTTTCAAAATGCCACAGTTAGCATCAGGCAACTCAGCAACTGCGACTGGTGTCCCTAAAGTTACAGGCCCATTACCTTCTTTCTGAAATACAGAATGCTACAAGAGAATCAACCCACTCCAGTGCTCTTGCCTGGAAAATCCCATAGACGGAGGAGCCTGGTAGGCTGCAGTCCATGGGGTCGCTAAGAGTCGGACAGGACTGAGCCACTTCGCTTTCACTTTTCACTTTCATGCACTGGAGAAGGAAATGGCAACCCACTCCAGTGTTCTTGCCTGGAGAATCCCAGGGACAGCAGAGCCTGGTGGGCTGCCGTCTATGGGGTCGCACAGAGTCGGACACGACTGAAGCGACTTAACAGCAACAACAGCAGCAAGCGAGTCGGACACTACTGAGCGGGTGAACTGAACCGACAAGAGAGTACAGGGGAGAGGAAGGCCAGGTGCAGAGCAGAATCTACACAGAGTCAAAGAGTACCCACTTTGTCAAGGACGGGTCCAGCTACAAATGTTTGTTAGCAGTAACCACTGAAGAAACAAGCAACATTGTTTAACTCTTGGCTGGTATGTGCCAGAGTCCCTTCACTCATTTCTGGTTTTGCTCTAACTGTGGACCTGAGAAATACTTCGAAAGTAGAATTGACAGGACTGGGTAACCAATAGGACACGGAAAAGCTAAGGGATGATGAAAAATCAGGAAGATTTTCCCAGGCTTCTGGGCAGGTAACTCAATAGATGCTACTCTCATTTTCTGAGAGGCAAAGAGAAAGAACCTGGACCTGAATATTTCAGATGTCTGCAACCTCCCTAACAAAATCCGGCTACTCCAAAAGCTCCTGTTTCGGCTTGCATATCCCTTTAACTGAAGCTTCCCTGGTGGCTCAGAGGTAAGGAATCCGCCTGCAATGCGGGAGCCCTGGGTCCGATCCTTGGGTCGGGAAGACCCCTGGAGAAGGGAACGACCTGCCCACTCCAGTACTCTGGCCTGCAGAACCCCACCCACCCCTTTAACGGCCTCCATGCAGTGGGCTGACTGCTTCAGCCGGCAAACCACGAAGAAGACTCTTCTCGCCAGAGGGAGCCCTTGCGCTCGACCTCGAAGATGGGCGGCGGGCCCAGTAAACCGGAAGCTTTTCTCTCCCTAAAGTCCCCGCCCCTCAAGGCGTCATGGTGGCTCCGCCCCTAAACCCCACAGCCGGGGGCCGGAAAGCGCCCGACCACAGACTCCGCCCCGCGGGAAACGGCCGCGGCCGCGCGAAGGCGCAGTCCCCGCGAGATGGCGTCAGGCGACACCGCCCGGGGGGCGGGGCTTCGCCCACGCCGGGGCGGGCTGCCGCGTCACGTGACCGCGGGCCAATGGGCGCGCGCGGCGGAGAGTTTGAACGCGGACGGCGGCGCGCCCCGAGGTCTGAGGCTGGGGTCCCGGGGGTCCCGGCGCGCGCGGCTGGGCCTTCCCGCGGAGCGTGGTGTGAGCAGAGCGACAGCTGCGGCGGAAGCCGCGGCCCAGGTACCGTTCCGGGCGTCCCGCGAGAGGCGGGTCTGCGGGCCTCACGCCCGCCAGCCCCGGCTGCCTTCTCCGGGGAGGGGGCCGCGGCTTTCCGGCCCCAGGGTCGTCGTGCCGCGCCCCCCGCCGCGGGTCTCCCGGTCCTTCTAGGTCGGCGGCCAGAAGCTCGGGCCTGGGGCCGGCCCGGCCGGCGCCCCTCTCCGAGTCCCTCCTCTGCTCAGTGGGGCCTGACCCTCCCGCCCCGCGGAGATCGGGAGGTGAAGCGTTCGCGGGATTTGAAGCCCAGGCTCGAGCGGAAGGGCCCGCAGGCCGGCAGCCTGAGCTAGTGGCGTCCTTCGCTTTGGCCGCTTCTCCCTCGGGAGAAGCCGCCCTGGCCGGTCTTCCCGGCCGCCCAGCGGCAGGGGCGACGGGTGGAGAGCTCCCGCCCTGGTTCTCTGGAATCCAGACCCCTAAACCCCAGTCCAGGGCGGCCCTATCCTGACTTCTCCAGCCCTGCTGGCCGCCACACCCCGTCTTAAGACCGTCGGCCCAGGCGGGAAGGAAACTTCTGACGGGGCTCATCTCCTTTTTAGTTTTAAGTTGACTTAATGTTCGAACGAAAGTTTTTAAGATAGACTGTGCTTTTAAAATAACTAAGCCAATTTGCTTAGTTGCCTAATTTGTCTGGCTCGCAAACGTCTCCAGGTTTGAACTAAAGAAACTTCCTTGTGGTAGGTAGGGTGTTTTATACATCCCACTTAATGTCAGCGCTTTAAAAATAGTAGTTGTCTTGGCTGTCCTGGAAACATCCCAGTATATATATCTGTATTGGCAGAAAAAGTATTTAAATGAAATCTACAGTATCCGTATTTAAGAGCCCAGAGGAAAATAAGGAACGCCTGGAGAAAATACTCAAGAAAATGTAAGGTTCAGGAAAACATTTGACAAACTCAGAGGAGATGAAGATGTGCTTTGTAGTGAAAACTTATGTATATAGATTGCCATAGGAAACTCTAATTTTTTTTTTTTTTTGTAATTTTAAGATCTGCAAAGTACAATGTAGGGCAAAAGGCGTTCATGCAAAGTAGTCTGTATTTAGTAGCAAAATACTGATGCCATCATAGTGCCTAGTATATAGTAAGCCCCCAGTATTTGTTACAGAATTAATAAGTGGCATATTACAGAGTCTTTAGGTTGGAAATCTTATTGATTAAACCTTCCCTATAGAGTACCTGAGGAGGATAAAATTGTGCCACAAATATTAATGTAATTTAAAAGCTGCAAAATGCAGGTTATTACCAGATTAGCTATCTATTTGGGGCTGATTCTGCAGTTACAAAGGCTCTAATCATTTTTTATGGACAGCCTGTGTTTTCAATTTTGTTTTATACTTGATACCACCCCTTCAAAAATTAAATAATTTCTGTTATTTTTAAAGTCCTAGAGCAGAAGATGGCCAAGGAGAGATGCCTCAAAAAGTCTTTTCAAGATAGTCTTGAAGATATAAAGAAACAAATAAAAGAGAAAAGGAGTAAAAATTTGACAGAGATTAAACGAAAGTCTTTGACCATTGCGCCATGCCAAGCAATCAGTAAGAGACTTTCATGCTTCCTGTACATCACTTTTTAAGATTAGATTTAATTACCGATAAAAAAATTTTTGTTTTCTTTTAGCCAACACTTCCAAAGTGCTAAGCTATGAAGACAACAACAGAATGTTAGCCTTAGCTTTGGAAAATGAAAAGTCCAAATTGAAAGAAGCCCACGATGTCATCTTAAAGCTGAGGAGAGAATGTTACTTCCTCAGCTATCAGCTGTACACACTGAAAAATAAACTTATGTCACAACAGACAGAAGAACCTGCTCAGGTATTTTCATCAGGAAGGCTGGATTTCTTAGGAAGAAAATGTTAAAGCCTTAAATTAGCAATTTAGAGCAATCGTATTTTTTACATTAATTGTACTGATAGCTCTGTTATTCGTGAGTTGGTCAGAATGTCTTTTCTCAGTGCTCTAGCCCCGTAGTTGTGTGTGGCCAGTTAAGAATGCTTCAAGCATACTGGTGATACTCCTATGACTTGCTTCCGAAAGAGTGCAGCAAGACAAGGCATAAAAGAAATAGTTTAGCCTTTTGCATGGCCAGGCCCTTCGAACGGTCAGCAAAGTGAGTCAGAGGGAGGGCAAGTGAGCTGAAGGCCTGGGAGTGGTGGTGGAAGCTGAGTGGTGCAGAAGTGCTGGTCAGTGTTGTCAGTCTTAGCTCTCCTGTGTGGCTCCGCTACACCAGTGGGGTCATTTAAGGACTGCCTTAATTGGGGAGACAAGAAGGAGGTGAGTACTTTATGGAGAATCATTTTTACCTACTAGTTGGCTAAGTTAGGACAGATCAATTCAGTCGCTCAGTCGTGTCCAACTCTGCAACACCATGAACCGCAACACGCCAGGCCTCCCTGTCCATCACCAACTGCCGGAGTCTACCCAAACCCATGTCCATCGAGTCAGTGATGCCATCCAACCATCTTATCCTCTGTCATCCCCTTCTCCCGCCTTCAGTCTTTCCCAGCATCAGGGTCTTTTCCAGTGAGTCAATTCTTCACATCAGGTGGCCAGAGTACGGGAGTTTCAGCTTCAGCATCAGTCCCTCCAGTGAATATTCAGGACTGATTTCCTTCAGGACAACTATACATTAACTGCCAAACAAGAAATATCTTGAACATTTTGCTGTCAGCTTTTTAATCTGATTCTGTTTGTGTCCAGGGATGTTTAGCAAGGCCAGCTAAAACAACACACGGAGAAAGTTTGGTTTAGGATCTTCTCTGGGTCAGTCTCTCCTCATTTTCCTAAAGGCCACTGCCAGGGAAACTCCATGGGGCAGAAAAAGAGGTCACGTGGAAACACTTAGGTGTCCATCTGTTTGCCATACCAGTGAAGACAGCTGTGCTGGCACCTAGGGCAGCAGAAGCCGGAGCCTAGTGCTTAGGGTGGGGGGTGGGCTCAAGAGAGGAGTTAAGTCCTCTCTCCACCTAGAGGAGGGGTCAGTGAAAGGATTCTTGCTTCCCTGCAGCTAAGGTGACTCCATGTCTCTTCTGTGCATAATACATAGAATGTATAGACACACATGCAATATATGCATTGTAGTGTGATAGAGAATCACCTATAAAGATTAGATTTTTTTTCTTTTTAGCCTTTGTGTAAGGGTTAGATTATTAAAAAAAAAAAAATTTTTTTTCCCTCAAAATGTAATCTTTCCTAATTTTTTTTCTTGTTTGGTCAACTAGTGAGGAAAAACATTTCTCCAAAGACATTTGAATCTTCCTCTTCCCTTTTCAGATTTTTGCTGAAATCACACAGAATAGTGTCAAGTGAATATTCAAGAAGATAATCACAAAAACTGGTGAAAAATTCTTTTATTATAGACCTTTTGACATTGATCAATGATTTTTTAGTAATAAAAAGCGTTAGTTGCTCGGTGAGAGTATTAGCATTTAAAACATCAGTTTGTTTTCTGCCACCTTTGATGTGCCACTTGCTCTCGGCCATCGTCTACTTGTGGGTCCTTGTTTCCCAAGACAGTTTGTAGTGATAGAGAAGCTTAAAATGCTTTAGTAAGAATGTTTTTATTTCGTGACTACCAATAATTATCTTGCCTTTTAAGGATTAATCAGAAAGTACCAATAGCGTTTCTTAGGTTTTATTATGGATCTTGTAAAATTTTATATCTCTGTAAATATCCTCCTTTATTTACCTTCAGTAATGCTAGCTTTAGAACATTAGCTGTATTGAGAATCACTCAAAACTTTTATTAACAGGATTAAATTTCCAGTTTTATTTCTGATGAACAGTTTCAACCTATTCATTATGTCTGTATATTGTCTGTCCAACAAATTTCATAAAACAACTGCACTGCATTGGAATGACTTTTAAGGAATCAGACTGGGCCTCTTGTTTCCCTGACACACATCTATTTATACACATCTGCCTAGGTCTACACTGTCTCGCCTTTTCCTTCTGGTGCCATTGGCCGAAGTGTCTGCTCCTATCCAAGGCCAGTCCCTCCCTGTGTGATCCGATTCTCTTCTTTTCTCCTCCTCTAGGGCTTTGCTTCTGAAAGTTTCATCCAGCGTTTATCTCCCTCTACCCAGTTGTTCCAGTTATGTACCAATGTGCTTTAGTATCTCTCTCACCTTAAGAGGAAAAGAAATGGAACCTCTCCTGATCTCATTCTGCTCTCTCATTTCTCTGCTTCCATTTACAGGAGAACTTTTCCAAAGAGAACAGAGCACTTATTGTCTTCCCTTCCTCAGCTTCCATTTGCATTTGAACTCTGTCAGACTTTCACCCCACCATTCTGCTGTCACTGTATATCTGGGTCACCAAAACCTCTGTGTTTCCAAAGTCAGTAACTTTGGCCACTTTGCTTTCTTGTTGGCCTTGAAGTGCTACTATGGTACAGGGATGACTCTGCTGGAAGCGCTCTGACGTCAGCTTTCTCACCATCATCATCTCGTTTACCTTTCTGACTGTTCCATGTATGTCTCTCTTGCTGGCGGCTGCTTTACTCCTAAACATCCGCTGTCCTAGACCCATTGTATCCCGTCCCATAGCTTTAAATGCTGTCTGCCTGCTGGCGACTTCCAAGTCTGTAGCGCGAGATCTACACACACACAGTTATTACTTGATACGTTCACTTAGGTATTCTAAAGACTCTCAGACATACTTTGTGCAAAGCATAAACTCTACTTCTCCCCCTCCCAAAGATACTGTGGACTTCTGCCGCCCTCTGTAAGTCTCGCTCAGCTCAGTAAGGCAGCCCAGCTGCTTGCTCAAGTCAGAACTGCAAGAAGCTTCCCTCTCGCTCACTGTCCCTACCTCCACCCCTATTCAGTGTGAGCACACTCTGTTACCCCAACACCTTCTGGGCTGACGCTTCACACTAGGATTCAGCCCAGGTGGCCATGTCTTGCTTGACTGACTGATGCCTTCTCAGCTGCCTATGCCTTTGGCTCCTTTCAGTCCGTGTTTCACATAGTGGTCTGATTGATCTTTTTAAAACTAAGATCATTCTACTTCCCTGCTTAATATTTAAATGACTTCTCAGTGTGTGTCACGGGCCCCCCCGAGCCCCAGCCAGAGCCAACCAGCTGGGCCCAGAAGAGCAGGCCTCCTTTTAGGAGGGCAGCTGCCTTGGGGTCCACGCCCAACCTGTGTCAGCCACCAAGAGACTGGTCTTTTTCTGGAAAAAAAAGAAAAAGACTTCTCATCACACTTAGACTAAATGCCAAACTCAGGGCCCTCAGGCCCTGCGTCGTCTGGCCCCTGTGTGCCCACCTCCTCCTGGTCTTTCCTGTGACTGTTCCAGCCCCACTGGCCGCCTTTCCTAAACACAGCAAGGGTTTTCCTACATCATGACTTGTACTTTCTATCCCCAGTGCTTCTCCTTCAGGTGCCTGGCTCTTTGCATTTCTTCAGATTTCAGATGAAAGTCATCCCATCTAAAAGCCCTCCAGACATCAGTCACTCTGCCATTTCACCCTGAGTAAATATTTCCTCCACTGCACTTATGACCACTAGCTTTTCTACATTTTCTCTCGCTATGCTAGCCTGTAAGCTGTAAGAGGGTAGCACTCACTCTGCTTTCTAGTTATGGATTCAGTTCCTGGAACAGTCGCTGGGACCATGGCAGACCATCAGTACGTATCTATTGTTGAATAAATGAATGCTTTGTTGTGAATATTTTGGTTGTACCAGTGTTTTCTTTGTTTTAATACATTAACAGAACCTAGAATTATGTCCCTCTGGAATGGACTCCAAAAGTGGAATGGACTCCAATAATGACAGCAACTCCAGAGATTTATTTGTGAAGCATTTACCGTGAGTATCAAACTCATTATTATTAATACCAGTAAATATTTAACTGTGATCCATTTGTGAAAGGAAAGTAGCATCATACTGACTCATGTATTTGAAGTCTGATACTCTCTCAAGAATGTATTTAAGAAAATTTGATACGTTGAAATTCTGTCCTGTGTAGCCACACCAAAGCTTTCTTCTATTTAGTTACTTTTTGATGTCTAGGGATAAGAAGCTTCTCTTGAAGCTTCATTTGTATTTTTCTTGTATCGTGTTTTTATTCTAAGAATTGGATATTCGAATGTTGGTTATTTTGCCAGTAACACAAATAGTCTGGTTTAGAAAAGAAATCTAATAAACTACCATAGTTAACAAATCGTCACACTGACTTGCTTATCCAGTTTGTTCTGAAATACCATCAGACCTCATATACTCCTTCTCTTGAATTAGGGTACTTTATTTGTTTGCTTATGAATTACTGAAATAAAATTAGATTAGTCAAACGCACAGATCTCACAGAGTGCAGTGAGCTGGACTGATATATACGCCTGTGAACTGAAGCCTGGATTAGAGTGCAGAGCATTGCCATTGCTCTGGCCAGGATTTCTCAGCTGAGCACTGCTGACTGTTTGGACTGGATCATTCTTTGTTGTGGGTGTGGTCGTAAGCACTGTGGGCATTTAGCAGCATCCTCGGCCTCTACCCACCAAATGCCAATAGCAACCCCCTCTAATAGTTGTAAGAACCAAACGTGTGTCTAGACATTGCCAGATATTCTGAGGACCCAGGGGAGAGTGGGCAGGTTAAGTGTCCCCAGGTGAGAGCTCCTGTCATAAACCATTCCTTCATGTCCCTTTTGAGTTTGTGCCTTTGTGCCCCTTTCCTTGTGGAAGTAATCACTAATTGATTTCTGTCCCCATATTAATTTTAATCATGAGTAGTTTTTAAACTGTTGAATATTAAGATCTGATGCAGTATTTATGTGATGGCCAAAAAATAAGATGAGGTAATTGAATTTTTATAAGATTTCTAGAATTGTTATTGATTGGTTGCTATTACTCTGTTTCCACAACTTGTACTTAAGTTTTGACGTCTAGAGGGGTAAATTCTGTATAGAAAAAAAGAATAAAATTAGAATGAAATGGCCATATTAAAGCATAAAAATGGAAATTTCATATTCCATGAACCAAAGGGACAAAATTCTTTAAAGCAAGTGAACAGTGTGAATTCAGAGGAGTCAGTAGGTAAATGCCACAAAAGAATGTTGGACCACAGAAAATCACAACTTGGCTAATGATACAGTAGGCTCCAGAAGAGGCATCTAACTGAGCTTCTTTCAATGTAGTCTATGCATCAATCTGATTGGCTGTTTCTCCAGTAAAATAAAATGATGAGTTAGGGAAAGTGTTCAGGAGAAACTGTTCAATTTGATGTGTTCCTCCTAGGGGGAGTTGAGTATCAGTCACAACAGACCTGCCTCCATGTCATCATCATAAGTGTTTCTTGGTTTCCTTTGAGACAGAACAGATATACTGATATAGAATGGAATTATGAAATGTTACTAAAAGAAAAAAACTTTGTAGAAAATCTTAAATTCTTTTATTGCATAACTGTTTTAAGTTTTTTGTTTTTTATTGGTACTTTCTAAGGCAAGTTCTTGAGGATGCTGACTGTCCAGGACAAAAAGAATCATTCCAAGTGGAAGGTAATTCAGATGAAAATCTAAAAATACTGTTAAGGCACAATGAGATCTTTGAGAACAAGTAGCAATTAAATTTCTCTAATTTTTGTTTTTTTTACCTTTTAAAATCTGCTCATCTGGTATTCTGCTCAAAGCAAATATCTATCTATTTTACACAGAATAACAAAAGAGTTTTAAAATCCATCCATTTTTATTTTTCCAAATCTGTAGTCAGAAACCTTGGTTACAACTGTGGCTGCAGTTTACTGAGCCTACTATGTGTTACACTCTGTTGGGCACTTAACATACATTTTCTTACTTAACCCTTGTAACAACCTTGGAATATATAGGTACAGACAGTCAAAAGGAAGTAAATAGTAAGCTCCCCAGATTTTTATTTATTTAGAGTAAATGGAAAACTACAGAAAGAATCTTCATTAGTTCCATTTTTAACTTTGAATTCTAACATTCTTAATTTAAATTTCCATAAAGTGAACGTGTTTTTCTCATTTATTTTTTTAATTCTCAGAGCCAGTACCTACTGTTTCTCAAGACAGACCAGGATTTGATTTGGATTCAAGTGAAGATAAGTCAACTGATATTGTCTTACCTAGAACTATATCTCTCCGTCGTGGTTTAAAGAAATACATTAACAGTCCATGTCAAACTAGTGCTGTGGACGATTTTGGAATCAGTCATTTGTCAGAGGACTCTTTGGAACTAGAAAGGATTAGATTTGTAGGCCCACCAATAAACACACGGATACCTGAAAATGTAGAACAAAGTGTTTGTCGATACAACAGGAGTCAAATTTACTTATCACCAAGGCTCATTCACCCAGGACGATCTGCCAAAACAAAGAAAGACGTTTATGACTGTAAATCACAACAAACTAAAAGTAAGCACAGAGGTGCCAAAGAAAGAAGAGGAAAAGAGAAAGCTAACAAAAGGGGAAAATCAAACTCTGTATCGAAGTATAAAGGGAGCAAAAGTGAAAATAAAACTGTTTCCCAAAAAAAGTTGAATGAAGTTGTCACCTCCTGTGATGCTTACAATTTTAATTTGGAAGAGGGTGTTCACCTTACTCCTTTCCGGCAAAAAGTGTGCAATGATGCTACAAGAGAAGAAACCAACAATGACTCTGAAGTGAGCGTCTGTGAATCAAGCTGTTCAGGAGATGATTCTGATGACCTCTATGTTCCCACATGCAAGTCCAGTCCAGATCTCAGCAGTGAATCAGCCAGCAGTCTGGTCCCCAGGCCTCGGCCTAAAAGAGCACTGAGACGTGGGGGCTCTGAGACAACGGAGACGCCTCCTGGTAAGTGATTTACTTGCCGGCCTGCACTCTTGATGTTTATGATAAAGGATCACTCCTGGTACTTACATACTAGCATTTGCCATCTGCTTCTCTGGAGGAGGTTATAGACTTACCATCTGTCTCTTTGGGGAAAATTAAATAGTGGGGGACTGGAGGTGCAAACCACAGTGTGTTGCTTTGACATACTTTAAGCTAATTTAAATCCTCTTTAAGAACAAACAGTACTTGTCACGGAGAAAGTGTTTTCACTTGGAGTAAATGAAACCTTCCAAAGCAGGGAAAGTTGTGGAGTTAGGTTGAATTTAAATGCCTATTATGCACTCCCCCAAAACATCCCCCTGAAAATGAAACTGAAATTAAATCCAGCAACCTGTAATTTTAATGACTTTGCTCTATCGTCAACTTGACAGGATCCAGAATTTAAAATACTTTTCTATTTAGTGAAGGTGGCCCAATAAGATCAAGAAAACCTTTTCCTCAATTCCTTAGTAGCATTTTATAAGGCGTGTAAAACATCTAAAAACTGCGGCTTAGAAGATCTTGCTTTCTTTGGTTAGATCAGAAAGTAGCCCAGCTATTGACAGTACAGCCTGCTGCTGCCCACAGAGAGTCTCATCTGGGAACTATATTAACAGTTACCGTGCGAACATAAACAGGCAAGTTTTATCATTCTCAAAATGCTGTTGCGCTAGCTCATTTGATCCCCATGGCGGCACTGTTAGGGTTGTTATGATGGTGTTAGTCAGTTATATCTGACTCTTCGTGACCCTGTGAATTGTAGCCCACCAGACTCCTCTATCCATGGGATTCTCCAGGAAAGAATACTGAAGTGGGTTGCCATTCCCTTCTCCAAGGGGTCTTCCCTATGGAGGGATCCAACCCAGGTCTCCTACATTGCAGGCGGATTCTTTACTGTCTGGGCCACCAAGGAAGCCTCTAGTTAGGTGGCAAAAAGTCAAAGTCGCTCAGTCGTGTCTGACTCTTTGTGACCCCATGGACTCCATGGAGTTCTTCAGGCCAGAATACTGGAGTGGGTAGCTGTTCCCTTCTCCAGGGGATCTTCCCAACCCAGGGATTGAACCCAGGTCTCCTGCACTGCAGGCAGATTCTTTACCAGCTCAGCCACCAGGGAAGCCCAGTTAGGTGCTTCAGTTCAGTTCAGTAGCTCAGTGGTATCCAACTCTTTGCGACCCCATGGACTGTAGCAAGCCAGGCCTCCCTGTTCATCACCAACTCCTGGAGTTCACTCAAACTCATATCTGTTGAGTCTGTGAGGCCATCCAACTATCTCATCCTCTGTTGTCCCCTTCTCCGCCTTCAATCTTTCCCAGCATCAGGGTCTTTTCCAGTGAGTCAGTTCTTCGCATCAGGTGGCCAAAGTATTGGAGCTTCAGTCTCAGCCTCAGTCCTTCCAATGAAGATTCAGGGTTGATCTCCTTTAGGATGGACTGGTTGGATGTCCTTGCAGTCCAAGGGACTCTCAAGAGTCTTCTCCAGCAGCACAGTTCAAAAGCATTAATTCTTCAGCACTAAGCTTTCTTTATGGTCCAACTCTCACATCCATACGTGACCACTGGAAAAACCATAGCCTTGACGAGATGGACCTTTGTTGGCAAAGTAATGTCTCTGCTTTTTAATAGGCTGTCTAGGTTGGTCATAGCTTTTCTTCCAAGGAGTAAGCGTCTTTTCATTTCACGGCTACAGTCGCCATCTGCAGTGATTTTGGAGCCCCAAAAAATAAAGTCAGCCACTGTTTCCACTGTTTTCCCATTGGTAGCATGCAAATATCTCTTTTAAGAAGTATGCTGTGACGATTTTAGAGTAAATCAAACGAGACTGGCCGAATGCTGATAATTACTGAAGCTGAGTAAACGGGGGCTCATACTGTTGTCTCCATCTTTGTGTACTTAAATTTTCATAAGTTTTTAAAGGAAAAAAAGCACTAATGTAAACTCAGTTTGGTCCCCAGACCTTCAGCATCACCTGGAAACTTCTTAGAAAAGCAGAATCTCATGCCATACCCCACATCCTTGAATCATAATCTGTATCTTTTTAACAAATTTCCTGGAAGATTGATATACGGGTAAAAGTTTTAGAAGCTTTATTCCAGAACATAGCAACTGATCTGATGTTGTTTAACCATAGTTTCCAAACCAAAAGTTGGAATAATTAGTATAATACAATTTGTCTATGTAGAGACAAGAAAGGCAGAATATCTGAAACCCAGGTAGCCTGAACAATGATCATTAAACATAAAATCCCTTTACAGTTAAAGTTCAGTTTTTCCTGGGAAAGCGTTTGCTTTTTAAAGCAATTTGAAGAGATTATTGGCATTGTAGTGTCTGACTGTGTGCTGGGTGCCTGCCTCTCACTATGGATGTAGCCCCAGGTAGAATAACTTGGCTGTTTCTTACAGGAAAAACTTCGGGTAACTTTTTAATCTTCCCGCTTTATTAGCACACATGCATGCTCAGTTGTCTTCAACTCTGTGGCCCCGTGGACTGTGGCCCGCCAGTCTTCCCTGTCCTGGGATTCTCCCCGCAGGAATACTGGAATGGGTTGCCGTTTCTTCCTCCAGGGGATACCCAGGGGTCGAACCCACATCTCCTACCTGGGCAGGTGGATTCTTTACTCCTAGCACCAGCTGGAAAGCTTTACTAGAGGGAACCCCGTTTCTCCTGGTTTACACAGAGACCATGACTTAGAATTCTGTTTTATTTAGTATTTGGTTGGCCAAAAAGTTCACTTGGGTTTTTCCGTTAACACTGTGTGGAGAATAGAATGCACTTCAGTGGCTTTCTGAGACTGTAAGAAGTCAGTTGGTGATAACCTTTGGAGTTAGAAGGGACTGAGACCTGGATAATTTGAAAGAATAAGGTGTGACTAAGTGAAGTTGCATAGTTGAAACTAATTCATTGTGCCCCAGCTATCATGGAGGAATCTTCTTTTTTTTCTTTAAATTTTTAAGAACTTTTAGTAAGCTATTGTTCTAGTAAATTCTTCACAGCCACAATAATTATTTCAGTGTTATACTGAGAGGAAAAGATGAACAAGTTTTTTAAAACCTATATATAAAATGCTGGATTTTGTGTATTTAAAGTTTTTTCACTGAAGATACTTGCTTTACAGTATTGTACTGGTTTCTGCCACACATCAGCATGAGTCACCCACGGGTGTGCACATGGCCCCCTCGCGTGCGCACCTCTCAGCCCACCCCACCTGCTAGGTTGCGGAGAGCACTGGCGCCGCGCTCTGTCCACATGTGCTGATGGGCGTCTCCCTGCCGCTCTCAGCTCCTCCCACACTGCCCACAAGCATGTTCTCTAGGTCTGTCTCCATCGCTGCCCTGCAAATAAGTTGACCAGTACCACCCTTCTAGATTCCATACACGTGCGTCAGTATACAATATCTTTCTTAGGTCACTCTGTACACTAGGCTCTAAGTTCAACCGCATCATTAACTGACTCAAATGTGTCCTATTTTAAGGCTGAGTAACTTTCAATGGTATCAGTCAGTTCAGTTCAGTTGTGTCCAACTCTTTGCACCCCCACGAATCGCAGCACGCCAGGCTTCCCTGTCCATCACAATCTCCCGGAGTTTACCCAAACCCATGTCCATCAAGTCGGTGATGCCATCCAGCCCTCTCATCCTCTGTCGTCCCCTTCTCCTCCTGCCCCTAATCCCTCCCAGCGTCACAGTCTTTTCCATTGAGTCAACTCTGCATGAGCTGGCCAAAGTATTGGAGTTACAGCTTTAGCATCAGTCCTTCCAAGGAACACCCAGGACTGATCTCCTTTAGAATGGACTGGTTTGATCTCCTTGCAGTCCAAGGGACTCTCAAGAGTCTTCTCCAACACCACAGTTCAAAAGCATCAATTCTTCGGCACTCAGCTTTCTTTATAGTCCAACTCTCACATCCATACACGACCACAGGAAAAACCATAGCCTTGACTAGACGGACCTTTGTTGGCAAAGTAATGTCTCTGCTTTTTAATATGCTGTCTAGTTTGTCATAGCTTTCCTTCCAAGGAGTAAGCGTCTTTTAATTTCATGGCTGCAGTCACCATCTGCAGTGATTTTGCAGCCCAGAAAAATAAAGTCTGACACTGTTTCCACTGTTTCCCCATCTATTTCCCATGAAGTGATGGGACCGGATGCCATGATCTTCGTTTTCTGAATGTTGAGCTTTAAGCCAACTTTTTCACTCTCCTCTTTCACTTCCATCAAGAGGCTTTTTAGCTCCTCTTCACTTTCTGCCATAAGGGTGGTGTCATCTGCATATCTGAAGTTATTGATATTTCTCCCAGCAGTCTTGATTCCAGCTTGTGCTTCTTCCAGCCCAGTGTTTCTCATGATGTACTCTGCATAGAAGTTAAATAAGCAGGGTGACAATATCCAGCCTTGACGTACCCCCTTTCCTATTTGGAACCAGTCTGTTGTTCCATGTCCAGTTCTAACTGTTGCTTCCTGACCTGCATACAGGTTTCTCAAGAGGCAGGTCAGGTGGTCTGGTATTTCCATCTCTTTCAGAATTTTCCACAGTTTATTGTGATCCACACAGTCAAAGGCTTTGGCATAGCCAATAAAGCAGAAATAGATGTTTTTCTGGAACTCTCTTGCTTTTTTGATGATCCAGCGGATGTTGGCAATTTGATCTCTGGTTCCTCTGCCTTTTCTAAAACCAGCTTGAACATCTGGAAGTTCATGGTTCATGTATTGCTGAGGCCTGGCTTGGAGAATTTTGAGCATTACTTTACTAGCGTGTGAGATGAGTGCAGTTGTGCGGTAGTTTGAGCATTCTTTGGCATTGCCTTTCTTTGGGATTGGAATGAAAACTGACCTTTTCCAGTCCTGTGGCCACTGCTGAGTTTTCCAAATTTGCTGGCATATTGAGTGCAGCACTTTCACAGGATCATCTTGTACCACAATTTCTGTATCCATTCATCTGTTGATGAACATCTAGGCTGCTTCCATGTCCCAGCTACTGCAAAAAGTGCTGTGGTGAACACTGGGGTGCATGCATCTCTTTCCCAATCACAGTCTCCTCAGGGTATAGCCCACTAGTGGGATTGCTGGATCATGTGGTAGCTCTATCCCTAGTTTTTAAAGCAGGCTCCATACTGCTCTTTGTATGTGGCTGTGTCAGGTTACATTCCCAACAGTGCAAGAGGGTTCCCTTTTCTCCACATCTCTGCAGAATGTATTGGTTGTAGATTTTTTAATGATGGCCTTTCTGCCTGGTGTGCGGTGGTACCGCACTCTGATCATGAGCATGTCGAGAATCTTCTTGTGCGTTTGCTGGCCATCTGTTTATATCGTCTTTAGAGGAAAGTCTGTTTAGGTCTTCTGTTTTTCTGGTATTGAGTTGTGTGAGCTGCTTGTATATTTTGCAGAGTAATCCTTTGTCAGTTTTGTTTGCAATTATTTTTTCTCATTCTGAGGGTTGTCTTTTAATCTTGTTTATCGTTTACATTGCTATGCCCTTCAGAGGGCTTCCCTGGTAGCTCAGCTGGTAAAGAATCCTCCTGCAATGCAGGTGACCCTGGTTTGATTCCTGGGTCAGAAAGATCGCCTGGAGAAGGGATAGGCTACATCCTCCAGGATTCTTGGGCTTCCCTGGTGGCTCAGCTGGTGAAGAATCTGCCTGCAGTACAGGAGACCTGGGTTAGGAAGATCCCCTGGAGAAGGGAATGGTTACCCACTCCAGTATTCTGGCCTGGAGAACTCTATGGGGTCACAAAGAGTCAGACACAACTGAGTGACTCACTTTGCTGTGCAAAAGCTTTTAAGTTTTATTAAGTCCCATTTGTTTACTTTTGTTTTTATTTCCATTACTCTAGGAAGTGGGTCACAGAGGATCTTGCTGTGATGTATGTCAATGAGTGTACTGCCTATATTTTCCTCTAAGAGCTTTATACTTTGTGGCCTTATATTTAAATCTTTAATCTATTTTGAGTGTATTTTATTTGTATGGTATTAGAAGGGCTTCTCTGGTGGCTCAGACAAAAGAATCTGCCTGCAAGCTGAGAAACCTGGATTTGATCCCTGTGTCAGGGAGATCCTCTGGAGAAGGAAACGGCGATCCACTCCAGTATGCTTGCCTGGAGAATCCCATGGACAGATGGTATTAGAAGGCGTTCTAGTTTCATTCTTTTACATGTCGCTGTCAGGTTTTCCCAGCACCACTTGTTGAAGAGGCTGTCTTTTCTCTATTGTGTATTTTTCCTCCTTTGTCAAAAAAAGGTACCCATGGGTGCGTAGGTTTGACTGAACTGAACTGACCGACCGTATTGGCTTGATGACTGTAGTTTTGTAGTATAGTCTGAAGTCAAGAAGGTTGATTCTTCCAGCTCCGTTCTTCTTTCTCAAGATCGCTTTGGCTATTTGGTGACTTTTGTGTTTCCATAAAAATTATGAAATTTTCTGTTCTGTGAAAAATAAAAATGGTAGTTCAGTTCAGTTCAGTCGCTCAGTCGTATTCGACTCTTTGCGACCCCATGAATCGCAGCACACCAGGCCTCCCTGTCCATCACCAACTCCCAGAGTTCACTCTGACTCACGTCCATCGAGTCCATGATGCCATCCAGCCATCTCATCCTCAGTCGTCCCCTTCTCCTCCTGCCCCCAATCCCTCCCAGCATCAGAGTGTTTTCCAATGAGTCAACTCTTCACATGAGGTGGCCAAAGTACTGGAGTTTCAGCTTTAGCATCATTCCTTCCAAAGGAATCTCAGGGCAGATCTCCTTCAGAATGGACTGGTTGGATCTCCTTGCAGTCCAAGGGACTCTCAAGAGTCTTCTCCAACATCACAGCTCAAAAGCATCAATTCTTCGGCACTCAGCCTTCTTCACAGTCCAACTCTCACATCCATACATGACCACTGGAAAAGCCATAGCCTTGACTAGACGGACCTTTGTTGGCAAAGTAATGTCTCTGCTTTTTAATATGCTGTCTAGTTTGTCATAGCTTTCCTTCCAAGGAGTAAGCGTCTTTTAATTTCATGGCTGCAGTCACCATCTGCAGTGATTTTGGAACCCCCCAAAATGAAGTCTGACAGTTTCCACTGTTTCCCCATCTATTTCCCATGAAGTGATGGGACCAGATGCCATGATCTTCGTTGTCTGAATGTTGAGCTTTAAGCCAACTTTTTCGCTGTCCTCTTTCACTCTCATCAAGAGGCTTTTTAGTTCCTCTTCACTTTCTGCCATAAGGGTGGTGTCATCTGCATATCTGAAGTTATTGATATTTCTCCCAGCAATCTTGATTCCAGCTTGTGCTTCTTCCAGTCCATTTCTCATGATGTACTCTGCATAGAAGTTAAATAAGCAGGGTGACAATATACAGCCTTGACGTACTCCTTTTCCTATTTGGAACCAGTCTGTTGTTCCATGTCCACTTCTAACCGTTGCTTCCTGATCTGCATACAGATTTCTCAAGAGGCAGGTCAGGTGGTCTGGTATTCCCATCTCTTTCAGAATTTTCCACAGTTTATTGTGATCCACACAGTCAAAGGCTTTGGCATAGTCAATAAAGCAGAAATAGATGTTTTTCTGGAACTCTCTTGCTTTTTCGATGATCCAGCGGACGTTGGCAATTTGATCTCTGGTTCCTCTGCCTTTTCTAAAACCAGCTTGAACATCTGGAAGTTCACAGTTCACGTATTGCTGAAGAATTTTGAGCATTACTTTACTAGAATGTGAGATGAGTGCAATTGTGCGGTAGTTTGAGCATTCTTTGGCATTGCCTTTCTTTGGGATTGGAATGAAAACTGACCTTTCCAGTCCTGTGGCCACTGCTGAGTTTTCCAAATTTGCTGGCATATTGAGTGCAGCACTTTCACAGAATCATCTTTCAGGATTTGAAACAGCTCAACTGGAATGCCATCACCTCCACTAGCTTTGTTTGTAGTGATGCTTCCTAAGACCCACTTGACTTCACATTCCAGATGTCTGGCTCTAGATGAGTGATCACACCATCGTGATTATCCGGGTCGTGAAGATCTGTTTTATACAGTTCTTCTGTGTAGTCTTGCCACCTCTTCTTAATATCTTCTGCTTCTGTTAGGTCCCTACCATTTCTGTCCTTGATCGAGCCCATCTTTTCATGAAATGTTCCCTTGGTATCTCTGATTTTCTTGAAGAGGTCTCTAGTTTTCCCATTCTGTTGTTTTCCTCTATTTCTTTGCATTGATCGCTGAAGAAGGCTTTCTTATCTCCTCTTGCTATTCTTTGGAACTCTGCATTCAGATGCTTATATCTTTGCTTTTCTCCTTTGCTTTTTGCCTCTTTTCTTTTTACAGCTATTTGTAAGGCCTCCCCAGACAGCCATTTTGCTTTTTTGCATTTCTTTTCCATGGGGATGGTCTTGATCCCTGTCTCCTGTACAATGTCACGAACCTCATTCCATAGTTCATCAGGTACTCTTTCTATCAGATCTAGGCCCTTAAATCTATTTCTCACTTCCGCTGTATAAGGGATTTGATTTAGGTCATACCTGAATGGTCTAGCGGTTTTCCCTACTTTCTTCAATTTAAGTCTGAATTTGGCAATAAGGAGTTCATGATCTGAGCCACAGTCAGCTCCTGGTCTTGTTTTTGTTGACTGTATAGAGCTTCTCCATCTTTGACTGCAAAGAATATAATCAGTCTGATTTCAGTGTTGACCATCTGGTGATGTCCATGTGTGGAGTCTTCTCTTGTGTTGTTGGAAGAGGGTGTTTGCTATGATCAGTGCCTTCTCTTTGCAAAACTCATTTAGTCTTTGCCCTGCTTCATTCCGCATTCCAAGGCCAAATTTGCCTGTTACTCCAGGTGTTTCTTGACTTCCTACTTTTGCATTCCAGTCCCCTATGAAAAGGACATCTTTTTTGGGTGTTAGTTCTAAAAGGTCCTGTAGGTCTTCATAGAACTGTTCAACTTCAGCTTCTTCAGCATTACTGGTTGGGGCATAGACTCGGATCACTGTGGGTAGTATAGTCATTTCTCACAATATTGTTCTTCTAACCCAAGAACAGGCTGTGTCTCTCCATTTGTGTGTGTCATCTTTGATTTCATTCATCAGTGTTATAGTTTTTTGCATAACAGGACTTTTGTTTCCTTAGGTAGGTTTATTCCTTGGTACTCTTTTCGTTGCAGTGGTGAATGGAATTGTTTCCTTAATTTCTCTTCGTGATTTTTCATTGTTAGTGGGTATGAATTCAAGGGATTTCTGTGCTAGTTTTTTATCCTACAACTTTCTATATTCATTGATTAGCTCTAGTAATTTATGGTGGAATCTTTAGGGTTTTCCATGTATAGTATCATCTCCCTGCAGAAGAGTTTTACTTCTTTTCTCATTTGGGTTTATTTCTTTTTCCTCTCTGATTGCTGTGGCCAGAACAAGTATGTTGAATAATCACGGCGAGAATGGGCAGCCTGTCTCGTTCCCAGTATTAGAGGAAATGCTCTCAGTTTCTCACTGTTGAGAATAATGTTTGCTGTGGGTTTGTTGTATATGGCCTTTATTATGTTGAGGTGTGTTCCTTCTAAGCCTGCTTTCTGGAGAGTTTCTTATCGTAAATAGGTTGCCATTTCCTCCTCCAGGGGCTCTTCCCTACCCAGGGATTGAACCTGCATCTCCTGCATTACAGGAGCCACCGGGAAGGCCTGATCCTTTCAAAGTATTGTTGGATTCTGTTTGCCAGAATTTTGTGGAGGATTTTTGCATCTGTGTTCATCAGTGATATTGGCCTGTGGTTTTCTTTTTCCATGGTATCTTTGTCTGATCTTGGTGTCAGGGTGAGGATGGCCTTGTAGAATGACTCCTCTGCAGATTTTGGGTGCATTGAAGGTGTGTGATCGCATGGCTTTCGTCCCTGTCTGTCTGGGTTTTGGAACCGTCCTCAATAAAAGTTGTTTTTGTAGGTGCACTGCCTGAAACTCACCAGTCGCCTCATTTTAGCCTGAAGGATATCACGAATGTCCCTTTGTATCCTGTGATGAAAACCAGAAAGCTCTCTCTTTCTCCAAAGAAGAACGTCGAAAGCCCACCAGTGTCTTTACGTAAACGCCGGTGCACCGCCGCCATCGTGAACTATAAGGAACCGACGCTCGCTTCGTAAGTATTTGGCTTGTGGGAATTCACTTTTAATGACACACCTGGGAGAGTAAGGTTACAGCGCTTCATTAAAGGGTGAGCCTTATTTGAAATACACCATTTTGATGAAACCCTGAAGTGAGAGTATTAACAGTGGCATGATCTGCAGTACACTGAAGAGTGAGCTAGTGCTGGGATGCTTATCGCCATGCTTAAGAGTTCTCTTTGCTCTTACAGGAAGCTGAGGAGAGGGGACCCTTTCACAGATTTGTGTTTCTTGAATTCGCCTATTTTCAAGCAGAAAAAAGATTCCAGACACTGTTCTAAAAAAAAAACGTGAAGCAAGTACAATGAAGCCTGTGTTAGATGCTATTGAAATTCATCCTACACCCAATTCTGTGGCGCCAAGAGGGAATCTGTAAAAGTATTCAGATGGTTGAACTATTGCTGTAGAATATTCTCTTGACAAGACTATAGATCAAGACCATGTCTTCAAAACTGTGCCAGAAGTGATGTGTCTTCTTAGACCTTTGATACATTTGGTTTATTTTTCTTCTAGCTATAAATAATTGGACTGAAGCACTATCATAGTTTAGATTTTTTTATATTGCCTAAAATTTCATTGACATTATCTTATACCAACATTGGGAAATTAGTCATGTTTCTTCAAATTAAGATGTTTTCATTATAAGGCATCTTTTTTGAATGAATTTTTGAAGACAGACTGAAGATATTTTGAAACTCTTTGTACAGTGTTTGAATAAAATGAACCCTTGTCATTCACAGCAGACTATGCACTAAGCTGTTTGTGGGTTCCTTATACCATCGCTGTAGTTGATTTTTTCAGACAAAATGTGTATGAGATGGTGGTTAGAGAACTGGAGGTTGCTTAGGCTCAGGGACTGGGCAAGCAACTGCCTCTAAACCCACAGCGCTGCATGCCTGTTGTTGAAAGCGATGCGTTAGCAAAGCCACAAATCATTGTGTCCTGGCCTGTCAGAATAATGCCTTGTTTAGTCAGAAGTGCCAAATGCCAAATGGGTGAAAGCCAAGGCCTTTTTTGTCCATTTGATAAAATTCCTAAGTCCATGGCTGAGGGACACTCCAGGGGCAGAAGTGACGCGTGCTCAAACCCGAAGCCGTGAATTCACTCGAGTCAGGGCCTCAGGTGATGTGAAGCCAGTTTGCGACCCAGCCAACCTGGGACCCCAGTGTGGAGAGTAGATGGCGGCCTGCGCTGAAGTGGGTCTGGCCTGGTTTAACTGCTCCAGCCTGCCCGGGGAGGATCAGCTGGCTTGGGGTCTCTGCCTCTGCCTGTAAGTCCTGGTGTGACTTCATTTCCTCAAGGTTCCTAATTAAAGAATAGAATCTACCTTTCTAAGAAAAAAGTAAATTCAGCGAGAGTTCAGTTCTGAGAGCTTGAAGCTCATGCTTTTATATATGTCTATAAATTTTGATTCGTGTTTAGAGAGCAATAAAGTTTGTATGAGACAGGCACTTGTTCTTTCCGCTCTTTAAATACAGACGCATCCTGTCTCTGGTCGTCTCTGCCTCCAGCCGCCACTGCTCTCGCCCTCCCGGGACATTTCTCCCCCAAACCTTGGCTTTTCCGTGGTCGTCGCCTCTGTCACAGTGCCATCCTCACGAGTCTCTTCTCTCTTCTCACGGGAGCCTCCCTGTCCCAGTGGCAGTGTCTGTCCCAGCCGCCTCTTCAGCCCTGACCTCGAGCTCTCTACTGCACCTCCACGCCCGCCTGCGCTCCGTGCGAGTCAGCCCAGACTTGCCTGCCCCGATGGAGTCACGGGCTCACGTGCCCTACTCTGCCACCACAGTCTTCTTTTTCCACTTTGTTTATTCAGCTACTGCCCTTCCACTTGATGTTTGAATTCATTCAAACTCGAGGATGGCTGTCTTAGGATTCAGTACAGTTTTTAAAGCTTAACTTCCCAGTCACAGCTGCTGCACTGCAAGTGCTCAGCAGCCACAGACGACTCGCTACCACACTGGGGACAGTGCAGAGATGGCCCATTCCTGTCGCTCCAGAAAGTCCTGCTGGACTGGAGGCTCTTCTAGGCCAGCAGTGTGCAGCCTGCAGGTCCAAGTAAAACTTGTTTCTGTCTTAGTAATAAAAATGCATTCAGTGAAAAAGAATGTTTTATAAAGTATATTTTTCTTTAAATCAAAAATTACTGTTTTTAACACAGTCTGCTTTTGCATGGTCTGCAAGGTAAAGATGCTTTTTTTAAGTCAAAACCTTGCTATTTATTTTATCCCTTAAGCTTGCAAAGTCTAAAATATTTACTCTCAACCCTTTACCCCCAAAGCTTGCCAACTCCTGCTCTTCGCCACTGACCCTTTCCTGTTGATTACTTCATGGATCTTTCTCTTCTGACATTTTTCGATCTACTTTTATCCTCGCCTTCCCTTCATCTCCAGACTCGATTATTCTGAATTTGGTGGTTTCATTTACCTCTGGCCCTGCTGGGTCTCCGTTGCCGCGCGGACTTTCTCTAGTTTCTCTGCTCTCTGCTGCGTGCGCGGGCATTCCCTGCAGCGGCCCCTCTTGCTGCCGAGCGCGGGCTCTCGGTGTGCGAGCCTCGGCAGCGGCAGCGCGCCAGCCGTGTTTGTGGCTCGCTGGCTCCAGGGCCCGTGGGCTTCAGCGGTGGTACTAGTGGCTCCTCGGCATGTGGGACCTTCCTGGACCACCAGGGAAACCCTGTACTTCTATAGTTCTGTATTTCACTGTTTCTTTATTCTTGTCGTAGTGTTTATCCACAGGCTATTAAAATTGCTTTGTATTTTAACATTTTTACATGAATGTTATGTTGTATACATCTTTTAACAACTTTTTACTCAACACTGTTTTTAGATTTGTCCATGTTGGCAGATGTAGTTTATTTTGCTTGGTGTACAAAACTTTATTATATAAACTAGACTTCCTCTTCTTTTCAGAAACAATTGGCTTCCACTTTGTCATTATTATAAATTAGTGCTTCACTGAATATTCTGTGTTCTTATATGAATGAATAAGTTTCCAGGGAGTTAGTACCTAAAAGTAGGGTTGCTCTTCTGATAAAACGAGTATGTCATTTTCTGAACAACAATTTTTTAAAACTTAAATATGTGTTTACTTTTGGTAGTATACTTGATTTACAGTGCTATGTTAGCTTCTGGTAAATATACAGCAAAGTCATTCACTTATGTATAACCTATAATGGAGATTCTTCTTAGAGGTTATTGTAAAATACTGAATAGACTTCCCTTTGCTATACAGTAGGTCCTTTTTGTTCATCTGGTTTATGTGTAGTGCGTACCTGTTAATCCTCTGTCCCTCACCTTTCCCTTTCAGTAACCATGAGTTTGTTTTCTTTGAGCCTATTTCTGTTTTATAAATAAGTTCGTTTGTATTACTTTTTAAATATTTATTTATTTGGCTGTTCCAGGTCTTAGCTGCAGCATGCAGGACCTCCTGCTAACAAGCTTTAGTTACAGCACCTAAGACCCAGTTCCCTGACCAGGGATCAGACCCAGGCCGCCTGCGTTGGGAGCATGGAGTCTTGGCCACTGGACCACAGGGAAGTCCCTGTATCATTTTTTAGATTCCACATACAAGTGATCTCACATGATATTTGTATGTCTGACTTCACTGAGTGTGATAATCTCTAGGTCCATCCGTGTTGCTACGAATGGCATTCATTCTCTTTAACAGCTGAGTAAAAACTATAAGATACTGTTTTTGAAGTGCAAGTTGTTAGGTGGGTTTATTCCTAGTTATGTTATTCTTTTTTATATAATTATAAATTAGACTGCCCCCTTAATTTCTCGGATAATTTGTTGTTTATAGAAATATAACATCTCTAATATGTTAATTTCTGTGTCATGCAGCTTTACCAATTCTTTGATGAGCTATAGTAGTTTCCTCATGGCACGTTAGGGTTTCTCTGTAAAGTATCATGTCGTCTGCAAACAGTGACAGTCTTCTTCCTTTTGCAGTTGGATTCTTTCTCTTTTTTCCCTCTGGTTGCTTCGCCTCAGGCTTCCAAAACTATATTGGATACAAGTGGCAAGAGGACTTCCCTGCTGGTCCAGTGGTTAAGACTGTTTCCAGTGTAGGGGACCAGTCCT
This sequence comes from Budorcas taxicolor, assembly GCF_023091745.1. Taxonomy (NCBI): domain Eukaryota; kingdom Metazoa; phylum Chordata; class Mammalia; order Artiodactyla; family Bovidae; genus Budorcas; species Budorcas taxicolor. Next base: position 221,466,518 of record NC_068910.1, on the reverse strand, counting down.
GGTCAGTGAAGTTCACGTGCCAGGTGGTGCAGCCCCCAACATAGTGGCAAGAGTGGGCATCCTTGTTTCTGATACTGGAGAGAAGGCTTTTAACTCTTCACCGTTTGAGTATGTAAGTAGCTGTGACTGTCATATATGGCCTCTGGTATGTTGAGGTAGGTTCCCTCTGTGCCCACTTTCTGGAGAGTTTCTGTCGTAAACGAGTGTTGGATTTTGTCAAATGCTTTTTCTGCGTTTTTTGTTTGTGAGTGAAACAGCAGCTGGTCATGTTCTGGGGGATTCTTTCATAAGTAATTCATTGCTTTTCCCTTGCTGCGTTTAGCACTTTATTCTTAATTCTTATCATTCTGATTGCAGTGTGCCTTGGTCTCCTCTTCGGTTTGTCCTGCATCAGACTCTGTACTCCTGGATTTGGTTCACTATTTCCTTTCCCAGGTTAGGAAAGTGTTCATTTTTCAGTTACTATCTTTTCAAATATTTTCTCGAACTTTTGACGAGAAATTTTTGACGTACTCCTTTCCTGATTTGGAACCAGTCTATCGTTCCATGTGCGGTTCTGACTTGCTTCCTGACCTGCATACAGGTTTCGCAGAAGGGCAGGTAAGTTAGCCCAGTATTCCCATCTTTTGAAGAATTTTCCATAGTTTGTTGTGATCTACACAGTCAATGGCTTTGATGTAATAAATAAAGCAGATGTTTTTATGGAATTCTCTTGCTTTTTTGATGATGCAGTGGCTGTTGACAATTTGATATCTGGTTCCTCTGCCTTTTCTAAATCCAGCTTGAACATCCAGAAGTTGACAGTTCACATATTGCTGAAGCCTGGCTTGGAGAATTTCGAGATTACTCTACTAGCATATGAGATGAGTGCAATTGTGTGGTAGTTTGAGCATTCTTTTACATTGTCTTTCTTTGGGATTGGAATGAAAATTGACCTTTTCTAGTCCTGTGGCCACTGCTGAGTTTTCCAAATTTGCTGGCATATTGAGTGCAGCACTTTCACAGCATCATCTTTTAGGATTTAAAATAGCTCAACTGGAATTCCATCACCTCCACTAGCTTTGTTTGTAGTGATGCTTCCTAAGGCATAGCCAAACATAAGTAAATTACAAAAGAAAAAAAAGATAAAAATCTCCTGTGAGCCCTCCCAAGAATAGAGTCTGTTTCCCCCAGCCTTGTGGAACTCTTGCAATCAAGTCCTGCTCTTCAAAACCAAATACTCTGGGGCCTCGTCTTCCTAGTGCCAGCCCCCCAGACTGGGAACCTGACGTGGGGCTCAGAACTCTCAGTCCTGTGGGAGAGCTTCTGTGATAGCATTATTCTCTAGCCTGTGGGTCACCCACCCAGGGCGTGTCAGATCTGATCGTCTCATGAGACAGGTGTGCCTTGCTGTGGTTCCTTCTTTGTGTCTTTAGCTGTCGAAGCTGTTACCTCGAGGTTCCAGCCTTTTTCTTTGAGGCTATGCTGCAGGTACGTGTGATCTCGGCCTGCTTGTGACGGGTGAGCTTGTGGCCTTTCTCCTCCACCATCTTGGCCACTGTCCCTAATAGCAGTTCATAAGTTCCAGGTTCCCCCACGTGTGATCACTTGGTATTACTGAACGTTTAAATTAGCCAAGCCCGTGAATGTGACACAATTTCTTTCTAATTACTTGTGAGATTTTCTTTCACTGAGTTCATCACTTGTGACAACTCCAGTGTCGAGGTCATTCTCACCGCTTCCGTGCGCTGCTTATGCAACTGAAAGCTGCCTCCTCCCCCGCTGCAGTGTCTGTTCCTTGATAAACAGTATGGGCTCTTCCACATGCGAGGTTCTGTTCCTTGTCTCTATTTACATGGGTTAGAACCGTCTTTCCTCAGTCTTCATGTGTTTTTTTTAACTTGATAAAAAAGATGTTTAGGTTTTAATTTCTTCAGTTTTGCTACTTTGTGTAACACAAAGTATTTGTTCATCTAAGTTATCAAATACGTGGGAATGATGTTTATAATCTCCTTATCCTTTTAATGTCTTGCACGAAAGAGCTCTAATTTTGTCCTCTCTCATTCCTGACACTGGTGGGAATTCGTAATTTTTCTTTTAAGCACTGCATTAGCTGCATCTCACAAGTCTGAAATGTTGTATTTTCACTTCCATTTCCTTCAAGATGTGCTCTAATTTTGTGACTTTCGGTCACGTTTCCCTTTGTGCCTCATTCTGGGTGTCGTCTTCAAGTTTACCTGTATTTTCTGCTGTGTCAAACCTTTTATTGACCCCATCCACTGAAGGGAAATGACTGATAACTGCATGTTTTCACCTTTAGAAACTCCATGTGGGTCTTGTTTATATATGTTCTATTTCATTCCTCCGTATATTCATGGTTTCTTTATATCCTTAAGCATATTTATGTTTAAAAAGCCGTGTTAATATCCTTTTCTGGTAATTATCTCATTTCTGGATCAGTTTTATTGGCAAATTTCTCTTTTAGTTATGTACCACAGTTTCTGGCTTCATACATCTTAATCTTTTTATTGGATATTGTACATTGGGAATTTAACATCCGTATAAGCTATATTTTATTACAGGTCTTCAAACAGAGTTTTGAACTTTGTTGGGCAGTTAAATTTCTTGGAGATCAGCTTGATCCTCCATGAGCTTGGTTTTAGGCTTTGTGGGCAGGTCTAGGATCCCTCTTCCTCTAGGCTCCTTTAGCCCCAGTAGTAAATGGGAAGCATCTAAGGTCTCCACTGCATGCCACGTGGCATCTGTTAGGGATCAGGTCTGTCCCTTCTGGCTGCTGAGCGCACGAAGGGCTGCTGCCCCGTGTAAACCCTGACAGTGGTTTGGCTCACATGATTGTTCTTTGCCTTATAGCTGTTCTTTCCCTGGCTTCATGAAGTTTCCTCCCACACACGGCAGATTAGTATTCAACTGAGATTCAGGGATCCCTGAGCAGAATTCTGGAACCTTTCCCCTGCATGGCTCCTTCCTCTCCAACACTTTGTTCGCAAGTTCTTGCTTCCTGGAAACTTCCGTCTCTGTCTCCTTAACCCAGTGATCACACTGAACTCTGGACTCCCTCTGCTTTCCTAGGGAAACTCCCTGGGGAAGAAATATGGGCTGAAAATAGGGTCCACTCTCCTCATTTCCTTCTGTCTAGGATCTTAAACCTGTAATATCTATTGCCCACTTTATAAAAGTGGTCATTATAGTCAGTCCAGTTTCCTCACTTACAGTGGGCCAAGAAGTCCTGCAGTTGGTATGCATTCATGGGGACACGTGGAGCGTAATTCATCATGCTTGGGATTCAACCGATTATAAGTATTCATGCCTTTCATTGTAAGAAAAATTCTTAGTTCATTAAAAATTACCTTTTCCTCATTCTCTCCTAACTTCTGATAATTATTGGGCTTTAACTAATACTCAGCATCAACTGTGCCAGCAGCATTAGGCACGGTTCTTAGCGTTCAGAACAGTCCAGTGAGCAAATGCTCGGCTCTGAGGCAGTTCACATTGTTGGGTCTGTCCTGGCCCTCTTTCCTATTTTCGTCTCTTTAGCTCTCTGTTCTTCCTGTAAAGCCGGCTCTGTTTTCTAGTCCACTCTGTTCTTGGCTGTTTCACGGTCTGTTTAGCCAGCCCCTCATGTTTCCTTCTCCTTAAACGTGTGTTTTCTTTCAGAGTATGGGTGTTTTCTCACATTAGGTGGCTAACCCTGATATTTGATCATCCGACTTTTTAGTATGATTTGGTTGCGCATATTTCCCAGCTTTTTGTGAGCTCATCTTTCACTGGATTTTTTTTTTTTTTGAGGAAAACTTATGGACTTAGGTTGTCCACAATTTTGGTTGCCCACAGTGTACCATCCCTACAGACTGATTTTATCTTTCATCAGAAGCCCTGCAGGTATCATCTAAGAACCAGTTTTTACTTTGTTACACTGGGGGATTTGGTTCACGGTTCCTAGATGAGGCAGGGAAAGTAAACTTGAAGACCAAGCCTGGGTGAAGTCCTTGGGCTTCAGCTTCTAGGAAGCCTGTCTGCCGTGCTCTCCCTAATATGTATAGACCTTTATAGATTCTGGCTTTATATGTCAGAGGATGGAAAGGGGTCATAGCCTGTTTTCATCAATTCACAGATATATTAAAACCTAAGCCCCTTAATTATGGAGATATCACCTTTCCCAGACTGAACAAGAATTAGTACCAGTGTTGGTGATGTTGTTTTAAATTTCCTTTTATGTCACTTCAAGGTTGCCTATTCTTCCTTGTAAATCCAGATATATCCTTAAATTCAGTGCATTTTTATCCAGCATTTCCATGTATTTTTAGGGGGCAGGGTTGTCTTTTTTTTTAATTGAAGTGTAGTTGATTTCTCCCAGGAGAAAGAAACAGTGAACCCACAAGAAACTGACCCAGACTAGCCTGGGAGTGTCAAGGAGCCTCTGGCAGAGGCGTGGGTTGGCAGTGGCCTGCTGCAGGGTCAGGGGCACAGAAAACAACAGTTCATGGACAAGACCTTTTGAAGAAGGTCACCATTATCTTCCTTACCTCCACCATACTTTGGTCTCAGGGAAGGAACACAACCCCACCCATCAACAGAAAATTGGATTAAAGTTTACTGAGCATGGCCCCACCCATCAGGACAACACCTAGTTTTCCCCAGTCAGCCTCTCCCATCAGAAAGCTTCCATAAGCCTCTTATCCTTCAGAGGACCAACAGAATGAAAACCACAATCACAGAAGACTAATCAAAGTCATCACATGGACCACAGCCTTGGCTAACTCAGTGAAACTTACAAGCCATGCCATGTAGGGCCACCCAAGATGGACAGGTCATAGTGGAGAGTTCTGGAAAAATGTGGTCCATTGGAAAAGGGGATGGCAAACCAGTATTCTTTCCTTGAAGACCCCATTAAAAGTATGAATAGGCAAAAAGATATAACATGAAAGATGAACTCCCCAGGTCGGTAGATAGCCAATATGCTACTGGAGAAGAGAGGAGAAGTAACTCCAGAAAGAATGAAGGGAGAGAGTCAGAGAAAAAACAACGCCCAGCTGTGGATGTGACTGGTGATAGAAGTAAAATCCAATGCTGTGAAACACAACACTGCAAAGGAACCTGGAATGTTAGGTTCATAAATCAAGGTGAATGGGAAGTGGTCAGACCAGAGATGGCAAGAGTGAACATTGACATTTAAGGAATCGGTGAGCTAAAATGGACCAGAATGGGAAAATTTAATTCAGATGACCATTGTATCTACTACTGCGGGCAAGAATCCCTTAGAAGAAATGGAATAGTCCTCATAGTCAACAAAAGAGTCTGAAATGCAGTACCTGGATGCAATCTCAAAACAGCAGAATGATCTCTGTTCAATTCCAAGGCAAACCATTCAATATCAGTTATCCGAGTCTATGCCCCGACCAGTAACGCTGAAGAAACTGAAGTTGAACAGTTCTCTGAAGACCTACAAGGCCATCTAGAACTAACACCCAAAAAAGATGTCCTTTTCATCATAGGGGACTGGAATGCAAAAGTAGGAAGTCAAGAGATCCTGGAGTAACAAGCAAGTTTAGCCTTTGAGTACAGAATGAAGCAGGGCAGACACTAATAGAGTTTCGCCAAGAGAACACACTGGTCATAGCAAACACCTTCTTCCAACAACACAAGACTCCACACACGGACATCACCAGGTGGCCAACACCAAAATCAGACTGATTATATTCTTTGCAGCCAAAGATGGAGAAGCTCTATACAGTCAACAAAAACAAGACGAGAACCTGACTATGTCTCAGATCATGAACTCCTTATTGCAAAATTCAGACTAAAATTGAAGAAAGTAGGGGAAACCGCTAGACCATTCAGGTATAACCTAAATCAAATCCCTTATGATTATAAAGTGGAAGTGAGAAATAGATTTAAGGGACTAGATCTGATAGACAGAGTGCCTGATGAACTATGGACGGAGGTTCATGACATTATACAGGAGGCAGTGATCAAGTCCATCCCCAAGAAAAAGAAATGCAAAAAGGTAAAATGGTTGTCTGAGGAGGCCTTACAAATAGCTGAGAAAAGAGAAGTGAAAGGCAAAGCAGAAAAGGAAAGATATACCCATTTGAATGCAGAGTTCCAAAGAGTAGCAAGGAGAGAGACGCCTTCTTCAGTCATCAGTGCAAAGAAATAGAGGAAAAGAACAGAATGGGAAAGACCAGAGATCTCTTCAAGAAAATTGGAGATACCAAGGGAACATTTCATGCAAAGATGGGCTCAATAAAGGACAGAAATGGTATGGACCTAACAGAAGCAGAAGATATTAAGAAGAGGTGGCAAGAATACACGGAAGAACTGTACAAAAAAGATCTTCACGACCCAGATAATCACGATGGTGTGATCACTCACCTAGAGCCAGACATCCTGGAATGTGAAGTTAAATGGGCCTTAGAAAGCATCACTACAGACAAAGCTAGTGGAGGTGAAGGCATTCCAGTTGAGCTGTTTCAAATCCTGAAAGATGAAGCTGTGAAAGTGGTGCCCTCAATATGCCAGCAAATTTGGAAAACTCAGCAGTGGCCACAGGACTGGAAAAGGTCAGTTTTCATTCCAATGCAATGCCAAAGAATGCTCAAACTACTGCACAATTGCACTCATCTCACATGCTAGTAAAGTAATGCTCAAAATTCTCCAAGCCAGGCTTCAGCAATACATGAACCATGAACTTCCTGATGTTCAAGCTGGTTTTAGAAAAGGCAGAGGAACCGAAGATCAAGTTGCCAACATCTACTGGATCATTGAAAAAGCAAGAGGGTTCCAGAAAAAACATCTACTTCTGCTTTATATACTACACCAAAGCCTTTGACTGTGAGAATCCCAACAAACTGTGGAAAATTCTTCAAGAGATGGGACTAGCAGACAGCTGACCTGCTTCCTGAGAAATCTGTATGCAGGTCAAGAAATAACAGAACTGGACATGGAACAACAGACTGGTTGCAAATCGGGAAAGGAGTACATCAAGGCTGTACATTGTCACCCTGCTTACTTAACTTACATGCGGAGTACATCGTGCGAAGTGTTGGGCAGGATGAAGCATAAGCTGGAATCAAGATTGCCAGGAGAAATACCAACCTCAGATATGCAGATGACACTACCCTTTTGGCAGAAAGTGAAAAATAATTAAAGAGCCTCTTAATGAAAGTGAAAGACAAGTGAAAAAATTGGCTTAAAGCTCAACATTCAGGAAACTAAGATCATGGCATCTGGTCCCATCACTTCATGGCAAATAGATGGGGAAGCAGTGCAAACAGTGACAGACTTTATTTTCTTGGGCTCCAAAATCACTGCAGATGGTGACTGCAGCCATGAAATTAAGACACTTACTCCTTGGAAGAAAAGCTATGATCAACCTAGAGAGCATATTAAAAAGCAGAGACATTATTTGCCAACAAAGGTCCGTCTAGTCAAGGCTATGGCTTTTCCAGTGGTCATGTATGGATATGAGAGTTGGAATATAAAGAAAGCTGAGTGCCAAAGAATTGATGCTTTTGAACTGTGGTGTTGGAGAAGACTGAGAGTCCCTTGGGCTGCAAGGAGATCCAACCAGCCCATCCTAAAGGAGATCAACCCTGAATATTCACTGGAAGGACTGATGCTGAAATTCCAATACTTTGGCTACCTGTTGGGAAGAACTGCCTCATTGGAAAAGACCCTAATGGTGGAAAGATTGAAGGCAGGAGAAGGGGATGACGGGATGAGATGGTTGGATGGCGGCATCAACTCGATGGGCATGTGTTTGAGCAAGCTTCAGGAGTTGGTGATGAACAGGGAAGCCTGGTGTGCTGCAGTCCATGCGGTCACGACTGAGCAACTGAACTGAGCAGAGGAGACAGCACCAAAAAGATACTGCTGTGGTTTATGTCCATGATTATTCTGTATTTTGCTCTAGGAGTTTTATAGTATCCAGTCTTACATTTAGGTCTTTAAACTATTTGTTTTCTGTGTGGTGGTAGAAAATGTTCTAATTTCTTTTTTTTTTTTTTTTGCAAGTGGTAATCCAGTTTTTACAGCACTACTGATCGAAGGCATCGTCTTTTCTCCAGTGTATATTCTTGTCACCCTGTTGTGGGCTGGTTGACCATAGAGAGGGTTTGTTTCTGGCTTTCTGTCCTGGTCCATGTAACTGTATTTCTGTCTTGTGCGAGTTCCCTACGGTTTTGATTTCTGGTGTCGTTACTCACTAAGTCCTGTCTGACACTTCTGCAACCCCATGGAGTGTAGCCCACCAGGCTCCTCTGTCCCTGGGATTTCCCAGGCAAGAATACTGGAGTGGGCACCATTTCCTCCTCCAGGGCATCTTCCTGACCCAGGGTCGAACCCACGTGTACCGTGTCTCCTGCATTGCCAGGCAGGTTCTTTTCCACTGCACCACCTGTGGGGCTTCTGTGTGCGTGCGTATGTGTGATTTTCAGATTTTCTTCCATTATAGATTATCACGAGTTGTTAAAGTGTCCTGTGTTATACACTAGGTCCGCCTTTATTTTATACGTATTAGTGTGTGTCTGCTAATCCCAAACTCCTGATTTATCTCTCATCCTTAACCCTTTAGATCCATGTTTGTTTTCTGTACGTGTTTCTGTTTTGTAAATAAGTTCACTTTTTTTTAGATTCCACATATAAGCAATATCATTACTTGTTTTTTTCTATCAACTTGTGTGTTGATTGAAGCCCCCCTTTGCGCCACCTCTTGCAAGCTGCATCTCTCAGGGCAGCCATGTGTGTCTGACCTCTGTGACGTGTGCCTCCAACTTTGGTCATCTGGTGCATACACACGCACACACACACAAAAAATACACACACACAGTTTCAGCAGCTCGTGAGCCTATTAGTAAAGCCCAGGCTCCTTAGGGAGGTGGCTGATAACCCATTCAGAGCACATTATCAGCTTTCACCCCAGCCTCACAATCCCACCTCTGAATCCACGTTATACCCTGTCACGTGGCTTACATTTCATCTCCAATAATAGATTTTAGTCTCAAAAGCTGGCAGCTCACCTTTGTATTATCATTTTATGCATAAAAAATGTTTAATGTGGAATATAGTAAGAATTCATAGTATAAAAGGAATTGGAACTACAGTTAATATGTAGATACATAGTCTTTAGACACTTCGTGCAACGCACGAGACGGTCACTCTTTAGCTGTAGACGTGGCTGGTGCTGCTCTGAGTTTAATAATCCTGACTCTGGATCAAGAATCCCAGCTGTGACTTCTTTAGCAAACCTCCTTCTCTGTATCTCAGTGTTTTTATTAAACTGTTGCCAGGATTCAGTGACTTAATATGCTTAAGTAAAATGCTAAGAAGAGTGCCTGACACCTAGTCAGTGCTTGGTAAGTGCTTCCCAGGAAAGAAAATTACTTGTATGAATCCAGGGGCAACTGAGGCCATGTGCTGCCACCACTGAGCCTGCGCACTCTGGACGCCACGGCGGTAACACGAGAGAAGCCGTCGGCTGCAACAAAGACCCAAACAGCGAAAAGTAAAAGTTTTAAAACTTAAAAGGACACAAAGAACACCTAAAATCTGTATAATCTGCATTGTTAATTATACTTCAGTTTTTTATGTTAGAAAGATATTGGGGTGGACAAATCAAGATGGCACGTAGAGCTCACATCCTTCCACAAATACATCAAAAACATCCCACGTGGGACAGTGCTGACGGGAATCCCCCGGAGCCCCTAGCAGAGAACTTCTGGCTCCTGAAAGGGCGAGAAAAGTCTGGAAAGGCCCCACACTGGCAGGGAAGTCGGCCAGGACGGAGCGGCGCTTCAGTGCCCCTGGGGAGAGAGCCGCTCTTGCAGGTGGACAGAGGCCCGCAACCCGGGGGCTCACCCGCCTCGGGGGCAGCCCCGCACCCCCAGCCGGAGTCGTGCGTCTGTGTGTCGGGGTAGGCTGGGGGCTGAGGCCCAGGCCTGGGGGGAGCGCGGGAGGCGGTGTGCACAACCCGCTGGGCCCCAGAAGCCGCGTTCTTCCCGCTGCTCTCAGCCACGGGCACCCTTCCAGGCGCTGCAGGCGTGCCCACCGGGCGCGGGCTCCGGGGCGGGCTCCGGCCGCCACGCCCACAGGCTAGCACCCACCGGGGTAGAGCAGCAGGCGTCCACACTCACCGGCCCTCACCCTAGAAACCTTAACCCTACAAGGGGCACTCCCACAAAAACAGCCCTTGGAGACACAGGAGGTGGTTTTTTTCTCCTAAACTCACAAAGCAAGGGCGAAGGAAATGGCAACCCACTCCAGTACTCTTGCCTGGAAAATCCCGTGGCCGGAGGAGCCTGGTGGGCTACAGTCCGTGGGGTTGCAAAGAGTCGGACACGACTGAGCGACTTCACTTTCACAGAGCAAGGGAACCATCCCGTCATAAGACCAAGAAAACTCTGAAAGGACAACGAAAAAGACGTCTTCAGTCTAGATATATAGAGTTCAAAAAGGAGATGATAAAAACACTAAAGAGATTAAGAAAAGCCACTGACAGAAATGCGGATGATCATAAGAACGAACTAGCAACAGGAGCCAAGAAAACTCAGGAAACACATTCGCTAAGACGAAAAGCTAGGCTGCAGGCGCTGCAGACAGGCTGAGTCCGCACTCTGGAAGACGACAGTGGAGTCAGCCAGCCAGGCCAGCAGACAAAGTGAGATTAGGGAAAATAGGCTCACGGGAGCATGTGCCACCCTACACACAACAGAGATTCTAGAGGGGAGAGAGGGGATCAAAAATGTATTGGGAGAAACTATGCATATATGCCCAGGGGAAAAAGACAGCCTGTGGAACAGGAGAAAATATTTGCAAACATTTGTGACTTCCAAAGCTTTAGTTTCCAAAATATACAAACAGATCATATAACTCAACAACAGCAAAACAACCCAATCAAAAAATGCCTGAAGACCTAAACAGACATTTCTCCGAAGGAGACAGGTAGCCAACAGGCACATGAAAAGCCATGCAACACTGCTCTTTATGAGAGGTGCAGATCGAGACCACAGCGGCCATCACCCAAGCCTACAAGTAACAGATGCGGCAGAGGGTACGGGGAGAGGGGGCCCCCCACTGCTGGTGGGAACGTGAATTGGGGCAGCCACTGTGCCGAGCAGTAGGGAGGGTCCTCAAAAAACTAAAACTATAGCTGCCTCCTGCAGTCCTGCTCCTGGACACGTGTCCAGACAAAGCTGAGTTCAGAAAGGTGATCCACCCCAACGTTCACCGCAGCATATTTACAACAGCCAAGACATGGCAGCAGCAATCAAGGCCCCTGATGGATGCATGGACAAGATGTAGTGTGTGTGTGTGTGTCTCTGTGTGTGTCTGTGTGTTACTGCCGACTCTGGCCACCCCGTCCATGGGATTTCCCAGGCAAGATACTGGAGTGGGTTGCCATTTCCTTCTCCATGTGTTTGTCTGTGTATATATAGATGGAATATTACTCAGCCATAAAAAGAATGAAATAATGCCATTTGTAGCAACGAGGATGGAACTAGAGAAGTAACTCAGAGAAAGACAAACACCGTGTGACACCATTTATATGAGGACATGACACAGATGAACCTTCCCATGAAACAGAACCACAGACGCAGAGAACAGCCTCGTGACGGCCGAGGGCGAGAGGAGGGACGGAGGAGCCGGAGGCGAGTGGAGGCGAACGCTTCCACACAGAATGGACATGGGATGCCCCTGGCGGTTCAGCAGCTAAGACTCCACACGCCCAGTGCAGCGGGCCCAGGTTCAATCCCTGGCCAGGGAGCTAGACACCACAGGCGGCAACTAAGAGTGCAAGTCACAACTGAAGATCCCTCGGGCTGCAGCAGAAAGTGAAGACCCCACCTGCCCAAACGAAGACCCAGCACAGCCAAATAAATAGGCGTTTCTTTAACAAGCAAGAACAGAAAACAAAGTCCTGCTTAACAGCATAGGGGACAGTATTCGCTGTCCTGTGAGAATCACAATGGAAAAGAATATAAAAGCAGAATGTGTGTGTGTGACTGGATCACTTTGCACAACACAACACTGCACATCAGCTGTCCATCAACTGTACTTCGAACGAAAATGTATACAGGTTTCCCTGGCGGCTCAGATGGTAAAGAATCCACCTGCAACGTGGGAGACCTGGGTTAGATCCCTGGGTTGGGAAGATCCCCTGGAGGAGGGCAGGGCAACCCACTCCATATTCTTTCCTGGAGAACCCCACGGACAGAGGAGCCTGGTGGGCTACAGTCCACAGGGTAGCAAAGAGTGGACCGTGGCTGAGCGGCTGGACACGGCATCTGGGGTGTGTTGAGGAGAAACAGTGCCGCTGCAATGGCTGAACAGCGCTCTGAGGGGCAAAGACTCGATGGGAGCTTGATCACAGACTGCATGAACCAAGAGCGTGTTCTACTCAACTCTTCAAAATAGCCAACATCAACCTAACGACTTTATCACCTTTGCCTGTGTCTATTGTTGGACAGCCCTATTGTACAAAAAGGCAGATTCTCTGTTCTTAGACATTTTAAAGTGCAAACTAGATATCCATCTTTTACTGTCAAAAATGTGAGGTTCGCAGAGCAAAGCAGAGAGATCAGTGAACTTCAGGGAGCACCCAGGAGCCAAGGGGGCAGGCGCGCAGAATGTTGATGAGCACGTGCACTGAGAAGGCCCTTTAGTCCGACATTCTCCAGGGGATCGCTCAAAAAAAAACCTCAGACTTAGACAAACAAAAACTGGTAACCTTCAGTTCAGCTCAGAAAATTACACACACAAAGAACCTGTGTTGTTTCTCATGTTTTAAGCTAATTCTGCCAAGGTGGTGCCAGACTTCCCTGTAATAGGAGGGGGGAGGAAGGCTGGCTTGTGTTTTTCTGGCTTTTCTATGCTTTTTTGAAATTATATTGCTTTTTAAAATAAACCCAAAGAACATCTCTAGCTTTGACATCATTAGCTTCCTTATTCTTTTTAAGAAAAAAAAAAAAATTCTACCACGAAGAAACCAAGTCCTGAATACATGAATCACGTCTGAAAACTTGTTATATTTACAGGTGTTCTCGCACCCCCAAAGTCCTGTTTACTTTGTTGAAACTTCTCTAAAGAGCCCCTGAAAGCCTTCTTCCACTTTGCTTTCTGCTTCTTGTGTTTCTAGCTTCATGTTTCTCTCTTTCCCAACCCGCAACATTTCTGACCCTATCTTCCCCTTCCGGCCTCCACCTGCTACCGACAGCGCTGATGCGCCCAGAGGGGAAAGCACCACTAAAAGCTTGGAGACTCAGGGAAAGGCACCGCTCTCCCTCCCTGCTGCCCTCCTCCCACCCCAACCTCCACCTCTGCAAACACATCCCTCTTTTCCTGCCAGGGATAAACGAACAGTCAACAAATCTGAACATGTATTTCATGATGAGAAAGAAAAAAGTTACCTTAATTTGATGCTTTTGAACTGTGGTGTTGGAGAAGACTCTAGAGAGTTCGTTGGACTGCGAGGCAATCCAACCAGTCCATCCTAAAGGAAATCAGTTCTGAACATTCATTGGAAGGACTGATGCTGAAGCTGAAACGCCAATACTTTGGCCAGCTGATGTGAAGAGCTGACTCATTGGAAAAGCCCCTGATGCTGGGAAAGATTGAAGGTGGGAGGAGAAGGGGACAACAGAGGATGAGATGTTTGGATGGCATCACCGACTCGATGGACATGAATTTGAGTAAACTCCAGGAGTTGGTGATGGACAAGGAGGCCTGGTGTGCTGCAGTCCATGGGGTCGCAAAGAGTCAGACATGACTGACTGGCTGAATTGCAAACGTGCGGCCATCACGCCTTTTGAGATTCCAGAGTGGCTTTGGTCTTCTCTTCGGGTTTTCTACTTTGTTAAGAAAGGTAAGGCCAGGGCCAGAGAACAGCCCAGAACAGCACAGGCCGAGGGCTGCGGCCAGTAGCCCTCCCTGGTGCTGCTCTAGCGCCTCTTACACAAAACCGTGAGGGTTGGTCTGAGGAACGCCAGCTTAGGGGGGCGACACATTACTGAGCTGGCCACGGTACCTCAGTCTGACCCCGTTTCTACTTCTTAGGTTCTATAACTACCAATTTTACTTCCAGGTAACAAGAAAACCACAATGCTTTCTTTTATCATGACTACACCAGCGTTGGACCATCAAAACAACACTTTTACGAAGACTGCGGGCTGCGGTGCGAGGGAGGCAGTCACGTTCCACGTGCCCACTGCCCCCAGGAGGGCTGCACGTGCACCCCACGCCCTCCCCTCCAGGAGCAGCTCCCCTCAGACGCGCTTAGACCAGGGCCTGGCCTGGGCTGGCCGCTCCTTCCTCTCCTTTGCGTCCTCAGAGCGGGCCTGCTGTGGAGGGCATCGCTGCCCGGGCCAAGCAGAGCTCAAGGGGAAAGGCCCTGCCCCGCGGGGGACGGGACGGGGAGCGGAGCCGCTGGTGAGTCAGCCACGGCCCGAGGTTCAGTATCAGCCTATCTCCTGCAGATGCGGAAGTCACCCCTCCGATACATGCGTCACCATCTCCGATACGCGTTCTAGTATTAATAAGGACATTCTGGCCGTTGTGTGCCTCGTTCCTTCGACTGCTGAGCTGGCTCAGAATTCAGAGAGGAAGAATGATGCTCTGTGGTGGATGCTCACACCCCAGTAGGATATAGTTTTCTCAGCACTGTGAATAACATTAGAAACGTATCGGAGATGTCTAAAAATCAGCTGTATTTTTTTGGGGGGAGGGGTGTCTCCTTATTCATCTATCTCACAGATGCAAAGCAGGAAAAACTGGGACATGACGTGGCTGCTTCTAAAACCAAGACCACTTCTTTAGCTGGATTTTTCTTTTTTGGTAAGTGACAACCAGCAAGATGCCGTGGATTACTCAAGAGACACAGTGTCTCTCCTCTTGAAAAGCTCCCAGTAATGGGCTGTGAATTTTTATGAAACTTCTACAAATGCAACAATTCTGAACACCTCCCTCCAAATACTTACATCGTAAGAACAAAGGATGTCGTCAGTCATCAACCAGATCATACATTTGCCCCGTTAAACACAAATCCATCAGAAGAAAACATACCAGCAGACAGAGCTTTTTAAAATATAATTTAAAACTATTTTGTACCAATACAATATATTAATTTTACAAATGTAAAATTTTATCCGCTGTTAAAGCATTTGCAAAAACCACACATCCTACTTCAGCTTTATTGCACAATATCTATAAGAAAATATTAATTTTTAAATTAGAAAACATAAAAATGCTTTCAATATAGAAGAAACAATCTGATTTTAAAGACAATACTCTATAAGAATGTCTACCCAGAAAATAACAAACGTTTCACAGGATACCAAGCTGGCCAGGTGCTTCAGCAGATCCAGGACAAAGCACTTGTTTAAAACCAGTCCAAGATACTTGACCCAAACTGAATCATTCTTCATTAGCAATCTAGACGCCACTCAAGGTGGTCTCTTTAAAAAGTTGAGGCATTTCTCAGCTGTGAGCATTCTGAGTGTCCCTTACACATTAAAACCGTCCTTCCAACTGCACGGCCATCTGCAGGCTTTCTCCTTCACGCAGATTCGCTGGCAACTGTGTCCAATGTCTATCAAATGATCATTTCGATTAGTTTATGCTGATAGAAAACACTGAGTTAGAGACACCTTTAAAACCTAGTCCTTTTACAAAAATCAGTTTATAAATTTGTATCATAAAAATTAGTGTCGAGACCATCAAGATGGCCACTGTTTGCTTTGTATGAGTTGGTTCCCCCAGAGCTGGGGTTGCAGACGTCCCACTTTTCAGTGTAGTGTTAATTACGAAATAAATCCCAGCATGAAGCCGGCATCCCAAGACAGGTTAACAAGGCTGTATGATGGATTTTAGTGGGATATTATTACCCTGTACCAAAGCAGGCATTAAAATACTGACAGAAGGTCTTGGTGGTAACTGAATTCATCTCCAAAATGAATATAATCTGGAGACGCCAAAGGACAAGTGTCCATAAATACATTATCAGTTGGGCTGAGTGTATTGTAGAAAAGGGGGGAAAAAAATCTTTATTTGTAAAAAAAAGTGAAGGATTCACTAAATTTGATCCACGATATAGATTATACATCTTTTTAAATTAAAGCATGTTAATTCAATCTCAAGTGTTTTCAAATGGATGCCTTTGTGGCCCAAGAAATTGCCTTTTATAACTTATGGCCTGCATAAGCAAAGTCAAATATAGTATTATAGACTCGTGTAGAGAAAATAATTATTAAGATAGTGGTTATGCACTCACAAGTTTGTTGCAGGTAGACAGAATTATCAAAAACCCAGACGCTTATAAAAAAGTCTGCATTATTCAGAATCTTCTTTAGAAACCAAAGGAGCTGCTTCTCCGGAACCGCATTTTCAGAACTGCTCAAAGCACCTCGTCTAGATGAGTGTTTAAAAATATGTATATAAAGTCCACCATGAGCCTTCACACATCACGCTTCACCTTCTATGGGCTTTTTATCACGTATCCCTTCCTTTAAAGTCCTTCAGAATAAAATAAAAGTAAACTCTCACATTCCATTAGCAAAAAATGGAAACATTCATGGTCTCAAAATTTTCTGCATTCCCCCAGATCTTGGTACTGTGTGCAGTGTCCTCATATACAAGTTGTGAGGGACCCCCGATCGTCTAGCGCTGAACACTCAGCTAATGGGCATGCCGTAGGAAACTGACATTAATAGTAGTAAATAGATTAGAATCTATTCCGTAAAATAGAAATGTTCTATGACTTCAATTTAAATACATATCTGAAAAGCTAAGAGGTTTTTTGTTTTTCAAAAGTGCTAATTGTTACAAGTATCTTCAATACATTACGTCCAACTCTTTGTAAAACTAAACCATGCTTTAGGCACACTGTTTGGTGAGTTTCTAAGAAGCAGAGGAAAGAAGTGTCACTTGTCAATTAGCCCAGCTTCCTTGATCTTACTGAAGAAGAATTTCTCCAGGACATTGGCGCACCTGTAGTACTCGCTTTCAGGGGGGTTGTACTCCTTGCAATTAGTAAAGACTCGCTGCAAGTCTGCCATGAACAGCTTCTTAGACACGTAGTACCTATTCTTGAGGCGCTCACTCATGGTTTTCAGATCTACACAGGAAAAAAAATATCAGCAATTTTTGACTCCTTTCAAACACTCGCTGACAAGTGAGACTGGGAAAGAAATGTATCATCAGTCTGCCCACATCTCCACCACCTCAACGGTTTGTCTGAGAGATTCACGTGATCAAGGAAAACAGTTCTTGAGGCTTGTGTCCTTTCTTTTGTGAGAGTATCCTGTGCAAAATCAGTGTTTTAACACGGAAGGACCATTCGTAGTCATCTGGTGCGATCCCTATTCAGTGCAAGGAAGCTAAGTAGATTAGCAGTGACAAGTACGATAAACTAAGTCCTGAGAGCTACTCACTCAAAAGTACAGAGAAGAGGCTCTGCCTACATGCAGTGCAGCGGCTGGAACAGTCATTACTTAACAAATCAGGGTGAGTCTGCTCCTCTAAACTCCCGGTTGTTTTGGTGTTTCAGAGACAGAACTAAAGTCGGGAAGCATCATAAATACGCCTGCAAGTGCACCAGTGACCTGCATGTGAAATGTTTCAGGTGCATTTAGTTTCATGCCCCACTGATGAGATAGGAATGACAAATTTTACTTAATGAAATATTTTCTAAAGCATGTAAACCTTGCAAGACAATCGTAAAAAGAGTATTTATCCAGTATATCTACTTGCTTTAAATACTATTACTTTACAAAAGAAAACAGTGCTTCATCTAAACTTGTAAGAATATAATGGGGCTTCTTTATTCTCACTCTCAGAACCGATTTGAAGAGTTCCATGCAGATTAGAAGACGCTGGCATTTGCCTGTTTACAGGTCCCTAGTTGTCTGTTAGCCTGTTTCTATCATTAAAATCACATCAACTATTAAACTGGATTAGCAGATATACACTACTGCATATAAAACAGATAAACAACAAGGCTCTTCTGTGTTGCACAGGAAATTATATTCAGTATCTTGTAATAAACCAAAATGAAAAAGAATATGAGAAAAACTGCATAAACTAAGCATGAAAAAATATATGTATAAATTAAGCATGAGTCAAAACCTCTCAAGAAATGCTTTTGACTACCAATGACCCAAATTCCCACACTATTATCAAATTTTCCAGAGGGAAAGACAATTAAAATTAAATACACTGGAATCATCATTTAATAAGATAAATATATTTATGTGCAACATCCCAAAGGGGCAGAAACACCACGAAACTCGAAAGGAGACACTGGAAATACCTGCTTCCCCACTTCCTTTGATTAAAGCCTGTCTTTTTCTTTTGATGATCGAAGCCTACCTCAGTTAGAAATAAGTCATCACATGTGTGAGTTCAACTTTCCACTTTCTTCTCAAACAGTTTGGAGGGAGACAAAAATTGAAAAGTGTGTGAAGGCTCAGCAGACCCCCCCAGGAACCGTCTCCCAAGTGCAAGTGAGCAGGAGAGGACGTGTTCTTGTTTAATGAAGAGCCACCACCTTCCTGGGGGAGACTGGAGGCTTACCCTTCCTTCCACCTAAATGCCGGCTACTAGTGGCTGAGAACATGTTACAATGTTTAGAAGGAAAACAGGTGCTAGCAAAAACAGGTGGAGAGCGGGGGTGGGGAATGAAACTTGACACAAAGAAGCTTAGCCTAAACCTTTCAAACTGTTCTTTGGAAGAGAGGACGAAAGAACAGTTGGGGACGGCAGAAGGAGAGTCACCAAAGTGTCTGGACCTTTCTGAATAGGGACAGCCAACACGGCGTTTTTCCTTCTCCGTTTTCTTTCTCCTCTAAACTGACAGAGAGCGTCTTCCTTCCTCTGACCTTCTTAGAATCTTTCAGTTGACCAAATGGCCCGGGTCACAGAAGGTGATCGCACACCAGCGGTAACAATCAGTGGACAGGGCTGAGGACTGGGAGCAGGAACCTCCTGGGCTGGTTCTCAGGAGGGCCTGGGGCAGCCCCAGTGACAAGGCTGCAAAGGCCACTGAGGTCTGGACACGGGCTCAGAGGGTTCCAGCATCTCTCTCACATCGTGCGTGTGTGCTCAGTCGCGTCCCACTCTCTGCGACCCCGTGGACTGCAGCTCCCAGGCTCCTCCGTCCACGGGTTCTCCAGGAACACGCTGGAGCGGGTGGCTAGGCCCTCCTCCAGACGGTCTTCCAAGACCCAGGATCCACCCCGTCTCTTGCGTCTCCTGCACCGGCAGGCGGGCTCTTTACCACCAGCACCACCTGGCGGGCGGGTTCTCCACCACAAGTGCCAGCTGGGAAGCCCTTTCCACATCACGGGAATTACCAATGCCCCGGTCAGCCTTCCATCTAGAATTCTCCACTCTCCCACCCTCACTCGGACTTTCAGACTGAAATCCACGGAAACAAGGCCAAAACAAAAGGGTAAGAGAATGGCAAGCATGTGTGTTCACTGCAAAGCCTTTAGACCACTGGAGCCCCCGCTGCACGATGGAGACACTCCTGAGGTAACTAAGGGCAGAGAAGCATCCGCAAAGGACTGCTACAGGGAGCCGAGGGGCCCCGCTCCCTCTCCTTTCACTTAACGTCCTCTCAGCACCAGGAGACCACAGGGAGAAGAGCGACTGAAAATGCAGGCTCTCTCCCAAAAGATGGCTCCACAACTAACTGGAAAAAAAGAAATTCAGCTAGTGGTCTTCAGTCTGCACAATGCCACACTCGTTTAATTGGGGGATTCTCAACTGATTCCATTAATCGTTCATTTTAGGCTGGCGCAGACTTGGCTGGAATCCCACGGGTCTACCCTTCTAACGGCATCTTCTGTTTGTTTCCGGTGTGGGACACAGAAGTCCAACTAGTGAGCCTCCCAGTCTCCATCGAGTGCCTGGGAGGGCCAACGCAGCGGGAACGGCCACGGCTGTCTACAAGGACGGCGGGCCAGCGGCTTCAGTGAGCTTCTCCTGTTTACCTTCCAAACCTCTCAGGCTCTCAAAGCTACAAGGGGACAAGCTGATCCTTTTCCACTTGCAGCCCATCAGGTTATAAGCAAGGTTGTGTTCAAACAGCACAGTTTCTGGTGCCATCTGAGCTCACACTGACGGAGCAGCCTTGCCAGGACAGCAGAGTTGCCTCTAAGAACACAGCCACCCGGTGCCCGCTCCCTGCTCTGAGCCCCTGCCCGCCCCGGTGCCCGCTCCCTGCTCTGAGCCCCTGCCCACCCCGGTGCCCGCTCCCCGCTCTGAGCCCCTGCCCGCCCCGGTGCCCGCTCCCTGCTCTGAGCCCCTGCCCGCCCTGCTCCCCTCTCCCAGCTCTGAGCCCCTGCCCGCCCTGCTCCCCTCTCCCTGCTCTGAGCCCCTGCCCACCCCGGTGCCCGCTCCCTGCTCTGAGCCCCTGCCTGCCCCGGTGCCCACTCCCTGCTCTGACACCCCGGTGCCCGCTCCCTGCTCTGAGCCCCTGCCCGCCCTGTTCCCCGCTCCCTGCTCTGAGCCCCTGCCCGCCCCGGTGCCCACTCCCTGCTCTGAGCCCCTGCCCGCCCTGCTCCCCGCTCCCTGCTCTGAGCCCCTGCCTGCCCCGGTGCCCACTCCCTGCTCTGAGCCCCTGCCCGCCCCGGTGCCCGCTCCCCGCTCTGAGCCCCTGCCCGCCCTGCTCCCCTCTCCCTGCTCTGAGCCCCTGCCCGCCCTGCTCCCCTCTCCCTGCTCTGAGCCCCTGCCCGCCCTGCTCCCCGCTCCCTGCTCTGAGCCCCTGCCCGCCCCGGTGCCCTCTCCCTGCTCTGACACCCCGGTGCCCGCTCCCTGCTCTGAGCCCCTGCCCGCCCCGGTGCCCGCTCCCTGCTCTGACCCCTGCCCGCCCTGCTCCCCGCTCCCTGCTCTGAGCCCCTGCCCGCCCCGGTGCCCTCTCCCTGCTCTGACACCCCGGTGCCCGGTCCCTGCTCTAACACTCCTAACCCTCCACTGCTGGGCACACGCACCCTACCCCAGGACAGAGAAGCACACCCTTGGCCGCCCGCTGTCCCCCACACCGCCGTCCAGAGCTTTAGTCTCTACTTAGAAAATGTTAATGGCATTACCCATGGGGAACCTTATAACTTCATAATATCCCGGAGCTTCTGTTCTCTTCACGGGTTCCATGAAGGGCCAAGCGCTTTGATGGCTCTTGGGTAAAGAAAAAAGTAAGGTATCTAATACGGAAATTCCATGCGGGAAATCACTTCAAAATATGTGCGCAAAGTGGAGGAAAAGCGAACACCCACCTTCACCTGCTGCAGGATGCTCCTGAGCGTGCTGTACAGCTGGTCGGGGTCTCTGGCCTCTTTACTTGAAAGGAAAGGGCACACAGAAGCAGCAAGGGTTAGCATCCTGCCCCCTTGCCAGGCGACTCCTATCCAGCTCATCTGTGCAGAAACCTAAGGGTGGAGCTACTTCAGCATGTTTATGACAAGTGAAACCCAGCAAGTGCTGTGGTGACTACGACCAGCTTCCCTGTTTGCTCTAAGTTGCTGGGAGGGGAGATAGAAGCACTTCCGTCAGTATCCTCCGGCCCATCACACTTACCTTTTCTCTCTTCCACTCGGCTTCCAGCCTGTCTCTCCTACACATACCAACGAAATTAAACACTGAATGAGAACTGCTTTCGGTCAAGAGAATAACACAGTTAATACTTATCAAAAATGCAATAACTTACAGCCATGACTCAATAAAAGGCTACTTCTGAAAACAGACTGAAATTAACTGCGATTAATTCTTTACTTCCTTACACACTTGAATATATAAAACATTCCCAAGACTGGCCTTGCTCCATCTGCTAGTATTTTTTAAAGCAGGAACTCCAACCTTACAGAGCAAAGCATAATAAATAAGCATCAACCTTTCAGAGGAAAGCATAATAAACAAGCATGTCTGGTCCTGTGGGCACATATATTTTTAAAACTCTAAGTCACATTTTCTGCTAATCACCATGTGAAAGAGTTAAGCTGTTATTTTAGGTTGGAACAAACTCTGTCCTGCTCTCTCTTTTATTTGGCACAGAACCTGCTTGTAACCAAGATGGTCTCAGGCAGCAGAAAGAACACACAGCGTGGAGTCTAACAGATTTGATTTCTTCCTCTCTCCTTAAGCTAAGCTACCCTCCGTAAGTTAGTCAGCCTTTGCCTCTGTTTATCAATGTATAAGACAGAACTCCAGAACCGAGCTGATTCCTTTTGAGATTAGTTGATGTATGTGTAAAAAAATTTAAAAAAAAGCCCCAAACAGAAGAATGTTTGGCACACGCACACGTTCAGTGGCAGGGCAGCTATCATGCCGCTAATAAGGATAAACACAGAAGTGCGGTCTCCAGGCCTAGCGAAGAGAGCAAGGCCAGCGGCAGGGCACGCTCCGCAGCGAAGGCGCCCGTCTTGCTCAGATAATGTCTTCCTTCTTCCGCAGAATTTTAGTTTGGTTTATTGAACCTTCAATACACTAGCAGATCCTGGATTTGAACTGAATGAAAGTGCCAATATTTATAGCTTCTGATCGACAAAAACACCTATTTTATGTGTTAACCCAATATCCACTTCTACCATACTCACAGAGAAGAACCCTTAGAAAACCACTCTAAAACAGGGAACCGGAAACCAGCATTACGCGGTCGGGTCCCCTGGTTTCGAAGTCGGGGGCGCTAAGCTCGGGCAGCGCCCTTCTCCGCGCCCCGGGCTGTCCCGGGCACGGAGAAGGACGTGGACGGGAAGCCGCCTGGAGGAGGCAGGGCCGCCCCTCCCTCGGTCACTGGCCACGAGCCGCTCGCGGCTACAGGGCTGAGCGAGCCTGAGACTCAACTTCCCACCCTATGAGCAGAATTCCCTGCCTCCAAGGTCACCTGTGGGAGTGGCCGACACTGTGCCACAAACAACAGGCTCCCAAAGAGATGCGCGTTAACAGCTAAAGCCGGAGATGGCCCCGGCTCTGCGTGGTCTGCCTGCCCGGGAAAGCAGAGCAGACGCAAAGGAAAGCACTGCGACCGAAGCATCCCAACTAGAGCCGGCGGGCAAGCGGCCTTCCGAACCACTGCGCTCCGGCGGAGCTACTTCTGGGGTCTCGGGGCACAACCAAAAGCTTCTGCCTTTAGAAGATCAATACATACGAATTCCAGGAATGCTTTCTATCGGGATCTGCCGAACTCCATCTTTAAAACAGGAAAGTCCCGGGTAGACTTTCCGAATCTGGGCTTGTTTTCTTTCTATCAGCTTTTTAATGATCTGCAAAGCACAAGAAGAAACTACGTTTAGTGACCGAAGTTTGTGGCTCCAGCTTAAGTCAGTCAATCTAAAAAGTTATTTCCCCAACAAAATTAAGTCTGCAGGAAACTGAAGGGTGGATGCTATTAAACGGTGAGACACGAGAACATTCTACGAGGCCATGCACACTTGGTGCCACTGACAGAGGCGTCTTTGAATGCTGTTCCTGCCGGTAAAAAGCCAGTATTAAGAGACCTCACTGCCCAAGAGCCCACTGCCCTCTTTAGCCTAAGGGCCAGTTATCTCGGCCCTCCCCTGCGAGCCTCGGCCACAGCGAGGAGACAAGCCCTGCAGCTCGGGCACCGGCAGCATCCCTGGACGTCTCAGGACCAGGTGCTGCCCCCTTGCACCTGAGGGGCAGGCAGACTCACCAAGTCCTCAGAGCCCAGGAGGACAGACTTCCTGATGCTCACGTGTTTCAAGGTGTGAGCCCCAACCTATGATACTCACATCCAAAAAGGCAAAGCAGTCAGGACAGGGGCTGCCAGAACTACTTAGGGAATTTTGCGAGGAGTCTGCTTGTCTTCAAAATAACTGCCTTCTCCAGGGGAGCTTCCCGACCCAGGAATCACACCCAGGTCTCCTGCACTGCAGCTGGATTCTGTACCATCTGAGACCCTAGGGAAGCCCAATGTTCTGATGTTACAGTTCTCCCTGCAAAGAAGGAAAGGGCCTAGTGGCCCAGTGGTTAGGACCCCATGCCCCCAATGCAGGGGCACAGGTTCGATCCCTGGTCAGAGAACTAAGACCCTGCACGCTACAGAGAGCAGCCAGAGAGCCAGCGAGCAACAGCAAACTCAGAACCACCACCTTGAGACTGCCTGTATCAGCGCTGAATTTGGAAAACACGACGACAGTAGCAGTCATTAATCGCATTAGCGAAAAATTCAGTTTCCCAACTTCCTGATCTCGAATGGAAGACTGGTAAATACTACAGCAGGAATACACAATCTTAACAGTTAGACACAGGATGTCACAGAATGGACAGAAGCGGCAAGACAGACTGCTGGTGAATCTGCTCAGGGTTGTCCAGTATCATGTAAACCACTCACGTAATTTAAAAGTTTTCAGGAGCTACTTCAACATAAAAGTGAAAAGAAATAGGAGAAATTGATTTTAACAATATATTTTTATTTAAGCCAATATAGCTAAAATACTATCACTGTAGCATATAATCAAGAGAAAAAAATAGGAGATATTCTACATGCTTTTATTCACACTAGGTCCTCAAAATCAGAATGCGTCTACACTTGCAGAATGTCTCAGCTTCGACTGGCATGCAGCTAGCACCCAGTGGCCGCACACGGCTGCTGGCTGCCTCTGTGGACGGGCAGAGCTGAATGGACGCTCTGCGTGAGGTGTACTCCAGGTCTTTTTAAAAAGACTCCTCGGGCCTTCCCTGGTGGGCCAGTGGCTAAGACTCCACACTTCCAACTAAGATCCCACCGAAAAATAGAAGACTTTCTGGAAACGTGTATACGGTGGAATGTTACTCAGCCATGATAAAGAATGAAATAATGCTGTCTGCAGCAGCATGGAAGGGCCAGAGAGTGTCACACTAACCGGAGTTAAGGCAGAGAGAGAGAAATGCCACATGCGATCGTTCATATGTGGAGCCTAAAAACGCTGACATGAATGGACTTATTTACAGAACAGAAACAGACTCACAGATAGAAAACAGACTTATGACTTCTGAAGGCGAGGAGGGGAGGAGTAAACTGAGGCTTGGGGTTAACAGGGCACACCTGCTATATGGGGTCAACAGGTGCACCACCGCTATATGGGGTTAACAGGTGCACCACCGCTATATGGGGTTAACAGGTACACCACCGCTACATGGGGTTAACAGGTGCACCACCGCTACATGGGGTTAACAGGTGCACCACCGCTACATGGGGTTAACAGGTGCACACATGCTATATGGGGTTAACAGGTGCACCACCGCTATATGGGGTTAACAGGTGCACCACCGCTATATGGGGTTAACAGGTGCACACCGCTATATGGGTTAACAGGTGCACCACCGCTACATGGGGTTAACAGATGCACACCTGCTACATGGGGTTAACAGGTGCACCACCGCTATATGGGGTTAACAGGTGCACACCTGCTATATGGGGTTAACAGGTGCACCACCGCTATATGGGGTTAACAGGTGCACCACCGCTATATGGGGTTAACAGGTGCACCACCGCTATATGGGGTTAACAGGTGCACCACCGCTATATGGGGTTAACAGGTGCACACCGCTATATGGGGTTAACAGGTGCACCACCGCTACATGGGGTTAACAGATGCACACCTGCTATATGGGGTTAACAGGTGCACCACCGCTATATGGGGTTAACAGGTGCACACCTGCTATATGGGGTTAACAGGTGCACCACCGCTATATGGGGTTAACAGGTGCACCACCGCTATATGGGGTTAACAGGTGCACCACCGCTATATGGGGTTAACAGGTGCACCACCGCTATATGGGGTTAACAGGTGCACCACCGCTATATGGGGTTAACAGGTGCACCACCGCTATATGGGGTTAACAGGTGCACACCCGCTATGTGGGGTTAACAGGTGCACACCGCTACAGGAAAAGCAGACAGTCAGCAAGGGCCTACTGCATAGCAGAGGGAACTCAACTCAGTGTTTTGTAATACCTTCTACGGGAAAAAATCTAAAACAAATACATGTATATGTCACTCACTTTGCTGTACACCTGAAACGAACACCAACATCGTCAATCAACTATATTTCAGTTAAAATTTTTCTCGAAGCACCACAACGGCAATTTCTTAAATGAAGGCCTTCAGAAAACTTAATTTCAAACACAGCTTGAAATGTTTTTTGCTCTTCACCAAGGGTGCTCGCAGATGTGATAGCACACGGGGGCTTCCGCCCCCTCACGAGCACCTTGAGGCGACTGGTAATGGGGGGGCGGGACGCTACCCGACCTCTCTAACCCTGAGATCACTTTAGAGAAAACAGACCTTTCAACCCCATTCTAGCCTCTCGTCTTCGCCTCCCTAGAAACTCTCTTCAGCTCTCCATCACCATGCCTTCATCTCCCTCTCCTCAAATCCATCTTTCATCCCATTTCTGTCATTTTTCATCTTCCCAAACAGAGAACCAGGGGGCATATCACCCACTTTTATACTTCACCGAGTCGCAGGACGTCTTCCTACAAAACGCCCGCTGCTCTTCTTCACTCTGTGGCTCCTCCAAGCCCCGGGTCACAGCCTCACGCGTGAACCGAGCTTAAAGCCGACCCTCCCCCAGCCCCACACACGCGCCGCGCTCCGTCCTGCCGGCTTCCGCCCGGCCACCCTTTCTCAGAGGCTCTCATCACGCGCACGCCTCAGGCTCCAGGCGCTCTGGGCCGGGGACCTCTTCCTGCAGGACTCCGGCTCACCCCCCAGCTGCAGTCCTGGTCCCCCTCTGCACCCCGCTCACTGCAACCATGCGGCCTCTGCGCCTGTGCCCCGGGGGGGAAGACCAACCGTCTGCCCGTCTGCTCCTGAGCACCATCCATCCCTGCCTCCTCAGGGCCCTCCAGAGCTGGACTGAACACGAGTCACAGTCACCTGAATTCTGTAGAGGTTACCAGGTAAATCCAAGAACCTCACTAAAGAGACTTCCGAGCTCTTTTAAAAGGCGGTGGTGAACAGCTGCATTCAGGGGTGCCTGTTGGAGACACTGGAAGCCGAGGTGGGGGACCCAAGGGGACGGAGGGGAAGTGGGGCCCTGTCTTCTCCAACGCTGGGCTCCACGGGATTTGAAGCAGCCCGGACAGACGGCCCCTGCCCAGGGGTCTGGACTCAGAGTCTGTGGACCCCACGGGGTCCCGTTCCGGCCTCCACAGTCGAGGCGCAGGGAGCCGGGCGCCAGCTCCCAGCAGCCTGCTGGGAACTCCGACTCACGCTGGAACCTCTGCCCAACAACAGAGGCTGCTTCTATTTTCTAGTTTAATAAAAAGCCTTTGGCTCACTTCCGTGGGACGTGTACGGAAAAGTCTGAGCTACTTTAACTAAAAGGGAGGCACTCACTGAGCACCTTTTCTTAGGACACACCCTGAGAAAGCGGCTCTATCTCTGCGATGTCAGAGACATCGCCAAGGAACTAAGAACTGGGATGGAGGCACAGGAGCAGAAACCAGAAAACAAAGACAGGCTGAGGCAGATGTCTCTTCCTTACTCACTAGAGAAAAGCGCCTTTGGCTGAATAACAGAAGCATAACGTGGGGCTGGGGCTTCCCAGGTGGTTGAGGGGTAAAGTGTCCACCCACACTGCGGGAGACACAGCAGGTGCGAGTCCGACCCCTGGGAGGTCTCCCCAGGAGATGCAAGCTGGGCAGATTCCCTGGAAGAGGGCCTGGCAGCCCACTCCAGGGCTCTTGCCTGGAGAACCCGCGGTCGGAGGAGCCTGGGGGCTGCAGTGCACATTGTTGCAGAGACTCGGACTCGACCGAAGCAAGCTGACAGGACAGGTACAAAGCGGGACTGATGTCGGGTCCAATGTCCCAGTTTCTGAACTCCAAGAACTAGGGGACCAGGAGGGTGGCCCTGGGTTTAATATGCAAAGTTTATTCATTTAATGAATGGCCTGTGTTGCACTGCCCTAATTATGCTTTTTATGTTTCTTTTTCCTGTCTTACAGAAAGGTAAAACTTGCTACGTAATCAAATCCATCAACCTTCCCCTTTACCCCTTCTCTTTTAGTTCATACGCACAAAAGACCTGACCCCAGTATCAGAGGCCAAATCACCTGGGGCTTCCCTGGGGTCCTGTGGTAAAGGCTTGGTACATCCCCTGCAGGGGCCATGGGTTCATCCCCTGGTCAGGGAGCCAAGACTGCAAGCTGTGTGGTGTGGCCAAAAAAAAAATTCTCTTCAGATCACAAATCACTTAATATCTGGAAGCATACACTCTCAGAACTTGCAATGGAAAAGAGAGGTGAATACTCACTAAGATAAATATGGAAGAAGATGAGTAACTGAAGTTCAAATGAGTGTATCAAACTAGTGCTTGAGAAGTTCAAAGAGGAATGGAACACAGGCAGAAGTGGTGTGTGTGTGTGCACGTGTGACTGCACATGAGTGTGTGTGCACATGTGTGTGCATGTGTGTGTGTGCGCGTGAATTGGGAGAGGAAGTGGGTGAAGGATGAAGACACCACGTAAAAGGGTCAGCGCGTCAGTGACAGCCTGCAGTTTAGAAAAGGGAATAAAGAGCTAAGTCTGGGAAGAAGGTGTGGGGCCAGCATGTAAGAGGCCTTGAAGGTAAAACCACTGTATTTTACAAGCTTTGCATTCTACACCAATTTGATAGGTATTGACCCCCGCTTCAAAGTGATGATTTAGACAGGAAGTAAAGGATACCTTCAAAGAAGAAATCCACACAAACCAGAGCAAACTGAGGTCCTGGTGTCCATCAGACGCCCCCACACAGAGCCCAGGGGTGTGCACTTCACTCCAAAGGCGCCCGATCTGTGCAGAAGGAACCCGAGTTGGCCACACGCTTACCTCCTTCTGCTTCTTAATGATGACAGAGAACTCCGTGTATGGGATCCGTGGATTTAGCTCACATCCCATTAAAGTGGCGCCTTCATAATCCTTGATGTAGCCAACATATTTGGTTTTAGGGATTTTAATTTCTTTGGAGAAACCCTGCAAAACCAATAACTTCATTTAAAAAGGCCCTGAGCATCAAACACCCCGTCTGAGTGCGAACTACACGCGAAGCCTGGCTTGGTGCAGGCAGAGGTCCAAGCTCCTTTCCAACTATCCTGGAAGATTAGCATGAAACTCCTCTAAGAAGTTCCTCAAAAATCAAACTGTGCAAATAGGAAGCAATCCAACATAAAATAATAATAATCCTAGTAAAACACAATATTAAAAACTCATTAACACAAATGGCTATTAAGTAAAAATAAGATTTAATTTAGCATTAAACTGCACACTTTCTCCCAAAGAAGAGAGGGGGCCTCTAGGATGTTCTGGAAATCAACCAACAGTGAACCCTATTTTGAAAGCAAAATTTGTCCAAAAATATAGCAAGAAGAACCTTGATATTGAAGAAATGAAACACTTAATAGGCAAAAAACTTCCAGACCATCACAAATGTGGTTGTTTCAGGTTTGCAATTAATGCTTTGCAATATATTCATTTATATACTTTAATCTATAATAATATAGTTACACAGGGAACATAGTCATATTATTTATAACAATTTTCCTTAAAGATGTTTCAAATTTTTGCAGAAAATTAGTTGGGACTGCAGTTTCCTGCCTCCTCTTTCAGTAAAAACTTATTTTCCAAGCACTCATTGCCATCAGCCTCAGAGAGGACCACAGGTGCAGACAAGTCACTGAGAAAAGAATGGAGAGAGTGACATACACCACCACGTGTAAAATAATAACCAGTGAGGGTTTTCTGTGTGACTCAGGGAACCTGACCTGGGGCTCCGGACCTCCCCAGAGCAGCGGGGAGGGGTGGGCGGTGGGAGGCAGGCGAGGAGGGAGGAGCCAACGCGAGCCTGCGCCGATCCATGCGATGTGGCGGAGGCCAGCACAGGGAGGCGAAGCAATCTTCCTTCATTAAAAATAAATCCGTTTGGGGCGGAAAAAGCAAGGCCGAGGTCTTCCCTGCTGGCTCAGCGGCACAGACACACAGGTTTGCGCCCTGGTCCAGGAAGGTCCCACTGCGCACGCGCTCCAGGACCGTGCGCTCCGGGGCCTGCGCCCCGCAAACAGCGCAGATCCCCCGGAGCCGGGGCCGCGGGCACGGGCACCCGCTCGCGGCAGCTGAGAGAAGCCCGCGCAGCGACGGGCAGCACAGCCAGCGGCAAATTAGTGAAAAATTCCTAATCTTTTCCTAAAAAACATCCTGACTGAGTTTACTATCCCTGCAATGTAGTCACAGCCTGGGAAAGCTGGCGCTCAAGCCCCAGTGTTTAAAGCCAGCGTCCCCTCTAGCGAGTTCCACTAGAAAAGCCACCAAGGCATCCCAAAGAATGAGAACAAAGTAGAAAGGCTAATTATCTGACACTGGAGGGAAAGCGCTTCAGTCATATGTATAAGGACTTATATTTTTCAAAGAGGTTAACAAATTTTATGTAATAAAATCTGTAAAATTCTGTACATTGAAAAAAGGCCATAAGTAATGCTAAAACAGACAAGTAGGGGAGAAAAATCATAAAATAAAAGGTTACTACTCTCATATCCTTATATATGAATTCTCAGAAATCAACAGAAAAATAAATATTTTAATAGAAAAAAGAGGCAAAATACAATGAAGTGGCACTTGAAAAAAAGAAGAAATACAAAGGGTCAATAAACAAGGAGAAACAGGCCACACCTCAGATGATCAAATGGATGCAGACACGAGCAACCTGTTACCTAGGAAAGGGGTAAAGAAACTGTTTTTCCAGTCAACTCCTTTCCTGAGCCCCTTTACTTTACTGCTGACAAGAGCAGAAATTGTTACCTTATTTGTTATTATTTGTTACAGTGCATAACAAACATTAGCTATGTCTGGAAGCCCACACTCACACATGGACACTTATTTACAAAAAATATATAAATGTTCCCTAAATGTGGGATTGCTTTGAGAAATTAGTTTCTGTTTCTACAACAATTCAGAGAACCATCAAAAATCATTATTTAAAAATCAGGCTATATTAAGTAAAAGAGGCAATTAATTAAACTGTATATAGTATGAGCCAATTTTCTGTTAATATACATACAAACACAGAGAAAAAAACATCAGAAGGGTATCTGTCAAAACATTAACAGTAAATTTCTCTGGGTGGTGGAATCATATGCAGTTTTTCTTTTGCAGTTCTATTTCATTTTCCAATTTCATTTTCCAGTTATTATATTTCTATAATAACTATACATTACTTTTGTCATCAAAAAAGTAAACGGAGAACGTTTAGGAATCTAGAATTATAAAGCACTACTAAAAAGCACGTAGCAGGGACTTCACTGGTGGCCCAGGGGTTCAGACACCACTCTCCCACTGCAGGGCTTCACACCTGGTCAGGGAAGGAGGGTCCCACACACCAAGCCACAAGGGCAAACAAACAGAAGCATCAGAGAGCTGAGACGAAGCTTCTGGTGGAAAGAGCAAAGATGCGGCCAGGCGCCCAGCCGCCCACGTGCTGACCGAACAGGAGTGTCGGGAGCCCTCTGTAGCGTCAGAACCTCCTCTCCACCATCAGAAACACACACTGCCTTCCAGAGATTAAATCTATTTCTCTCATTCAAGGCGAACTCCAGTCCCCCAACGTGACTCTCTCCTCAGCCTGGGGAGACCCCGTTCTAGACTGTTAGGGTGCAACAGTGCACTCCACTCACAGATGACATCCCTTCATTCACTCACATTTATTTCGTACTGACAGTGTGCTGGTCACACCCTCTAATCCAGGCTGAAGCTTACCTCTGGTTTAAGGCTCGCAAGATAAATGTCTTCTCCTTATAAGGAGAAGACACTGCTGGGGGGAGGACTTCTTTGCATGAAAGCTACTTGCGTGCACATCAGGAAAAGGAAGGACAGAACAGGCTTGCACAGCCAAAAAGCCCACCTGCTTCTTGAAATAGCCAATTGCATATTCATCTGCATAGGTGAGGAAGTTCAGGATGTCGTGTTTTATGTGGTATTCCTTCAAGTGGTTCATCAGGTGTGTTCCATAGCCCTAAGGGCAAGTCAGAACGGAGACAAATATATTAGGTTCTGGACAAAAGAAAGTCCCACATTTTCACCAAGAAATACTGGCAACTTTAGGAGTATGTATTACCAGTGTAATACCAACACCTTGGGTTAGGGTTCTTGAGTTTCTGAACTTTGAAAATGAGTCAAAAAATTCAAAATCCTTGGATCAAGATACAATCATCACTTGAAAACACGAGTTTCTGGCTCTTAGAAAAGAACATACCAAAGCTACAAGCTACTCATTCACACCTAGAGGTTACAAGCTGAACATTAATAAAGAGGTGTCTGGAGTAAATACTGATCATGAATTTCTGCTTATGCTTGGAGTATTTGAGAATCTGAGATCAGAAGAGCAATGTAAATGAGAAGGGCTAACCTTTTCTAGAATATAAACTAACCCAAGTGCTTCCTATATACAACAATCAGCAATCCTTCCAAAGAGCTGGACCATCACGCACAAAGGACCTTCAGCTTGGGCTTTTCAGACCTTGCCCAGCAAAGTCTGAGGAGCCCGGAGCTCTGAGTGAGCCAGAGGCACTGTGAACCAACTAAGAACAGTGACAGAGGATGCGATGGTTGGACGGCATCACCAATTTGATGGACATGAATCTGGGCAGCTCTGGGAGATGGTGAGGCACAGGGAAGCCTGGCGTGTGGCAGTCCTTGGGGTCGTGAAGAGCTGGACGGGACTCAGCAACTGAGCAGCAGCGGCGAAAACAGTGAGCAATGTGGAGCAGCGTAATGACTGAAAGATGAAGAAAAGCAAGCAAGTGTTCTGGTAATGGACAAAGCTTGAAGGGCATGGCCTGAGAGCCTCACAGGAAAATGAAAGTGAGCCCAGACATGAATGCCGTTACATCAGTATTTTAGAATTCGATGACACGTTTTCCTAAAGAGCTCAGAGAGGCTCACAGGTGTGACATCATGGAGGTACAGCGCCACAGGGGAGAAGGGTCTCGGGAAGTCATTGGGTCTAATTCTTCCCCATGTGAAGCTAGGCTTCTGCCATCTACCTCGGGGAGGTCAGCTGCTAGAAAACCCCCAGCTCAGGGTGCTCGCTGAGTCCTTGGGCCAGTTCGTCTTCAGCCACTGTTGTGGTTGGGAAGTCCTTTCTAATTTTCACCTGTGCTCTGACCCCTTGTTCTGTCTACCTATTGACCTTAGTTCTGCTCCTACAGTAACAGTGATTCTTCCCTGCTCTTAACAACTCCCCAAGCCCTTGAAAATCACCCGCGTCCACCCCTGCCTCCCAGGTCCCAGGTCCAGCCTCGTTGAGGCTTCAGTCCTGCCTCGCATGCAGGACTAGGAGACCCTATCGCAAGCCACTCCTATCTTTCAAGGCTGGCTCCTGTGTAGCAACACACTTCTAAAGCACGGACCCCAGGACCAAGCATAATAACATCCAGGGGATGATCTGTCCAGTGCATACGAAAAGAGTGCAGCTGTCTCCCTATTCTGGAAATTATTCTTCCACTGGTATTAACCATAGAGATGGTAGCCTTTCCCAAAGACATCACAATACGGACATACTGCAAGTCTGAATATAACTCAGATTAAAGGATGAAGAAAATCTCTCTTAAGGAGAAGAGAGTAAAATGGGGAAAATAAACATGCAAAACTCATAATTACAATATACAACTAGCTGTTCAACATGGCAGCAGCTAGCCATGTACTGCTGTTGAGCAGTGGAAACAGGACAGATCCAGATTGAGGTGTGCAAGTGTAAAGTACACACCACGGAAAAATCTCTCACTAACGGAGTTTATTACATATTCAAATGACAGTATTCTGGACAGATTCAGTTACATAGAAAATGTCTGCAAAACAGAAGCAGAGACTCAGACAGAGAGAACAAACATACAGACAGACAGACAGACAGACAGAACAAACGCCCGGACAGAGAGAACGCAGCGGGGGGAAGGGCGATGGGACGGACTGGGAGATGTGGGGGAGGGGTTCCTGCTTTACACGAAAACGCACAAAAAACCTCTTGATGAAAGTGAAAGAGGAGAGTGAAAAAGTTGGCTTAAAGCTCAACATTCAGAAAACGAAGATCATGGCATCTGGTCCCATCACTTCACGGGAAACAGATGGGGAAACTGGAAACAGTGTCAGACTTTATTTTCTTGGGCTCCAAATGCACTGCAGATGGTGACTGCAGCCATGAAATTAAAAGATGCTTACTCCTTGGAAGAAAAGTTATGAACAACCCAGACAGCATATTGAAAAGCAGAGACATTACTTTGCCAACAAAGGTCCGTCTAAGTCAAGGCTATGGTTTTTCCCGTGGTCATGTATGGATGTGAGAGTTGGACTGTGAAGAAAGCTGAGCACCGAAAAATTGATGCTTTTGAACTGTGGTGTTGGAGAAGACTCTTGAGAGTCCCTTGGACTGCAAGGAGATCCAACCAGTCCATTCTAAAGGAGATCAGCGCTGGGATTTCTTTGGAAGGAATGATGCTAAAGCTGAAACTCCAGTACTTTGGCCACCTCATGCGAAGAGTTGACTCACTGGAAAAGACTCTGATGCTGGGAGGGATTGGGGGCAGGAGGAGAAGGGGACAACAGAGGATGAGAAGGCTGGATGGCATCACTGACTCAATGAACATGAGTCTGACTGAACTCCGGGAGATGGTGACGGACAGGGAGGCCTGGCATGCTGCGATGCATGGGGTCGCAAAGAGTCGGACACAACTGAACGACTGAACTGAAATGAACTGAAGGACACCAAAGGGGGAAGGGCAATGGGACGGACCAGGAGACGGGGGGTGGGATTTCTGCTTTATATGAAAACGTATTTGTACATGACCTACAACATTAAGTATTATTTTTGAAGAAAAGTGGGGGGAAAAAACTGGAGAAAACGGAAGGATTTGCTACTGCGTGTGCAGTGGAACAGTAATGCCTAGGGATGAGTAAGAAATGAGTCTTCTGATGAAACCTAGATGCAGCTGATGGAAGAGAGAGAGGCTTTTGCTGTATACGCCACCTTGTAAGGAGCTAACAGAACTGCTAGAATCTCACAGGCTCCTCTGTCCATGGGATTCTCCAGGCAGGAATGCTGGAGTGGGTTGTCATGCCCTTCTCCAGGGGGTCTTCCCTATCCAGGGATCAAACCCGGGTCTCCTGTGCCTCCTGCTTTGCAGGCAGATTCTTTACCTCTGAACCTTCAGGGGGCCCCTCTTTGTTGTGTTTCCAGCATGTAAATCAATTCCAGGTACCTGGTATATACTCAATAACCATCAGATGATGGTTTCCCCCTGGGAACTTCTAGAACCAATATTCTGCAATTTTTCATCTTACTGTATCACTGACATTGTTAATAATGGATTTATCAGAGGATGAGATGGTTGGATGGCATCAACAACTCAATGGACATGAGTTTGGGTAAACTCCAGGAGTTGGTGATAGACAGGGAGGCCTGGTGTGCTGCAGTCCATGGGGCTACAAAAAGTTGGACATGACTGAGCGACTGAACTGAACAGAACTATACATTTTCTCCCCTTCAGCCACAATCCAAGAATTTTCCTCAAAAGGAACAATAACGGTTCTGTTGTTAGTAGCGTCTCAAACTCTGCATGAGATAGTCTTTATCGCTTGCCACTGATCCGTCACCTCTCCAAAGAATTTCCAGATCCCAGCTACTTGTGAGGAGGGGCTGTCTTTCATCTTGATTCCTGTGTGCCTAGCACTGTGACCAGCAGTAGCAGAAGCGCAAATATCTGCTTGTTTACAGAAGCGGTAACAGAGCTAAGCCGTTACATGCAGAAATGCTTGGATTTTCACCCCAGCACCGTCTCGCTTCTCTGCATGCCTTTATTTTCAGCAGTCCTGGGCCTCCCTGATAGCTCAGTTGGTAAAGAATCTGCCTACAATGCAGGAGACCCCAGTTCGATTCCTGGGTCGGGAAGATCAGCTGGAGAAGGGACAGGCTACCTGCTCCAGTATTCTTGGTTTTCTCTTGTGGCTCAGCTGGTAAAGAACCCTCCTGTAGTGTAGGAAACCTGGGTTCAATCCCTGGGTTGGGAAGATCCCCTGGAGAAGGGAAAGGCTACCCTCTCCAGGATTCCGGCCTGGAGAATTCCACTGACTGTATAGTCCATGGGGTTGCAGAGTCAGACACAACTGAGCAACTTTCACTTCACTTCACTTCACCTGTCACCAAAAGGGCTCCTTTCAAATCCACCTGGTAACTTCAGTGTTTCTTCAAATACTTATTATGGTTAAATAAGTATTAGCCCCATAACTTTAAAGTTGCATATAATGTCAAAACCAAATAGTTAGATAATCTATTTTAAAACCAAGTTAGGAGCTTAAATTCTCATATGTTATCTTGTATGTGTTCTGAGCAAGATAAATTCACACAAAAATCTTACTTGAAGCATTAAAGGAATTCATATATAAGCTTAAATCTCCAAAATGAGTGAATGCAAATTTTAAAGTACCATTTAGCCCAGATTTTTAATACCTCAAATCAAAACTGTAGACCCCCACTTATGACCGTGCTGTTTTCACGAGTAAGTACTGGCAGCGCTGGCTTCCACCAGACTCAGCCCCTCTATTCAGCTTTTACAGATTAATCTTCGTCTGCTAGGACCACTTTCAAGACTTCCCTGGTGGGTCAGACGGTAAAGAGTCTTGCTTACGATGCGGAAGACCTGGGTTTGATCCCTGAATCAGGAAGATCCTCTGGAGAAGGAAATGGCACCCCACTCCAGTACTCCTGCCTGGAGAATCCCATGGACGGAGGAGCCTGGTGGCTCCAGTCCACGGGGTTGCAGAGTCGGACGCGCCTGAGCCACTCCACTTCACTTCACTTTCGAGTCACTCACACCAAGTGGCTTTCCTTTTCATTTTTCCTGCTCAGTTTCAGATATTTGGCCACCTTCCTTCAAGTCTTTAGAAAATTACACGGTTTTGGGGATGAAAACACACATTGCCCTTCTGGGAAGTAGTAAGACAAAGCATCCAATTCATATTAAACACCTTTAGTTTCCCTCTGGAATCCTAAAAGTGTCCAAGGTAACCTTAGCCAACCTTTCCAAACAAGTTGCTTGGTGTAGCTTTCTGTGCAAACAAATATTATGCAATCTTCTGAAATTATAAACCAAGGG
Source organism: Budorcas taxicolor (assembly GCF_023091745.1). Lineage (NCBI taxonomy): Eukaryota > Metazoa > Chordata > Mammalia > Artiodactyla > Bovidae > Budorcas > Budorcas taxicolor. The sequence continues at coordinate 221,429,413 of NC_068910.1, read as the reverse complement.
CATATTTTCAAGTTCCTCTCCCTACGAAAAGCCCAACCAAATTTTCTTTTTAAGCGAGTTCCTAAACTCTGGACCCCTGGAATTTTTTCTCAGTGTGGCTATGCGGAAATGAACCTGTGACAAGCATAGCGACCGCACCATCTGAAGACACACCGCCAGAGCGCCCTGACACGGGGCAGAGGTCGGGCTCATGCAGATACATGACCTCGCCTTCCCCAGTCAGGACAGTGCGGCACTGGCGCATTCTAATGCCCTTGGATGCTTCGTGTTGTGAGCCAACGTCAAAAGCCCCATTGTGCTTTCTGAGAGGAGACTACAGCTGCTGTAATTGACACGGTGACTGTGACACAGAGGAGAGCTGTTACTGAAGCAAAAGCACCCTCAGCGCTGGCTGCGCCCCCGGGCCAAGCACGACTCCTTCCAGAGATCATGCGTCTTTGGCTTTTGTATCTGGCACAGCTTCATGGTAACTGAAGAAGGCAACAGTGTCCTTAGGCCCCGCTGTCCAAGCCCAGAGAGCCTAGCCCAGAGCGAGACAGGTGCAGTGGAAAATGCAGTGGGGTCCAGAGACTCAGCACAAACCAAAGATGCGAGCGGCCTCCGGAACTCCTGGACGCCGAGTGCCGCTGCAGTGACAGCCCTTTGGATGTACTGAGTAAAATAAAGTATATATTTTTAGAGCTATTTTTGCATATCTTCCATGTAGCTAACAGAAAATTTAAGCTCACATACGTGGCTGACGTGGGCGCGTCATGCTATAGATCATTAGGCAGTAATTTATCTCAGTAGCTACTGAATCCTGACCTAGCTTATCTCTCCACCAATTGCCATAGTTTTGCCTGACTTCAGGACTCCCCAAGTACCAAATGAGTAACACTCTGAAGACACATTTCTGGTTCCGCTTTCATAAAAGCAACTGACTAGGACACAGCACCATCTCGATCTTCCTGCCGACGAGCAGTCTGGTTACTCCAGGGAGATGGCAGAGGCACGCGCACTGCCAGCGCGACAGGCTGGTTCCTGGGGAGGGGTGTGTGCCAGGGGCAGCTGGGAAGGCGAATCAGAGCCACACACACTCGCAGGGCAGAGCTCACACTCACACAGGGCCGACTCTCACGCTCACAGGGCAGAGCTCACACTCACACAGGGCCGACTCACACTCACAGGGCAGACCTCACACTCACACAGGGCAGACCTCACACTCACACAGGGCAGCTTCTCACACTCACACAGGGCCGACTCTCACACTCACACAGGGCAGACCTCACACTCACACACGGTCAACTCTCACACTCACACAGATCAGACCTCACACTCACACAGGGCAGACTCTCACACTCACACAGGTCAGAGTCACACTCACACAGATCAGAATCACACACACTCACACAGGTCAGAACCACACACACTCACAGGGCAGAGCTCACACTCACACAGGGCAGAGCCACACACACTCACAGGGCAGAGCTCACACTCACACAGGGCAGACTCTCACACTCACATAGGTCAGAGTCACACACACTCACAGATCAGAATCACACACACTCACACAGATCAGAACCACACACACTCACAGATCAGACCTCACACACACTCACAGTTCAGACCTCACACTCACATAGGCAGAGTCACACACACAGAGTTACACACACTCACAGGTCAGACCTCACACTCACACAGCTCAGAGTCACACACTCAGATCAGAGTCACACACACTCACAGATCAGACCTCACACTCACACAGGACAGAGTCACATACACAGGTCAGAGTCACACACACTCACAGATCAGAATCACACACACACAGGGCAGAGTCACACACACTCACAGATCCATCTCTCACACTCACACAGATCAGAATAATGCACACTCACACAGATCAGACCTCACACTCACACAGGGCAGAGTCACACACACTCACAGGTCAGACCTCACACTCATATAGGGCAGACTCTCACACTCACACAGATCAGACCTCACACTCACACAGGGCAGAGTCACACACACTCACAGGTCAGACCTCACACTCACACAGGGCAGAGTCACACACTCACAGGTCAGACCTCACACTCACACAGGGAAGACTCTAACACTCACACAGATCAGACCTCACACTCACACAGGGGAGAGTCACACACACTCACAGGTCAGACCTCACACTCACATAGGGCAGACTCTCACACTCACACCGATCACAATCACACACATTCACACAGATCAGAATCACACACTCACAGATCAGACTCTCACATTCACACAGTGCAGAATCACACACACTCACAGATCCATCTCACACTCACACAGATCAGAATCACACACTCACACAGATCAGTCGCTCACACTCACACACGGCAGAGTCACACACAGAGGTCAGACTCTCACACTCACACAGGTCAGAATCACACACACTCACAGATCCATCTCACACTCACACAGGGCAGAGTCACACACACTCACAGATCAGAATCACACACACTCACAGATCCATCTCACACTCACACAGATCAGAATCACGCACACTCACACAGATCAGACTCACACTCACACAGGGCAGAGTCACACACACACACACACAGATCAGTCACTCACACACACAGCAGAGTCACACATAGAGATCAGACTCTCACACTCACACAGGTCAGAATCACACACACTCATACAGATCAGACTCTCACACTCACACAGATCAGAATCACACACACACTCACACAGATCAGTCGCTCACACACTCACACTCCCCAAAAGACCACGTTCCAAAGGTTCCCTGAGTATTTCTGAAACTTAGTCATACATTTATTCAAATTTTTCATGAATTCCCCGACAGCATTTCTTTAGTCCTTGCCTCCCCACTTCAGGCACAAGGTCGTAAGGAACTGTCCTGAGGTCTGAGCCACCTCAGTTCTCTCCCTAACCTACACGGCACCCCACCCCTTCCGGTGGTGCTGCGTGACCAGGCATGTGTGGCCACGTCTATACGTGGAAATCACCAACGCCACCGAGAGGTTCAGACACCTCTTCACGTGCCACAAACTAAACCTGAGCTGCTCCTGGTGCGGCCTGGTGTCCCCAGTCCCAGCCCGGTGTCCCCAGCCCCAGCCCTGAGGTCCAACAAAGCCCAGTAGAGAATGACCGTGGGTGTGGAAGCGTGTGCCACACACACACACACACACACACACACACACACACACACACACACACCTGCAATGAGAAGACGCTCCTCAGAGAGTCCAGGACTCTCTGGACGTGGAGACCCTGCCACGCTCTGCAGCTTCTGTGAAAAGCACCACATCCTGCATCTCTTCTGAGACCCTGGGTGAGCCTTACCTTGACTTGTTCATTAGAGGTTACAGCGCAGAAAACAATCTCTGTGAAGCCCTGGGACGGAAACATCCGGAAGCAGATACCGCCAATGACACGGCCATCTTTAATTAAAGCAAGGGTTTTGTGTTTCCTGGAAGAATAAGGTTGCATCACTGTTTAACCTCCTGTTTGGGGTGTTCCTCACTAACACGTCAGGAAAACTGGAAGGGAGGGGGGTTCTTTCTTGATTTTTCTGTGGAAACTGCCTCTGTCTGGCCACCATCTCACTAGAACATTCTGTAAGTGGATGTCTTAGAGTGAGCCTGCCTCCCAAGACATCCCCGGAGTGTTCATGAGGACAAGCGCCAGCCACCTGAAGGGGCCTGAGCCCCTAGACGAAGAACAGAGCCCGTGGACAGGCGCTGACAGGTGGTGAAACAGGGTCATGTCCGATGCCCGCGAGCCCAGGGGGAGCAAAAGCCAGGGACATGGGCACACGTTTCTGAAGAGTTCACTCTCATTCAGAAATACCACAGAAGCTATAAGGAAATGAAAACACAATCCATCTGCACGATTTGCTAAAACCTGCCTTCCAGAATTCCATCAGGCCTTCTGCCTAAAACGTCACTCTGAACATTCACGGGCATGGGCCACAGTCCACACGGGCAACTGGGCTCTATATGTTAAAATGCATTCAATTACGGAAGCTTCCTTTCCTGTCTTTTCCCTTTTTTTAATGCAATGGATGATCAAAGTTAACCTAACAGCACAGTAATCTTGCCAGGGCTTACAGACTCAGGCAAGAACTGAACCTACTTAAGACGCCAAAATCAGAGTCTCTGACTATGAGAAAACTGGGACATCCTCTCAAGGTTTGTATGTCCCTCCACTGATGCAGTGACCGAAGCACAGGGCGCCGCCAGCAGCTTGAAGCAGGAGCCTCGGTAACAGAAGCTGGTCAGCTGCTGGGAAACTCGTCTGCATGCCTGTGGCCGCGGCCACGGCAGGGACGTCGCTCTGCCCACGCAGCTGACGAGCAGCAGCAGGACGCGGTGGGTGACTGTGCCTGACTTTCACTACCCGAGCGGTTCCTCTCTCCTTTACAAAGAAGAGTGAAGTCCCTGATGGCCCAGTGAAGACCTGACCTTTCAACACAGAGGGTGGGGTCAAACCCCCATTTGATTCCTGACCAGGGAGCTGAGATTACACGTGCCTCAGGATGAAAAAAACCAAAACATAGGACAGAAATGATATTGCAAAAAATTCAAAAGAGACTTTAAAATGGTCCACATCAAAAAAAAGCGCATCAAGGCTGGTTCACGTTGATGTTTGGTAGAAACAGACACAATTTTGTAAAGCAATTATCCTTCAATTAAAAATAAATAATTTTTTAAGTAAAAAAAAAATCTTAAAAAAAAGAATGCATTTTACAAAACAAATCAGGCAAGTGGGAAGCAGAGCCGGGCACGACTCACGGGTCGAAGACGAGCCGGGTGATGTACTCCTTGGGCATACGCGGCAGCTGGTGCGAGAACACGTTCTGCAGCCCCACCAGCCACATGAGCACCTTCTTGTTGGGCTTCTGGCTCAGGGAGTTGCCCACCACGTGGAACTCGATCACACCCCTGCGCTCTTCCAGCCTGGCCGCCTCGTCCCTGGCCGAGTGTGCCGACAGAAAGCTGGTCTGGGAGCAGGAGACAAGGGGTCACACAGGGCGCCTCCCTAAGACGGAAGGGACAGCTCACAGCAGCGCCCCTCCTCCGTGTGCTAGTGAGATACGCATTCCTGGGTTTCGGGGTCCCAACCGGTAACACACAAGCCATGAAAAGGCAGTTAGGCAGAGCGTTTTGCCAGACCAGAGCCTCCCACGTGTCCATGGAGACGTGGTACAGACCAGGAGTCACCAGACTTTCTCTGAAGGGCCAAACAGCTCATGTTTGGATCTGCAAGTCAGGAGGCCTCTGCGGCAGCTGCGGACTCCGCGGCGGGGTGAACACGGCCGGGACCACGTGGACTCCGCGGCGGGGAGAACGCGGAGGGACCACGCAGACACGTGTGGGCAGGGCAGAGCACCCCAGGACTTGATTTAATGGGGGAGGCAGCCTGCGTCTGTCCTGTGCGCTGCAGCCAGCCAGTCCTTGGTTTTGGGAATCCCATCTGGCTGAGCACCCTTGGGATCCCAGACCCCAATTCTCCCTGCAGGCCCACGAGTGGTAGTCACGTCTATACTACCAGCACCTCTCTTTCGGAGGAAGAGAGGCTTCTTTGCAAAGGAGTCGTGTTGACCACTCTCAACCAAGCTGGCAGTACAACCTCCTACCAGCACCCTGCGCCCCATCCTATTTAACCCATGCAGTGGGGTGCAGGTCAGTGTTCAACAAACAGACCCCCAAGGCAGAAGGGCCAGCTGCTGGCACTGCCTGCTTCACTGGTCTATGGCTGATGCTGGAGGCCCATCTGCCACTGCGGTCAACACATTTAATGACCATCTCCTAAAATTCCTGAAAATTTAACAGTTGCCTTGTGCATACCAGTACAAGGCAACTTCAGGACACTACTAAATCCACCCAACAAATCGTGAAATGCGTGACGACATCCACACTTCACAGCTGAAACAAACTGAGCAAAACTACTCTGTGGAGTCACTAAATCCCCAAAAGACATGTACACAGAAGGCCCCAAGGACTGGACACCCAAAAGGAAATGGAAAGGGCAACTTCACAAGGAGATCGCTCTCTTAACAGCATTCCAATCCTGTGAATTATCCTCAACTGCACAAAATAAATCTCTAAGGAAACACGACAAATTAAACATGGATACCTTCACCCAGCAGAGCCATTCTAAAAAAAATTTTTACAGATGTTTTGAAAAATCATCTTATTTCTTCATTTCCTGGAAGCTGTCAGAAACATCTAAAACTGCTTTGCCCCTGGATATGACACGAGATGACAGCAGTCCTTTTGCCCCAAAGGCTTTACTTGAATCTAATCATCAGTGAACAGACACACATACAGGGCCCTTATGCCAAAGCAGGGCTCTGCAACAATGGCGCTGCCACAAAAGGCCAACAGAGGGCTGGGAAACTGCTCTAGAATAAACTAAACAGATTAATGAGCTGAAAAGATCAGAATTAAATGCAACGTGTGACCCCAGACTGGTCCTCCAACAACAGGAATAGATACCATAAACAACAGAATTAGGGCATATGGGGAATCTGGATATGGGCTGTACATTAGGCCGAGAGTAACATCATGGACAAGATGGACATGAGTCTGAGTGAACTCGGGGAGTTGGTGATGGACAGGGAGGCCTGGCGTGCTGCGATTCATGGGGTCGCAAAGAGTCGGACGCGACTGAACTGAACTGAACTGAATATGACTCTAAGCAAACTTTTTGACAAAGGGCCAGGTGACAAATATCTTAGGCTCTGTGGACATACTTCGATAAAACTCTATTTATAAAACCAGAAATGGACAGGATTTGGTGCCCAGGCTGTAGACTGCCTATCCACACATTAGATAATACTGTAATCCAGCTGAAGTTTCTGGTAGTGGTAACTACACTGTGGGAATGCAAATGAATAGTCTCAGTCTTCAGAGACATGTGCAAAGAACAGTAACAGGTGAAGCGTTACAACATCTGTATCTAACTCTGAAATGGCTCCACACGGTCACAGGAGAGGGAGACAGAGGGATAGTGAGCGTGGCATGCAAGCCGTTTGTGAGTCTAAATAAAGAGCCTCTGGGTCTTTACCACGGAATGTTTGCAACATTCATGAGGGTTTAAATTTTTCAAGGTAAAAAGTTGAAGCAGGAGGAATGCCTTCAACGGTGGGGATTATGTTTCCCCACGACACGGCCGTCATCAGCAGAATTAACCTCTCATCTGCCTGCCCGCCTCTCAGCCCTGAGCATCCGGCAACTCCACCCCATCCCCGACAGCGCGAGCGGCTGCGGAGCGCACGGGGCCCACCCGCGGGCGGCTCGCGCGCCCCCTGCTGACCTCCGGCGCCAGCGTCGCCGCGGGGTCTGTGATGGCAGACATGGCCTCGCGGATCAGCTCCGGTGGGATGTCGCCCAGCACCCGGGGCTTCTTGGTCTCCTCCAAAACATGGGAGTCGCTCATTTTCCTCTTTTCTCCTTGATGACCAAAACAAAAGGGCAAACAATGGGTTATTTCAAACACAAAGCACGTGCCGACTAATCCAACCGATTTTCTAATATCACTGAAAGGTGTGGACATCAACCCTCCCTGTACCAGGGAGAAGCGGCGCGGCAGAGGGCGGGAAAGAGGAGGTAACTCTTTTCGCAGGAACTGCCCACCATTCTTTTTTTCTCCACTTTCTTTCTTTACTGGCTGGGCAGCATGTGGGATTTCCTTTAGCAGGGAGTGAATCTCTGCCCCCTGCACTGGGACACAGAGTCTTAGCTGCTGGCCCACAGTCCCCCAAGGGCCCACCATTCTGAAGAGCAACTGCTCTCTACACTGAGTTTTCCAGCTTGACATGTGAGCTATTAAAGCGCAGCCTCTTCATGTGCACACTGAAGGCTGAGTCTAATTAATGGTTGTTAATCTCCATGTTGGAGATTAATTGTCCCTTTGTGGTCAGAAGAATACGGTCCTTATGATAACAAAGGCCAAAATTGCTTGAAACGTGAGTTATGACCTAAAACTTGACCAACTGTTTGTAAACTAAGCATCTTCTGATAGTGTTGTTTGTTTGATCTATGAATTAATCAGAGATGTTTCTTCAAGTGTTCAACTTTTCCCCTTGTAGTTCTGGTAAGTCTTTCATATATGTGGATGTATGTATATGTGTATGTTGTACAGTGTATGTGTGTTGTATGTGCAGTGTATGTTGTATATGTGTGTGTGTGTCTACATATACTGGAAATACACCCATGAACTGTTTCACTTTGCTGGTGAATTTAATTTTTGTCATTACAAACTGACCCTCATGATCTCTCATAATCCTTTTTTGCCTTAAAATGATGCCTCACAAAGTGAGCAGGGCCCTGGCCTTGGAAGTAGGCACATTCATTCCCAGGATGTCACAATGTATCACAAGCTGGGAAAGGCCAGGCGAAAGCAGGGAGAACTCTCTCCCACTCTACTCCTTAGATTACTTGGCTGCTTTCTGTCCTACTAGCATGATGTCTGGTTTTTCTTTTTCTTTCCGTTCTGTCATAATTTATTTATTTTTACAATTAAATTTTTAAATGCTCAAATCTAATTTATTCCTCAGGTGTGAATTCCAGCAAGCAGGCTCCATACAGCATTTGCTCCATCTTGAGCTAAACAGCAGCAGGGCAATGTCAAGCATCTTGTCCATACAAGATGCTTTTCCAAATGAGGCTTCTTACTAAAACAACTTTTGTTGAGTTCGTGTTTTTATAACTTTTTACTTGTTATTATTGGAGGTGAGTGAGAATATTTTCCTTCATTTGACCAATGCTTCAAATCCCACAATTCCACCAGAATAATGGTGTGAACTATTTATTTTGGAGCTGAGATTTATACCCAATATGCTCCAAGCTTGACAGCTTGCTGAGTGCTGCAATAAGAAAGCACCCTGGGCTACATCCGAGTTCAACGACAGAGTTTCTAGAATGATCAGCAGCGTCCCCCTTGGAAGTGGCCCCAGTGCTGCCCGCTTAGTCCTTCACAGAAAACCCTGTTCTCTCCCCATTTCATGACACTTCTCAGTGTCAAACTTTGCTTGTGCCAAGATGTGTCTGATGTCACGGCTGTGGACACAAATGCAGCCTTTGGAACATTCTATAACTGCGAAACACCTCTAGCATTAAGAGATTTTTTTGCCCATGTGGCAGATTACATTCATGGCCAAATTCTTTCCCCTCCTGTCTCCAGCTTCTGCCATATGATTCTGTGGCTCTTCCTACAAAAGGCGTCAAGGCCATCTCCCCACCCCTTGACTCTGAGTCTGACCACGTGATTCGCTTCCGATGACAAAATAAGGCAGGCGTCACGGTGCACCAGCTACAAGCTTAAGCTGCAGGAAACTGCATCTCTTCCTGCTTTCTGGTGCTTCTGCCATCATCGTAAGGACGTATTCTGCCCCAAGGAAAGGAAAAGACACCCAGTGGTCCTCAAAGGAGGACGAGAATTATGCGAGCACAGCCTGTCGGAGTCGAGCCTTATCAGCCACCTCCTAGGCAGCACACAGAATGAGTGAGCTATGATGATAAAGGATCACAGTTTGAGACTCTGCATTTCAAGTTGGTTTGTTACACAGCAATAACTAACCAATGCAGCTCAGAGGGAGTTCCAGCCATTAAGATCCTTGACACGCACAGTACGCAGTTGACTTAAGGCTCCCTTTGGCACTCCTCAGATAACGGAGCTTCTCGGGAATCACAGCCCTCGCTGGTGCCCTCCGAGCTTACCTGGGTTTGCCTCAAGCCCGGACGCGCCTCGACAGGATGGGCTGGTGCTCCCTCCGTTCTGCTGCTCAAGGGAAGCGGAGCTCGAATTGTAGGAAACTGTCCCGGCCACAGGAGGTGGACTGATAACTGCCCCCAGGAGAAGGAAGAGAAGGCATTAAATGCCGTCTTTCTTGGGTAGTAATGAACCAAGTGTCTGCGAGACCATTCCATTCCTGCCCAGCACCCGAAGAAGTCATCTCTAAGACAGAAGCTATGTGGCCAGTGTGAGCTTGATGATAAAGACAAGGGTAGTTACAACCCATTGGATAAAATTAAGACATCTGAGTCCAAAGTGATAAAATAAGAAATGAACAAATAAATAATGGAGAGAAGGTAAAACTCTCCTTACAGGAGAATGGGAAGAAATAAGGAAGCAATGAGGGAAGGTGGGGAGAGGGGGGCAGTTAGGGAACAGCCGGCACATAGTGACTGATTCAGGGAAGAACCATCTGTACACGCCGAATCTTGTGACTGTAATTTTGATAAAAATAGAATAGCCTCAAAGTGAAAAGTGAAAGTGAAAGTGAAGTCGCTCAGTCGTGTCCGACTCTTTGCAGGCCCATGGACTCCACAGTCCATGGGATTTTCCAGGCAAGAATACTGGAGTAGGCTGCCATTTCCTTCTCCAGGGGATCTTCCCAACCCAGGGATCAAACCCGGGTGTCCTGCATTGCAGACAGACGCTTTACCGTCTGAGCCACTAGGGAAGCACCAAAGCATCTCCCCACAAAAGTACCTTTTTTTTTTTTTAATTACCAAAGTGGAAAAGTTAACACTGCAATGGAGAAATCTCAAAAACCCCACCTTAATCCAGTGACAAACTTCACACCAGCGATAATGGGAGAGGCCAACATTCCATGCCTCCTGGTGTGACAGAAAATGGCTATGAACCCTGTGGCTGAGATGAGAGGCAAGATGGAAAACAGTACCCAGATTAAGGAATAATACTGCATCAAGGCTGAAATTCCTCACTGTGATAACTCTGCTGGGGTTAAATATGAAAGCACTCTTGCTCTTAGGAGATCCCCACTGAAGTCAGCAAAGGGGCATGACCTTTGTAACCATCAGACCGTTCAGAAGACAGGTACACACACACACGTTAGTACATGGAGAGAGACAGAGAGAAGCCACAGAATGCCAGCACAACACGGCCAGCGTTAGCAACGGTGAGTCTGGAACAGCAAACACACAGCAAGGGGCTACTTGGTCCTGGTCTTGTTGCTCTTCCGTAAGTTCAAGAGTGTCTCCAAACAAAACCATTTTGTTTTGTCTTTAAAAAAAAAAAGAAAAAGCCAAGGTAGGAAGTAGGACGCTGTTTGCCCACGTGTGGCTGACGGCAGCACGGACGTCAGTGACACGGCGCACAGACCTCGTCTGATGGCGCAGACAGAGGCCCCAGAGCACGCCATCTCGGTGTCAGGGCGACCACAGGGGATGCCCCCGCAGCCAGGAGTGGTGAAATAAGCGAAACGGGCTGCGGAGACACAGGCATACAGCTCCTAACTGAAGAGCAACTGGCATGTAAGGAGTCGGAATATACTGATCACCAATGTGTGTTAGCTTCAGGTACAGAGCGAGGTGAGTCCGTTAGACGTTTACATATACCCGCTCTTTATGTTCTTTTCTCATACAGGCCATCACAGTAAGTGTCAAAAATAAAAGTAGCCATATACAGGCGAGACCCCCTCGGATGCACACACGAAGGAATGAGAAGAGACTGAAGCGCCAGGCTGCAGGCCTTCCCTTCCAGCAAACAGCCCTCCTGGACGTCAAAGGACACTGGAGTGCTTCCACACAGAGCAAGCTCTGGTGACTCACGAGACATCTGAGAGCCTTGCCCAAGTTCAGAGCCCTCACTGTGCCTGTCATTTCTCACAGGCGCCTGGATGCGCAGACATGCCAATTAAGGAGAAGATTACCCCTTCTTTCCCCCCAGAGCACACACTGCAATTACAGCAGAGCAGAAGTCAGCCGGCTTCCGACGGCAGCAGGGAACACTGACGAGTGCGACCCAGCTGAGCTAGGTGACAGCCGGAGCTCCTGGGGTGAGCCTGGCGTGCCCGGGCAGAGACACCGCCGTCTCCACGCCGTGCGGTGACAGGCGAGACTCGGGGAGCAGGGCAGGCCGGGAGGTGTCCTGAGCAGCAGGGCCAGGGAAGTCTCACCCCCTCCACCCCTCCAGAAGAGAACTAACCAGACCCGCCTGGAGCCCCGGGTCCCCACCTGATCATTCCTCTTGACTTGTGCACGGGTCTGCCTATGCGTCTGCCAGGCACACGGGTACGCGCAGGGCAGTGCAGTAGGAATCAGACGCGATGGGAAACCCAGTCCCGTCACTTGGGAGGCTCTGCTTTTGGGCCACTGTCTGCTCCTCTCTGAGCTCCCATCTCTCATCCATATACAGGGGTTAACCACACCAACTTCTCCTGGTTCCAGCTAGAGCTTAAAGACCCGAAGCAAACCTCATCAGCCAGCACTCACTGGAAGTGTGAGCTATTCTCATGGATAAACTGGGTCTGGGTCAGGTAGGCCTCCCACTCACGAAAAAGGGGCTGGGCAGCGTGGTGAGTTCTGAGGACAGCTGATGCCATCAGACCCTCCAGGAGCTCAAACGTCCGAAAGCCACGCCCTTGGTCAATTATGCCACAGCCTCTTGGCAGGGCCCTCAGAATCAGTAGGCTTTTTATTTTTCATTTTTTAAAAATATTTATGCATTTGGATTGTGGGGTTTTAGCTGCAGCCTACAAACTCTTCGTGGTGGCATGTGCGATTTAGTTCACTGGCTGGGGAGGGAAGCCAGGCCTCTGGCAGGGAGTGAGGAGCATGAGCCACTGGCCCTCAGGGAAGCCCCAACATCAGCGGCATTTAGATCCCATGGGTGGTGCTGCTGAGCAGCCAAGCTAAAGAACCAGGGACAGGATATTATCAAGGTTCCATGAATGTTTGGAAGAAAGGAGACTCAGCTCTTGCTGGAAGGCATGGCGAGAATTAGAAGAGGGTTGTGGGAGAGATGTCATCCGAAAGTCAGGTGAGTTAAAGACGGATAGGCGACCGGCACGGGGGCAGAGGCAGACACGGCGCCCCGGTGCGGGGGAGCTCGCGGGAAGGGCTGACGCGGGGCTGGAGCCCTGTCCACACGCAGAAAGGCACCGGAGGGCCGCGGACTGCGGACCAGAGAAATGTGAGGTCATGTTTTACGGCCTAAGGTGAAAAAACAACACAAAAGGTGTCTTTGACATGGTTTTGGGAACAAGAATCCAAACAAAGAAGGTTTGATCCAAACCAAAATACCTCATTCCCTAAGTATTTGGGTAGGATTTAATTATATTCCAATCCAAACTCAGGCTCCAGATGAAATGATGTTTTAATCACCTTCTCCAGTGCAGGATGCTCAGTGAAAGAAGCCAGAGTCAAAAGTTACATGCAGTGTGATCCCACTCGTGTGGCGCTCTAGAAAAGCACAGCTGCGTGAACAAAGGACGAACCAGAGGGGGCTGCCCAGGCCGAGCTCAGTGCTGGGCTCGCGGCCGCGGGGTGAACCAGAGGGAGCTGCCCGGGCCGAGCTCAGCGCTGGGCTCGCGGCCCCGGGGCGACACAGCGCCGGGGGTTCACCAGAAGCCACAGGACCACACACTAGGGGTGACTTTTGCTGGATATAAAAACAAACCGGAGGAGGTGTCGAGAATGAGAAGAAATGCCCTTTGCTGGGGGCAGCGCTCACGGGCCCCTGGGACACACTGAACCAGATCTACTGCAAAGGCGACACCAAAATTCTGCGTTCTGCCTCTCCCCGAGGCCACACGGAAATGCCTGCCTGACAACCTTCTCCAAGGCTTCTGAGCATCAAGGCAGGAATTCAGACCCCGTCTCCAGAGTCAGTGTGACTTCAAGTCACACATCCTCACCAAAGGCCCACTGAGGCCCTGAGCCCACGGGGCACTGCACGTCCTGAGACTCAGGCCCACCGTTACCCAAGAACAGCCTGATGCTCAAAACAGGCGTCCAGACCCACAAGCCAGGCTGAGACATGACTGCAGGGCAGGCTGTGACCAAGACTGTGTCTTTGAACAGTCGACGTCTGCCTGCAGGCCTGCGCGCCGGGTGCTTCGCCTCCGCGCAGCTGTGCAGGGCAGGCTGAGCAAATCTCGGGGCAGAGCAGCGGCTGCTGCAGTCTCAGCTGTTTGCCTTGCACCTGCTCTCCCCGGGAACAGAGATGTCGATGCCAGGTTTGCCAAAGTGTTTGCTTTTCTTTGCTGACTCTAGTCTTCAATTTCTTGATGAAAAATGCAAACAAATGCACAGGAAACGGCAACAAACACTTCTTGGTTGTGTCCTGATTTACGCAAAAAAGAAAAAATTATTTTTTTTACCTGTTTGGATTCCAAGCTGGCTGGTTCTGGAAGAAGCTGAGAGAAAATCCTGATCCCAGATGGGAGAGTTTTGACTATAAACTTCTTCTTCTAACATGGACAGAAACCTAGGCGTAAGAATAAAGGCAAGAGTGAGATCACATGTTATGCATTACTAGGGGGACAAGTGCCGGGCACCCATGGCAACCACCCCAACGCTAGCATCTCATCCTCAGTTCAGAAACATGAAATAGTCAGTTATGACCCGCGTGATGATTTAACTGGGCAGCCTTGGTATATTCAAACAGAAATGCATTTCTACAAATGTACTCTCTTTGGGCTCCATGTAGGTATTAATAGATACAACCTGGACCACACAGAGACTTACATCAGTGGAAGTGCACTTCACCAAGTCCCCCTGGGAGAATCCTGGAAGGAGAGCTCGTCTCCCCTCAGAGCCGTCGTCGTCATTTCCCTCACAAAAGCTGCTCGTATTTACTGAGTCCTTGCCACATGCCTACACTGTTCTGAGAATGTTTTATTGAATCTTCTCATCAACACAATGAGTTACAGATTTTTTTTTTAATTTATCACACACATGTACACATAGCTCTTACTATAGGATGGACACTGTTCTAAGCAATCAACGTATATTAACTCACTCGCTCTTCCAAATAACCCGATGAGACAGGATCCGTCACTGTGCTCGTTTCACAGATGAAAGTAACTCAGGGCACAGGCAGACTCGGTAACTTGCTCAAATGCCCACAACCAATAGCCTGCAGGGCCGAGATCGACTACCACGTTACATCTCCTGTCACGTCATAAAGCAAGCAGGCCTCAAGTTCTGGGCCCACAGAGGCCACCTGCACAGCCTGGTCAGAGTGCAGCCCCCGAGCCGCACCGAGGCTCACTGAACTGGAGGCCACGAGAGAGGCCCAGCAACCGGATGCTGAGAAGCACCCTGGACAGCTCTTGTGTTCCCTCCAAGATGCAAAGACTGTGATTAAAATACCAACACAAATCTATACTTCCGGTATTGGAAAGTCTTCCTGCAAACCTCTTTTCAGGGCACATTCATTCTCATGGAGGAATATAGAATAACAGCTAAGAGCTTAGGGTCTAAACCCAGCTACCAAGCTCACCACTTATTATTTCCGTGACCTTGGGACAAATTCTTAGCTTTCCTCTTCCTCGGTTCCCCTTTTATAGAATGGAAACATCAACAGCAACTTCTGCACGAGGTGGTGGCCAGGACCATGCTCAGCTGGTGCTGACTGCTGAGAAACTGCTCCTTCATTTGCTCAGCAACACTGAATGCCCGCCACACGCAGGTGCCGGGCCAAGCCCTGGAGGACAGAGTGAACACAACCTTGCCTTGCCTTCAAGAAGTTTATATTGCATCGAGGTAAAAGGTTAGCGATTAAACATCTCTGAAATTTTGAAATCCAAAAACCCTTTAAAAAGTATTGTTCCTAATCCATAGCAAAAAAACTGACCTGAACATACGCAGGAGTATTTACAGGCTTTATCAGTGGATTTGCTTCGGGGACCTACCCCTACCCCAAAGCTGAGATACATATTCTGTGTGTTCTGTTGCCTTTATGAAGGGGCCAGGTTACCTTAAAACTTGAATTGTGAATCCTACCAAGTTTGGATCACTGATTAAGGACTTAGAGTAAAATTAACATCATCATCACCACAATTAGGGAAAGTACCACTAATCTCATTAATCAAACCCAGGAAGACTGCAGAAGGCAGGGGGAGGCGGGGTTTCGACAGTGAAGACAGGTGGGAGAGGTCCTGAGGGACTTCTGACTTGCCTCACACTCAGAAGGTTGAAGAATAAGGAAGCACCGCACGAGCGCCGTCCCGCACTCAGCCGTGGGGCACACGGTTTAGAGAAACAGCAGGAGCCACTTGTGCCAAGCCCGTCACCATTAACTGACGCCTCAGAACACTTTCGGATGTTTCTCACCTAACACAGAAAGGCTGACAGCAACAGGAAGCAGCATCCTTACTG
Organism: Budorcas taxicolor; assembly: GCF_023091745.1. Lineage (NCBI taxonomy): Eukaryota > Metazoa > Chordata > Mammalia > Artiodactyla > Bovidae > Budorcas > Budorcas taxicolor. The sequence continues at coordinate 221,413,295 of NC_068910.1, read as the reverse complement.
AGATCACAGCTTGCCCTTGCTGACGACAGGGGAGGTTCCAGATGCATCTCCTCCGCTGGCCCAGCAGAGCCTGCCGTCACCTCGCCCAGCCCTCAAGACTTCCCGACCACCCTTCATCACAGAAGCAAATTTCCTTTCCTTTCCCAGGCTCCTTCTTTACGAGCAATTACATAATAGGAACACTTCATGAAGCCCTACGGAGACTTACCAAAGAAGAATGCCATTAATAATTTAGGAAAATAGTCATATGTGTGTTATACATATGTATAATTATTTCAATACAACAAAAGTCTCATCTAATGTCATGAGAAAGTGCTTATTATGTACACAAAGGATACAAAATTGTAGAATAAAAGAACACCATACATGGAGAAAAAAAATAGAAATGTCCAAAAGCACAAAAAGTAGATCACAGTGGTAGGCTACAGTGGCCCTTTGCCTCTTTGTTCTCTCTGAATCAAATCTCCACCAAATGCCCACTCATCACTTTTAAAATGAAATGCAGATACTGAAGTTTTAAAGGACACCTGTGTGACTCGGTGCATGTAGGGGACGGTGCACACGAAGGCCAAGCAGGAGGAAGGGCTGGAGCCGCTGCGGATGCACAGGGCGGGGCCGTGCTTCTCCTGCAGGGGTCTGGGCTCAACGCCCGGCTGGGGAACCAGGATCCAGCCTGCCGAGCAGCACAGCCAGAAAAAGAAGGAAGAAAGGGTGGCGTAGGAAGTGCAGGAAAGCAAGCCCTGAGGATACACCTGACAAGCAGGGGGGCCCCACGGTGGGGGCGGCATCTGCAGCCTGACTGAGCCGGGCCCTGGCTCCACATGGCACCTTTGGCTGCCGAGTCTGCAGCTATAAATCCCTAACAGCCTCCAATGTTGTCATATTCAATGGAAAGGGACTGAGGAGGAGAAGTGGGTGGAAGTTTTACCCTACCATTAGTAACAGAGAAGGAAAGAAAGCGGCCTTGGTCTTCTCAGCTGACCAGCATAAGCATGCCAGGGCTACGGGCTGAAGGAAGAGAACACTGTAATCAGCAAATATCTGCAAGAAGGAAAATGAGCTTGCTACGGGAAAAACCTGCTCCTGTGCAAGATAATTAAAATTTCTCTTTAAGCACCATAAAAGGTGTGATGAGGGAGGGGTCCTCTGTCCCTTGGCTTAGAGGCAGACGACGACTATAATTTGAACACACGAAACATGGCTTATGAAGCAGATGTAACAGAGAAACAAGGAAACTACTTTAACTGCTAAGGAAAGAACTCAGGCCAGTTAAGAGGCAGCCACGGAAATACGCGAGCATCCCAGAGTTCCTAACCTGTTTAGGGACAACGCCCGGGCTGCTGTTGAAGTCTTTCTGGACCTTCCTCCCTGCAGGACACCAAGTGTTTGGGCCCTGCCTCATCCTGGATGCTGGCTGTCCTCAGGAAATGCTCCAAATCAGGTCACTAGGACTCATGTTCAGCTAAAGCTCGTGAGAATTATCCTCTACCTAACACTGGAGATTCATGCTCAACTGCAAAAACAAATTGTTCTGTCCGTTTCCGTCAGAAAATCATTTTTGTTGTTGTTCTGGACCTAACTTATCTTTAAAAATTAAAATGATCATCTTTCCTGAGACACAAGCTGCGTAACCCAGAAACAGTAGCATCATAAAAATCTAGCTTTTCAGATAAAACAGGCTTCCACCCATCTTTGTTCCAGGAGCATAAAACTGCTCTCCACCTCACAGCCGTCCGTGGCAGAACTCTCTCAGACCTAGAAAGCCTGTTCAAATGACAGCTTCTGCCCCCGCCGTCACAGCTCTGATGCGTCGACACCTGCACCCTCAGCCACCAGCCACTTAGGCTAAAGTCTGCGTTCTTCACACTGCAAACCCATTTCCAAGCTCAGTGGTGTACACTGTACCATCCTACCCCTCTGACCTATTTCCTATATCTGGGAAATATTTAAGTGAGTCTTTACACGCTGGACGTCTAGCAGGTTCAGGCAGCAAGGGGCCAAGGGCACGTGTGTGCCCGGGAAGCCGAGTACAGAGGCATGAAGATCCTCCTGCCAGAGACCTGTCTATCCCAGGCCAGCTCCCTCCCTCAGAGTCCAGTTCATTCCACTGAGACAGGGATGACCCGTCAGCCTCAGGAAGCGCTGGGGAACTGGGTGCCAGAAACAGCCCCGGGCTCTCCTGCCCCCCCCCGGAGGCCACTTCTGCAGCGTCCGCACTGCCCTGGAGCACCCTGGAGCTGGAGCCCCACACACAGCCCCGGCCTGCATCCTGAGACTCGGGAGGGGTGAGACACGCCAAGGCAGCGGTCAACCCAGTCAAGCTCATCTCAGGCGGGCTGGGAATGCCCACGAGGCTCCCGAGGGGCTGTGAGGATGGGGGTCCTGCCCCCAACCCAGCTCTGCCCCTGAGGCTCTGGTGTGCGTCCGTCCATCTCAAGCGTGACACAGAGCAGAGGCCCGCAGGAGCACTCCCTTACTCCGGGAAGTGCGTGAGGAGCGGAGGCCCGCAGGAGCACTCCCTTACTTCGGGAAGCGCGTGAGGAGCGGAGGCCCGCAGGAGCACTCCCTTACTTCGGGAAGTGCGTGAGGACCAGAGTCCGCTTCTCCGGCGGCAGCTTGTCCTTCTCCTGCCTCGCCTGCTCCAGCAGCTGCCGCCGCATCACAGTGAAGACAGAGCGCAGCAGCGTCCTCCCAAACACCTGGGCCGTCTCGTACCGCGGCAGGCTGTCGCAGAACTGGGGCACGTTGCAGTAACACAGCCACCTGCACGGGGGAGACCACAGCATCAGCGCCTGCGAGCCCCGCCATGAGCAACACCTAGGACGCTGCCCGACACCATCGCCCTCGGCGGGAGACCAGGCTGCGGACGCGCTGCGGCCGCGCCATCAGTGGGTCAGATGCTGGCTCACCCGGCCAGAGCCCTCGGGCCCAGCTCTAGAGAACCACTCCAGTCTGCAGCACCCTTTCAACAGGAGGGTGGATTCGAGGGAACAGAGGATGTCCCGTTTGGAGGAGGAGAACTCCCCCAATGAACCCTCTGAATAAAACTTAAAAGCTTCTTTAAAATGCCTACACAGCACTCACACCCCAACAGCTTCAGTGGGAAGATAAAGATCTCCACAACTGCTCAAAACTCAGTCAAAACGCAGGAAGTGATAAGCTTCCACCATCTGTCGCCTAGGTGTTCAGTGACTCAAAGTCAAAACTGCTTCTTATTGTCGCATGGGGCTGGAGGGGTGCCGGGCCCCGAAAGTCCCAAGACCTTTCCTGACGCCTGAGCACAGAGCGGGGCACAGGGCTGATGCAGGGCAGATTCAGGACGCCGCGTCAGCCGAGAAGCTGGAAAACGAACATTCATCTGCCACCACCTGCTCCAGGCCCTCCCAGAGATGCAAGGCCTGAAATTCCCAGCAGTCGGGGCAGGGGGGCCCAGCGGACAGCGGAGACCAAGGAGGGACCGGGCTTCAGTGCCCAAGTCCTGCTCCTCGGAGGAAGACCCAGCTCCCCCTCTTCAGGGGGAGGACTCCTCTCCCCAGACAGAACCCTCTGCCCCAGCAGGGGCCCCTCTCCCCAGACAGAACCCTCTGCCCCACCAGGGGCCTCTCCCCCCAGATAGAACCCTCTGCCCCAACAGGGACCCCTTTCCCAGATAGGACCCTCTGCCCCACAGGGACCCCTCTCCCCAGATAGAACCCTCTGCCCTGCAGGGGACCCCTCTCCCCTGGATGGAACCCTCTGCCCCACTGGGGACCTCTCCCCTGGATGGAACCCTCTGTCCCGCCGTGGACTCCCTTCCCCAGATAGGACCCTCTGCCCCGCCGGGGACCCCTCTCCCCTGGATGGAACCCTCTGCCCCGCCGGGGACCCCTTTCTGGCACCCTTTCAGGTGAGCAGCCGAGTCCCACACGCTCGGATGGCTGGAGAAGCCTCGATGACTGTCAGTCCTCAATAAAGAGTGGAGCAATGTTCACTTACTCAGGCTTTCTGACTTATTCTTTATGTTACTCTGAATTATTTCAGCTCCCCTGTGTATGGGCTGGGGCCGTTTCATCTTTGGGGAAGGAAGCCTTCGTCAGTGTTCATTTGTCTACCTAGATTCAAAATTAACCTTAAAACCCTGCTACTATCTCTGTTCCTCTCAACTCTCCTGCCCTAATAGTTCACACCCAAATGTCACCCTACGATACAGGACCCAGATGGGCATCTTGAGTGCTGTCTTATATCCTGTCAAGTTGGAAACAGTGACCTTGGTAGCAGAAAAAACTAAGGATGCGTTTATCTTGTAATTTATAAGGTGCATCATATAGAAATTCATCACCTACAAAGCTAGTCTTTGCTGGAAGTCAGTCCACGGCCACTTAGTGAAGTTAAAATACTTGGAGCTGAAGGCAGGCTAGCTCCCAGGGAGCGAATTATGAAAGTACAAACGTAATCACAAACCATAACCATCAGATCAATTTCATGAGACTTAGGCAATCGTAAGACTGTAAATCTTAATAAAAGTGTGTCCAATGTGGTACAGTGGGAGATATAAGGATTTAAAGATTTAGAAGTGCTGTCCGATGAAGGCTTCTGTGATGACAAGGCTGCTGTGCGCCTGTATTGACAGTGTACAACAATCGGAATAGCCGTGTGGCCACCAGCCACGTGTAACTGCTGGGCACTCGGACAAGTGAACACACATCTTCCTTTTCTATTTTAACTGAAGTATAGCTGGTTTGCAAGGCTGTGCTAGTTTCAGGCACACAGCAAAGCGATTCAGCTTTCCGTGTGCGCGCAGAGGCCCTTTCCAGGCTCCCCTCCCTTGCAGGCCATTATTACAAAGCCTTGGATTCCGTGTGCGCGCAGAGGCCCTTTTCCAGGCTCATCGCCCTTGCAGGCCATTATTACAAAGCCTTGGATTCCGTGTGCGCGCAGAGGCCCTTTTCCAGGCTCGTCGCCCTTGCAGGCCATTATCACAAAGCCTTGGATTCCGTGTGCGCGCAGAGGCCCTTTTCCAGGCTCGTCGCCCTTGCAGGCCATTATCACAAAGCCTTGGATTCCGTGTGCGCGCAGAGGCCCTTTCCCAGGCTCGCCGCCCTTGCAGGCCATTATCACAAAGCCTTGGATTCCGTGTGCGCGCAGAGGCCCTTTCCCAGGCTCGCCGCCCTTGCAGGCCATTATCACAAAGCCTTGGGTTCCGTGTGCGCGCAGAGGCCCTTTCCAGGCTCCCTTCCCTTGCAGGCCATTATTACAAAGCCTTGGATTCCGTGTGCGCGCAGAGGCCCTTTTCCAGGCTCATCGCCCTTGCAGGCCATTATTACAAAGCCTTGGATTCCGTGTGCGCGCAGAGGCCCTTTTCCAGGCTCGTCGCCCTTGCAGGCCATTATCACAAAGCCTTGGATTCCGTGTGCGCGCAGAGGCCCTTTTCCAGGCTCGTCGCCCTTGCAGGCCATTATCACAAAGCCTTGGATTCCGTGTGCGTGCAGAGGCCCTTTCCCAGGCTCGCCGCCCTTGCAGGCCATTATCACAAAGCCTTGGATTCCGTGTGCGCGCAGAGGCCCTTTTCCAGGCTCATCACCCTTGCAGGCCATTATCACAAAGCCTTGGGTTCCGTGTGCGCGCAGAGGCCCTTTTCCAGGCTCGTCGCCCTTGCAGGCCATTATCACAAAGCCTTGGATTCCGTGTGCGCGCAGAGGCCCTTTCCAGGCCCGTCGCCCTTGCAGGCCATTATTACAAAGCCTTGGATTCCGTGTGCGCGCAGAGGCCCTTTCCAGGCTCCCCTCCCTTGCAGGCCATTATTACAAAGCCTTGGATGTGCTCCCTGAGCTGCACAGTCAGTCCTTGCTTGTCTATTTCACACTCGGCAGCTGCGTCTGCGAGCCCCAAACTCCAGTTCATCGCCCCCACCCCTTTTCTCTCTGGTAACCACGTTCATTTTCCTGAAGAGACTGATTCTGGGAAGGATTGAAGGCAGGAGAGGGGACAACAGAGAGCAAGGTGGCTGATGGAGTCACCAACTCCATGGACGCGAGTCTGAGCAAAAGGCAGATGGTGAAGGGCAGGGGAGCCTGACGCGCTGCCGTCCACGGGGTCACAAAGAGTTAGGCGTGATGAGCGACTGAGCGACAGCTAGCTTTAATCAATTTAAAATCTGCTTTCCACCAGTAAGGGCCTACTGTATGGTGCAGCGAACTACCCTACGACAAACCACAGTGCGAAAGACTCGAGAAAGAACAGACTTACATTCTCCTAATGTACATGCATCTGCTCCGTCGTGCCCGACTCTTTGTGACCCCATGGACTGCAGCCTGCCAGGTTCTTCTATCCACAGGGTTCCCCAGGCAAGAATACCAGAGTGGGTTGCCATTTCCTTCTCCAGGGGATCTTCTTGACCCAGGGATTGAACCTACATCTCTTTACGACACACACACACACACGTATGTCCAAATCATTCTGCTGTATGCCTAAAACTAACACCACTGTAAATCAACAACACTGAAATTTTAAAATAAATAGAGGAAAAAATACTTTAAAATTTACTTTCAAATGGAAACCCTGAGAAATACATTTTCATTAAACACAACTTTACTGTTTTGGTAGAACTCCATTTAGCTTTAACCACTTAAAATGTAGCAAATGAATTAAAATATGCTGTAATTATAAACCCCCCACACTGGATATGAAAGATTTAGTACTAAAAAAAGTAAAAGACATCATTAATAATTGCTCATATTGATTCCATGTGAAGTGATAACATTTTTATACATTGGGTCAAATAAAACACTATTAATGTCCTGTTTTATCTTTTTAAATGTAGTTACTAGAAAATGTCAAATTACAGATGTGGCTCACATTTGTGGATCACGTTAAATTCTATTCGGCAGTGCTGATTTTGAGTCTGAAGAGCATTCCTATCTATGGAGGTCACAGATGTCTGAGACTCTACTGAAGACCGATGCTATTTCTGTTACAACAATGATAGTGATAAATATTATAAAATCATAAAATGTTATCTGAAGTACTTAACAGGTCATTCACTCTCCGCAGGGCAGAGGAAGGCAATGTAGATTAATATTATCTGGTCAAAATTGTCAAATAAAAGGTTTTCGTTTATTTCCTCTGAAAATCACTTTACAGTCCTCAAGTTTATACTTTTTTAGTTTAGTTCTGTTTTTGCTTCCAAAACTAACCTTATAAATGTCTAAGGGCACTGTACGAAAAGATAGGAGGCGAGTCACCATGTTCTGGGTGCCAGGCGTGCAGTGAGATAAAAGGAGACAGGAACGGCTATGTGTCTTGCTACTCAGACGTTCCTCTAAAGACTAACCTGGAAAGCAGGCTGTACCTAAACCCCTGGTTTCAGGTCTTCTCAAAAGAAGTGAAAGGACGGTTCAGTCCCTTTCGTGTGCCTAACAAGAGACGGCATGGTGTGCCAGTCACTGACTGTTCAAACTCTCAGATTTTCACAGCTCTAGGGTTACTCGCAGTGACCCTGCTTTCTTTAAAACATGAGTAGAGCTGGGAGACACGAGTGCAGAAGGCCGTGGCGCCTACTCACTGCTGGACGGCAAGTCCTACAGCTCTCAGGGCTTACATGACCCCTCCTGGTGCTCCTGCACTGAAGACTAGTCACTTTCAGAGTCCAGACTGGAAGCTGGCTCTCTGAAGCCCCGCCACACTGCTCCTCCCACAATTCATGATAAACACCATCCTAGGATCACACGCCTAATTATGAACATTCAGGAAGGCTGGTGATGGTCTATACCTCACAGTGCAATAGTTACAGAAAACTTTCACCAGACTCAATTTAGTTATATCTAATTTGCTTGGATTCTTACAAACATCTCGTCAAGATAAGCATAACTCCTAACTGTGAGGTGGTCTGCACAGCTCAGAATCTAAGGCGAATAATCTGCCACATTCCCTCAGCGTGGGCTTCTCTGGGGGTTCCGATGGTGAAGAATCCGCCTGCAGTGCAGAAGACCCGGATTTGATCCCTGGGTTGGGAAGATCTCCAGGAGAAGGAAGTGGCAAACCACCCCAGTATTCTTGCCTGGGAAATCCCACGGACAGAGGAGCCTGGTGGGCTACAGTCCATGGGATCACAAGGAGTCAGGCAGGACTGAGCAGCTCACACTTTCACTTCAGCATATTCTGTTGGTCAGATGTACTTGAAGAAGTCATATTTCTCCGACACTTTTCCAGCTATTTTCTCATGGAATTATATTGGCACACCATCAGAAAATTTCAAAATATTTGTCCAGGTCTGTCTCTAAAACCACAGTGACTTCTGGGGGACATATAAAGGTATATTTGATATATACTCATACAGATTATTAAGGTTAAGTATATGTTAACATTAATGTATCAGATTTTTCAACATATAAAATATTTATATTTTGCCTAACTTTAAAAGTGTAAGTAATATAAGCATTTCTACTGTTCAGCAAGCATTTAATCTTTCATGGCTAAGTCCTCACGTGATAAGGTACACAATCACTTTCTGAGTCTATCCTGTTCCACGAGGATCCTGTCTCTCCCACCTCCGTACTCAGCACATGGACCACGTGTGGTCCAGCACGTGGACCGCAGGGACAAGCTGAGCCTGCCCTCCAGGGCCCCGGCTCCCGCCATCCCCACGGGCCGTGTCGCCCGCAGGGGTAAGAGGGCCGCGTTAGAGGAGCGGCATCAGTGAGACGGGCGGGTGTGAGCTTTCCTCTGTTCTCAAGCGCTCAGGACCGTGAGGTCTGACTCTAAGCCAGCCGAGCATCTCACAGCGTTCACAGGTTGGTCCTCTCCGCTCCCCCTCTTCACCAGCAGGCCGGGTGCCGAGGGAGCTTCCCTATTATCACCCACCGAGGCTGCGGGTCGCCCGCCCAGGGGCCAGCCGGTCACCGCCTTGAGCGGGACGCACCCACCCACGAAGGACGCACCCTCCGCCCCAGGGGAGGCTGGCCCCGGACCCTGCTGGGCTCTGGGCCGTCACCGCCCTTTCTTCAGCGACTCCAGACCCCGCGCTCTCCTCCCCCGGCACACGCTCCAGCTCGAGTCCCACGCTGACCGTGACTGAGGCTCGGAGGAAAAGCACCACCAGCGTCTACGCATCTCCCCGGGGGCGGGGCGGGGACGGGGCCGCGGTTCAAGCCCATCACTCCTTCCACAACTCTGCGTCACGTTCACGGCTCCTCGAGGGTTTGCAATGCTGCCCATTTCTTGGTAATCCCCACATGCTACAAACTATTTTTATTCTGTTTTCTAAAATACAGTATTAACTCCTGTGCCGCTTCACAATGAATTCTCCTCCTTGATTAAACAGTCTTTCCTCTCTTAGAGTGGCAAATATTTCAGGGGTTTCGCTTTCACAAATATTCAGTTTTGTCAACTGTTCACAGATGGAGTTAAAAGATATGGGCCTTCCCCAGTGGCTCAATGGTCAGGTCCCTGCACCCCCACTGCAGTGGGGCTCGGTCTGCTCCCTGGTCAGGAAATTAAGATGCCACATGCCTTATTGTGCAGACAAAAAATAAAGTAAAATAAAACGTGTTAAACAATATAAATATATAGATAGATAGATAGATAGACAGAGGGGGGAGGGGAGAGAGAGAGAGAGAGAGAGAGAGAGAGTTCTACTATTTCAACTCATTACAGTTACATTATAGGAACAACTATTAATACAACACTCTGAAATGAAGATGAGAAAATGAAGGTATCATTTTAAAAGTGGATTATGAAGCAATCTGCAAATCCTATTTATACTTAAGATAAAATATTTTATAATTCAAATTGTATATATTGTAGAAGGCTGGATGAGAGGCGAAAACTTGGATGTTACTCATAAAATCTGGTCAGTAATTAGAGAGGAAAGTTCAGCTTTAACTCTACCCGTTTCTACTTGTCATCTGTGGTTAAATCTGAGTACAAGTGATCTTTACAGGTTGTCAAAAAACATTGCTTATTTTAACTCAAGGGGGAAAAAAACGCTAAAAACAAAAAACCCTGAAGCAAGCTTGATATGCCTATGCAATGTAAATGGGAAAAGTTATAAAAAAGGTGAATAAAGTGGGTAATACAAGCCACTCTCTTCCTTAACGATGAATATGTCACACTATTTTGTATGGTCCACGTTTATGACACTTAAGTCATAAACGCAATTCTATTATTCTGCAAATCATAAGTAATAAAATTAAATTCCCATTTTAGAAAAAATACATGTAATCCAAGAATATGTGCAGAGTTTGATGTCCACCGACACAGAAAAGTTGCATCAACAGACAACAGTGTAACCAGTGAAATGTTTAAACGGGGCAGGGGAGGGGTGGACGAAGAAGACGCAAGTGCTCTCTTTCCTTTCACTCTAACAAACGTGAACCATGTATTTAGAGAGACAAAGACGGTAAGACCGTGTATATGACACTATTACACTTACACCAAGGCGCTGAGACTATGGTGGTCTTCCCTTCTTTGGAGAAGACTCTGGAGAGTCCTTGGACTGCAAGGAGATTGAAACTGTCCATCCTTAAGGAAATCAACCCTGAATATTCACTGGAAGGACTGATGCTGAAGCTGAAACTCCAATACTTTGGCCACCTGATGTGAAGAACTGACTCACTGGAAAAGACCCTGATGCTGGGAAAGACTGAAGGCAGGAGAAGGGGATGACAGAGGATGAGGTGGTTGGATGGCATCACCCACTCAATGAAGATGAGTCTGAACAAGCTCTGGGAGTTTGCGTGACGGACAGTGAGGCCTGGCGTGCTACGGTTCATGGGGTCGCAAAGAGTCAGACACGACTGAACGACTGAACTGAACTGAACTGATATTCTTGGGCATTGCATTTTTTTTTAGAGAGTAAGGTCTCTATATAATAATCACAGAGTCATAATATAGTTATCTAGACCAGCAGTGCTCAATAGAAATAGAATGCAAGCCACATATGTAATTTTAAATTTCCCAGTAGTCACATTAAAAAAGTAAATAGCAACAGGAGAAATTAACTTTAACATATTATTTAACTCAATATATGCGAAATGCTACCATTTCAACACGCAATCAATATAAAAAACGACGAATGAAATGCTTCACGTTCTTTTTTGTACAATCTTGGAAATCTCAGTTCAGGCCAGCCACACTTCCAGGGCTCAGTGGCCACGGGTGGCGGGCAACTATTGCACTAAGTCCTTCAGCTCGAAATGGCCCAGACCCTTCACATTCAGAACCTCAAGGCCAGAGGGGAGGAGCCAGCCCTGCTCACCTGGTGTAGTTCTCCTTGTACCCAGAGATGTCGTCGTTGGGAGAGCGCAGTCTTCGCTGAGATGGTGCCTCCAGGTGCCAATAGTTGATGCGGTTCAGGAACATTTTTGCCAGCTCAACGATCGTTTGCCTTTCTTTGGGTGGCAGGTGACTGAATTTGTACTGTACAAAGTTATTCACACCCTTAAAAGGAGGGAAGGCGATTTATTTATGCAGCTCAGCAATCCTGAACGCCCACCCAGTCAGCATCAGTGGTGGTCATTAGCAAAAGAACAGGCAGTTCTCTATTCACAAAAACCTCTTTTTTTACATTAGAAAACAGGAATGCCCAGAGGGAATCATGCCTGGGATCACAGCCTATGAAAAGTGACACAGAAGCTGGGAGCTGCAATTCTCTGCCTGCTGCAATTATGAACCAACGAAGAAAAAACCAAAACAGTGGGCTGAAAAGGTCAAAACCCCCTAAACAATAAAATATGGCTATTTTGCAGAATAACTCTTGCTGTACAATCATAACAGGAGCTCACATATAATGAGACTCTTGGATAAATATGTTTTTACATTCACAAAATTTTAATCCAAAGTCTGCTAGCAAGGCCTTGCAATGAACTAAACCACGCGCCTGTAAACTCTTCACTGCCATTCTTTCAGTTTTTAGTAAACTTACCCCCCAAAATTCTTACATGTGGAGTAATTTTGATATGAGCTTTTGAAAAAAATCTGTGTATTAATTTAATCTGTCTTCAGAACACTCTCACCTAATTTAACTTTAAATAAAGTAACAATGAAATCTTATTTTGTAGGGTTTGAAGACAACCTTTCTTCTACTAAAAACTGACTGATAAAATACACTTATTTGTATCTCATAGCATGTCTTCTGTAACTACTCTCATCAGGAAACTCAGTCCAGAGTGTCTGATATTTACTTAAGAAATAATGAGAGGCTAAAAAATTGATACTGATGACAGATCCTGACAACACCTAACAGGAAAGGTCTGTACATGTTAACAGAGGCCCCATGTGGATCTCAGCTTCTTTGCAGGAATCAGAATGTGGCAGGAAGCCAACTTCTGGATACAAAATCTCGTTTCTTTTCTGTGCTTTTTGCTTGACTTACAATGTTTTTCACATTGCTCCTGAATTCCCTCACCTCAATAGACTTTTCAACAGTGCCAAACACAGGGACAAAGACTTAATTTTGAAACAGCAACGCCAGGAAAAAGCCCATTTCACGTGTTCTGACGGGCTGCATGTTCCGCTTAATTTGTTTTTCTTTCCCAAACACACAGTGGATTCTGAGCGCCCCCAGCCGAAGAGACAGAAGCTAAATCAGCCACTACACGGAATATTCCCTTCTGATCCAGAGGGCTTGAAACGACTCCTACAGACTTGAACATCTCTAAGCCAGCTATGACGATGAAGATGAGGTTTGTTCAGCCTTAAAGCAATTTTAAAAGGGGGGCTTCTCTTATTTTTTTACCTGTTCAATACTAGGTTTTTCAAAAGGGGGCTTCTTCTCCAAAGAACCTTCAACCACAGGTTTTCCTCTTTGTAAAATAGACTTCCTCAAGAGCTGTAAGAAATCAAAAAATCAGTGTCTCTCTCTCTCTCTCTCTCTCACACACACACACACACACACACACACCCCTGGCGTCTCCAAGCTTACAATCTTGTTGGGGAGAAAAGGGCCACATAATGGAGCTGGGCCAGGTCATATCGTGCTGTTTCCCACATACAAAAGGAAGAGAAAGAAACAATTCACGATGTCAGCAGAAACATTCCAAATAAGTCGCAAAGGCAGTAAGTGCTGTCTAAGCTCAGAGCTGAGAGCTCAGAAATCTGGGACTGAGGGAAGGCATCACAGCCGAGAAAGGTTGTACTGAGTGTGGAAGGGAGGACAGGTGTGGAACACAGCCAGATGGAACGGCGTCTGAGGGGTGACGGCAGCCTCGAGGAGCTCGAGAGTCCCGGCCCGTGAGGCTGCCCCAGCAGGTGGTCAGAGGGCCCCCGAGATCGTGGAGCTGTTTTCTTCATAAGGCGTTTAATCAACGAAGATGCAAATCAAGAGTAATGCATGAGAGAACCCAATTTACCCTTCATTTTAAAATCTTCCTCTGAGACACGTAAGCTTAGGCTTTTCTCTAAAACACTCCGTGTCACACTTAGAGAGCCTTTGGAAGGGAAGTCACCATATTCCATTTATCTTAATTACGTTGCTGTTGTCTCCAAGTCACGTCTGACTCTTTGCAACCCCACGGATGGCAGCACACCACGCTTGCCTGTCCTGAGATCTCCCAGAGTCTGCTCAAATTCATGTCCACTGAGTTAGTAACGCCATCCAGTTACAGGCCAGTGAATTCTCACATCAACAGACAGGAGACCACCAGGGAGCCCCACGCCCCGTCCTGACCTCACACTCCACTCCACACGCCAGGAGGCCCCCGCGGCACCCCAGAACCTCTCCTGCTCACCCCCTCACCACCCCGCTACTGGCTTCCGCTGACCCCGAGGCCTGGAGCACCTTCTGCACATGCCCCTGGGCCACGCAGGGGTGCTCACGTCCTGGGGCGCCTGCTCTAAACCCTGAGAAGGCCGAGGCCTGCTCATAGGCAGGAGCCGAGTGCAGCGGCCGCGTGTCACAGGTGCGGTCCCGGCCCCGAGGGGCTGCCGCGGGCTCCTGCGGGCGCTGCACATGGTCGCGGCCTTGCTCCCACTCTCCTTCCATGAGCAGAGTGCAGGCCAAGGGTCCTGGCATCGCCGAGCCCACAGAACAAAACGCCGCTCTGAATCCCGGCCACGAGAACCCCAGCTTCTCAAAGAGCAAACGCCAGAGGGAGAAAGACCCCAGAGCCAGTCATCAAGGCCCAACCTGGAAACTCGCCTGGGGCGGGCCTTCGCCGCCTGGGGCTGAACTTCTTCACCTCCCACCTCTGCGCGAGCCTTCCATAACCCTTCCCACAAGCCAGTTATGCCATACATGCACTCACTCGGTTTTCACGCACCCACGTACTATGTACTTATTACACATTTACTTACATCTTTCCCTCCTTTCTCTATTGGTTGCTTTTTCAACAGAAACAAAACATGGCAAACTTTCTCCCAGGAGGTAGTGGAAACAGATGATGCCGCCCGAGGTGGAAGGTCACCCTGTGTTCCCCCCGGGCTGGGTCTGACAAAGACCTCAGCTCTTCTAGAGGTGCCGTATCAATTACTCACACTGAGCATTTGCTGATCCTTTCAGGGTATCATACATGCCATCTTTACAAAAATAAGTGTACCATAATGATAAGTTGTTATATGTTTCTAAGGATATCCAAAGACTGATCATCACATTTAGATACAAATAATTCGGGCTGTCTACTTTTTTTTCCCCAGTTAAAATCATTTGGAAAACTGACCCATCAGGGGTTTCAATTTGGAGGCAGATGGATGAATAGGGGAGATGCTGAGTCTTGGCTTCCTTGTCTTAAAACAGGACGGAGCTGGGATTAAACAGGCAAATATTGAACATAAAACGTCAGCAGCAGCAGCGACACTGGCCCCCTTACTTGCCAAGCACCTCTGCAGCTCTGCCTGAACCATCTCATGAACCCTCCTCACAGCCTTTTGAGGGAAATGCTATCGTATCATGGTCTACACTTTTCATCTTTTTTTAAAGCATTTTGCCCTGGGGTACAGCTGATTAACAATGTTGTGGCAGTTTCGGGTGACCAGTGAAGGACTCAGCCACACACGCATCTTGGTCTACACTTTACAGATGAGGAGACAGCACGACCTGGCCGAGGTCGCGTCACTAAGGGATGCAGCCAGGCCTGGAAGCAGCCAGCCGTGCTCCGGCACCACGCCGACGGGCTCCAGGGCGAAATCAGCTTCAGAAAGCAGCTTTTCAGAGTTCATTTTCAACATCTAGGGCAAAAGTTTCCAAAATGCACTAAAATCTGTAACTGCAGTTTAACTTAGAGAGGTAGGGGACACAGGAACTGCTTTTCCAAAGCTAGAAAGAAATGGATGATTTTTTACACACTTGCCCAGCGAGTAACTCTGGGGGAGGGGAGGGGAGGAAGCTTAATATCTTGGGTTTTGTTCTCAGGAGCAAATATACGTGCACTGGAAAAGATGAGAGAGGGGAAAAAAGGCAGAGCAGTATTTTCTGCCTCTTCGGTGGTTCTAAACAGAAGTGGGCGGAGGTCAGCAGGACGGGAACCTTCCCCTCCAGCAGGGCTCTGGGGAACCACCCACTAGGGAGCTGAGTTCCAAGACAAATAATAGTTGCAGCCATGCAGACGTTGTTTTTCTCCAACTAAGAGCTTTTTCCAAAAACGCTCTAAACAGCATGAAGCAGGTGGGGTTTGGTCAAGATGACTCAGGCCCACGGTCATGTCAACAAGCAGTCACCTGGAGGAGTCTGGTGCCTGCTAACAGCTGTGCTCTCTCTCCCACCCCCTCCCCCCATTACTTACCTTTTCGGTGTTAAAATCCCCACAAGATTCCAATGTTTAAAAATATAATCGCCTTTCCCACTCTTTCCCCTATCGACCCCAAATATTCCCAGTACTACATTCAAAGACAAAAGTTACCAGAAGAAGCAAAGGAACAATTATGTGTCAGGTAAATTCAGGCACTCCCTGCCCCAGCCCAAAGCGACAGGACCTGGGTCGCAAACCTGCCCTGAGATTCCTGGCTGCCAGAGCAAACCAGGAAACTCCTGGTCACAGGAAATGAAGCCAGCCTGGCGAGGAGATACAAACGCCTCCTGGGTGTCAGCTCCCATGAAGGGTTCGGGTTTGTTTTTAAGGTCCTTGTAAGGGCTACACCATACAGCATAGTCTACAGAGCCCGAAATGGTCGGTTTGGGATTTTAAAATTATTCCTTCTGTCAGCCACCTTTGCGAATCTACTTTTTGGTGGCCTGAATTTCTTCTGTTTCCCCGCCCCCCAACCATTTCCCTCCCCCTGTCAGTGCAAACCAACCCACATCTACGGAAACAAGACTGGGACCCTCTGGAGCTGAGGCCACTCCCCGAGGAGGCAGGGGGCGGGGAGCGGGGAGCCACCGACCTCGGCCCTCGCTCCTGCACTTAGGACGCCGAGTCCAGCCACCATCCAGCCAGGCCTCCTGCCTCCCCGCCGCTGGGACCCCCGCACTGGGCTGGGGGCTTCACGCCCACCGTGGGTCTTGATGCTCTGTGAGCACACGCACCCCGCCCCCCGACGCTGGGCTGGCCTGGGGGCTTCACGTCCACGGTGGAGTCTCGATGCTGTGTGACCACACGCGACCCCCACGCTGGGCTGGGCTGGGGGCTTCACGCCCACCGTGGGGTCTCCATGCTGTGTGACCACACACGCCCCCCACGCTGGGCTGGGCTGGGGGCTTCACGCCCACCGGGGGATCTGACACCATGTGACCGCGCCCCGCCCAGAAGGCGCCTCCGCAGCCCTTTGCAGGGGCGGCCCCTGGCCCCCGCTCGTCTCTGGCAGCTGTCAGCTCCTCTTCCCTGGCTGGCTTGGGCAGTCAGTGCCACGCCTCCCTGGCCCTAGGCCCCGCCCGCCAGCGCCCTCCCACGCGGCGCGCACTCACTCTGCCGGCTCGGGCCGCAGGCTCACCACACGCTCACCACCACAGGCCGCCTACTGCCGACCTGCTGACTGTCCCTGCCTCTCCTACTGAAACCTAAACTCCACGAAGGCAAGGACTTCGCTGCCCAGGGACCCAGGCTTCACGCCCACAAGAGCACCCGACAGAGAAGGCCTTGTCAGATGGGCAGACAGACGGTTGGACACATGCTTGGATGGACGGATGGACAAATGGACGGACGGATGAACAGAGGGGCGATGGGAAGAAATCCGTGAGCATAAAGATACCCGACTTGGCCGACACATAGGAGGCACTCAGGGAGAGGGGTGCGCTCCAAGCACGGTGCCCACAGCGGAGTCCCCCTGGGGAAACGCGCCTCCGCGGACCCAGGGCCAGCTGCCCGTGACCTGCTGCATCTGGACGGACAAAGGGAAAGCAAGCCTTTCCAGACGTGGGCGTCTCACCTTGAACAGGTAGAAATAAACCTGCTTGGTGTCGGCATCTTCTTCCCTGTGGACACAGGTAAAGAGGTACTCCACATCCAGCACGATCCCCAGCAGTCTGTTCATCTCCTCCTCGGACACGTTCTCCAGGTGCGACACGTGAGCCGCTGCAGACAGAAGGAGCAGTGGGAGTGAGCACGGCGCGCCCCTCCTTACGGCCAGGCTTCTCCGCCTGTGGGGTCGAGTCCCCACCCAGGGCCAAACCCACGCCCCTGCACTGCGAGCATGGCGTCTCAGCCACCGGCCTGGCAGGGAAGCCCCAGTCTGGAACATTCTCTCCCAGGAACCTTCTGGAATACCAGTACATCAGATTGCACTGTAAATAGAGGAACTTTCTCAACTGCTGTAAGACTGAAGTCTGCTCACAAAACTGACTTACATTAAATTCTGCCATGTCCCTCTAGAAGCCAACTCTCGTCAGGCCAAGAGGACCCTGTGGCCCTGGAGCCTGGATCCAGGATCTGAGGACCGTGGGTTCAGAGGGTGCAGAAACAAAACTCCTAAGGGTTTAGATCTAAGTCCTGCGAACAGTTCTGGTGGCCAAGAACGCCACATCTCAGGAAAGACGGGGAAAGTGTCAGTGAAATCTGAATGAAGCCCTGTCCCTCAGCCCTGAGAACACTGAGAGCTCCCTGTCTATACAGCGAGACCCTAAGGCCAAACTGCGCTCGAGTCAGCATCCTCCAAGGTCGCGCCCCAAACCGCCTTCCCTGCCTCTTTCTGTGGCCTCACTATCGTTACATGAACTATCCACATCGTCCCCCCTCCCACGCCCCGGTCCTCTCTTCTACCCAAATCCAGTCCACTTCTCGAGGTGAACACATTTTATCCTCAAAACACCTCATGAGGTAGGTCTGAGTGACCCCGTGCTACAGCTGAGAAAACAGGCTGAAACGGAACGCTGTTTCCTCCAGTGTCAGCCCGCGAGGCAGAGACAGGGTCTGAAGGCAGAGCAGCTCTGACTCCAATCCTGAAGCACGCACACATGTGCTTTCTGGATAATTAGCTGATTCGCTTCAAGTCCTCATCACTCCTAAGGGTCTCTGGAGGTCTCTCAAGATCTCGAGGGTCTCCGGGGGCCGCAAGGGTCTCTCAGGGTCGCGAGGGTCACCGGGGGTCGCGAGGGTCACCGGGGTCACGAGGGTCACCGGGGGTCGCGAGGGTCTCCAGGGACCGCGAGGGTCACCGGGGGCCACGAGGGTCTCCGGGGGTCGCGAGGGTCTCTCGGGGGCCGCGAGGGTCTCCGGAGGTAAGCCGACTGACAGCCCACCAGGGCTCTCAGTCTGTGTCTCCAGGAACCGTCGCTACACTGGCTGACAGACAGCAGCCCTGCAGGAGTGATCCTTTGAGGTGGAGCTCTTGGTGTGCTGGCTGAAAATCCTTGGACCTAGAAGTGCTTGAGATGACTTCTACAGAAAGTCTCAACTATGGAGAGCAGAGGTAGGCCTTTCCTTGCCTTTTTCAAGGGCATGCTAAGTTGCGACCCTATGGACTGTAGCCCACTGGGCTCCTCAGTCCATGGATTCTCCAGGAAAGAACACGGAGTGGGGCTGCCCTGCCCTCCTCGGGGGCATCTTCCCAGCCCAGGGGTCAAACCTGCACCCCAAGCTTCCTGTGTTGACAGGCAGCACCACCTCCTGCACATCGTGAAGCGCAGGCTAGATGGAAATTTAAATGCTTAGGACAGGAGACCTGAGGAGGTCTGCCTGCTTCTGACTCTGCCCAGAAGGGAATCCGTAACCTCTCCTTCGGCTCTGTGTGACCCAGGGTGCAGAGAACCAGAGCTGGCGATGCCGGAACACGGAGACCGAGCAGCAGGCTCCCAGAGGGCGGAGGGCGAGGCTCTGCTGGACACGGGGCGACTCTCACAGCCAAAGAGGAGACGGTCGGGATCCTCCTCCGGACAGAAGGGAGGGGCAGCTCAGGGGTGGGGCTACGCGGAGGCAGAAAGATGACGGTGCACGGAAAGGGTTAGACTTCTAGAATGAATAATGGGTAGAGGTGGAGGGGGGCGCAGACCACCCACCAGAGAAGAAACAAAGCTGCTCTGGACAAGCTGCCAAGAAAGAGAAGCTTCCCCACAGTGAGAAAGCGGAGAGCCTACCACTGGCCTCAGTACTTAGTAGCCTGGAGGGTTAATTCTGACTGCAGGCTAAGACTTGAACTCCTGTCTTTTTGTTATAATCGTACATAACGGCCTGCCTCTGAGAACCCTGCCCCTCTGCCTCTGTTAAACTAAAGAGCTCCAGTTTCGCTCACAGGGAGGTACCGTGAGCCTGCCCACCTGGGAATGACCCCCTGCCCCTCTGCCTCTCTCAAACTAAAGAGCTCCAGTTTCGCTCACAGGGAGGTACCATGAACCTGCCCACCAGTGAATGACCCGAAAGAAAGGAACGCATCCTCCTGCCTGGGGCTTGCAAGAATTAAATGGTCTCTGTACTGTGTTTCCTTACCCCTCCATCTCTGATCCATAAATTTATATGGATCCATATCCATCAAAATCCATAAATGGGTATTTTGAGACGCTAGTCTGCTCTCCTCCAGCTCAGCCAACTTCCCTAATAAAAGGAGTCCTCGCCTCAAGGCCTCATCTCTGGGGCTCACTGGCCGACTGTGCAGGGCGCAGGGCGCGCACGGGCCCTGGTAACGCTCTCAGGCTCTCCAGCTATGGGCCCCTCTCACCAATGCCCCTTGCAGTCTCTGAGTACCCTACACTCAGCTTTCTCTCTCACCAAATCCACATCAGCAGCTAAACCCCATGCCAACCCAATCATCCCCGCACCCCTCATCACCTCCCCACCCCAACAACCAGGGCACCACCACCGTCCCCACACACTTGACCTCGGACTTAAGAGTCCTTGAGGTCACCCTCCGAATGGCGGCCCCTCCAGCCAAGGAACCTGGCACTTACTGCCTCACTGCCCTTCCATGGCACAGTGCCCACACCAGACACAGCTGGGCACCCCCACACTCTTCCCCACTCCCACCTCTGATCACAGGGACCTCGAGCCTTCCCCCAGGGTGCTCTGTCGCCATGGGAGGGAGGGAGACCGTCTCCATCAGACCCACATCTACTGAGTCCAGAGATGGCCCCTTGGGGGCTGATGGGCAGGATTAGGGACTTCCCAGAATGACTGGTGAAGAGCTCACCCACCAGTGCAGGAGACGTTACGTAGCACGATCCCTGTGCTCTTGCCTGGACAACCCCATGGACAGAGGAGCCTGGTGGGCCACAAAGAGTCGGACACGACTGAGCGACTGGGCCTGCACACCTGCACAAGCAAACTGGACAGATGCACCAGGGAGCCCAGAGTCAGCCGCACACCATGCAAAACCCGGATGCACGTCACTCTAACTGAAAAGCCAAATACTTACTGAACTCATGTGTAACCAAAGACTCACTCACTGCTGAAGAAAAAAACACTTAATCTTTTCCAAAGAAACCTTTTGACGCAAAGAAGTTCACTTTAAGGAGCCAGAAGTGTATTTTCTTGAAGAGATGCGCCTCTATACTACACCGCACAAGCCTACAACAGGTGATTCGGCCACAGACCTCATAATAGAGTCAATGCTATTTAAAGTTTTGATAGACGCCCCCTAATTTATCCTCCCAGCAAGGTCCGCCCCAGTCCACCACAGGAGCGCTGAGACAGAGCCCTTGCCCCACACGGGCCAACAGTGGAGCGTCTGCTCGTTCAGCCTTCTGAAAGCCAGCCCGAGCCCCCGCTGCTGTGATCTGCGCTCACTGGATGCCCTGGATGGTTTCCCCTGTCCCTGGACACTTGCGTTTGTTCTTTTGTGTGCTACGTATTCAGGTCCTCTGCCTGCTTTTCTAGGATGTGGGTCTTTTTCTGTCTGTCCTCCCAGATTGGCTGGGGTTTTTGTTTGTTGGCTTGTGGTTATGCAGGAATTTTACATTTTTCAGAAAAGTCAGATTCATGTCTGGCCTTTCTTCAAGGTCTTGCTTGCAAAGGTCTTTCCCGTAGAATCAAAAGATGACAAAAATGCATTTTCTCCCAGCTTTTAACAGGTTTAGTCTTAAAATTGAAAACATTCCTCCACCAAAACATCAATATCATAAAAGACAAAAAGCGGGAGGGTGGTGGGGAGGAGGAGCCGTCCACGTCAGAGCAGACGGGAGAGGCGTGCAGGGACACTGACCTACAACATGTGGCCTTTGTCCCCTTTCTTAGCAAACTGCTCCTAAACTCCTGGACTTGCACGAGTGACGGCAACAACAGAGGTGAACGAGTGTCTGCTGTTATTCATAAAGACCGTTCCCGCCGCACCTGATTCTGCGAGTAGCTTTTGCACAGAAGCACAGAGAGGAGAGGGTTGGAACCCCCACCTCGGGAAGGGAGAGGCTCTGGAGGCTGAGCTAATCACCACCGTGCTCCCCACGCTGCTCCGGCTTCTCCTCCGTCGCTGTTCCTGACTTGCATCCTTTTATGAAAAAAACGGGAATCTAGTGCCTGCTTTCCTGGGCTCTGTGAGCCACTCTGCAAAGTGATCAAAGCCCGGGAGTAGGAGCCTTCAGTTTACAGCTGGCCAGCAGGAAAGATGGGCGATACCTGAACTCGGGATCAGCATCTGAAGGGGGTGCAGACCCCGGACCTTACGGGGCCTGCGCTGATCACAGGCAGGTAGAACTGGAATTAAGCCACCAGACGCCCCGCTGGGCTTTGCGGGAGGGCTGAGCAGAAAATCCTGTGCATCTGCTGTCAGAAGCTTCTGGAAGTGCTGAGGAGAGGAGACTTTCTGTCTGACCTTCACGTGACAACTAAATACGGATGTGATCCTAGCCTGCTGGGTGCTTAATGGAGAGGAAAAAAAGCTCTAAAAGACATTTTTGGGTCAACTCTAAAATTAGAAAACAAGTAAGCACTGGATTAAGTATTACATAAATGCTAATATTTACTGAAGTTGGTAACTAAACTGAGCTTATGTGAAAGAGTGTTCGGGAATCCCCTGGCAGTCCAGAGGTTGGGGGGGGAGGGGCTGGCAATGAGGATCCTGCAAGCAGCACAGCATAGGCAAAAAAGCAACAAAAAAACCTTTATAAGAAAGACTGTCCTGATTTTTAGAAAATGTATACTTAAGTATTTCAAGAGGAAAAAGCCATGATGTAAATGCATCTTATTCTCACGTGATCCAGGAAAAAGTATGATACACACACACACACACACACACACACAAACTCATGTGTGATATGTGACTGTGGGCGTGTCCACACACATATGAGACACGGGGCCAAGCACGCAGGGCAGACTATGACCAACAGGCCCATCTGGGCAGAAGGCACACGGGACGCTCCTTGCTGCAATGCTCACCACTTTCCCGTAAGTTTGAAAACACTTCCAAATAAAAGTTTTTCTAAAAAAATCTTTCTTCCACCTGGAATTTGATAACCAAACATAAAGGACCCTGCCTTCATTTCAAACCATCGTCCAAGATCCTGGTACAAAGCATCCACATGGTCACCCAAGAATGGGCACCCCAGCTTGGGGCGGGTTCACTCCCTGCAGTGGTGCGCCCGCAGCGCCCACCGCGCGGAGGCCGGAGGCGCATCTGGGACGGCAGGCTGACCACCGTGCGTCTCCCGGCGGGCCGCCACCGCGCAGTAGGTCAGGCCGCAGACGCCAGGGGGCCACAGCCACCCGCTAGGGACCCCAGCGCTGCGCCTCGCCGGAACCCTGACCTTCGCGCCTGCAGCCGCGGCCCCCAGTCAGCGCCTCCGCTTCCTGGGGCAGCCCGGTCCCAGGCCCTGCGGCGGGGCCAGAGCACGGGCTCGCTCCTCTGGACGGGAGAGAAAGCCAGCGGCACGGCATCTGGGGGATGCGCAAGCTGCTCAAGTACACATTCGGTTGGTGGAAATCTGAGGTCAAGGCTGGAAGAGATCAAATGAAGTCCTTCAATGACAGATTCCGACCACGCGCAGAAGGCTCGTAATTTAAAAGTAGTTTCCTGTAACGGAAAAGAATCCGCAATACTATAGAGACGGATGGATGGGTGGGTAGGCAGCTAGAAGGACAACCGATCACTCTCCTGCACGCCAAAAACTAGCACGACGTGGTACGCCTTCATGGTGAGATGCCTCAGTAAAAAAAAATAAATCAAAGAGTCTGAAGGATAAAAGTGGTCTCATCTTCAGTAACCTCACATCTGGAAGGGAGAAAAAGGGTCATTTAAGAGTAAGAACCCTCTAGAGAGCTCAGGCAAAGGACTATGTGAACCATGTCTGTGGGTGGGTGTGTGTCTGTGTGTGTCAGGCGTTGCGAACCCACAGACTGTAGCCTGTCAGGCTCCTCTGCCCATGGAATTCTCCAGGGAAGACTACTGGAGTGGCTTGCTATTCCCTGCTCTGAGGGATTTTCCTGACCCAGGGATCAAATTCGTTACCAGCTGAGCAGGGAAGCCCAAGAACCACATTTAACCACATATAAATATTCTAGCAACCACTTTAGCATTTTTTAACAATAGGTGTTCAAGAAATATTTTAATTAAAAAAAATCTGGCCGAACCACAGTCTGCAGGACCTTTGCTCCCCAGCCAGCGGCTAGACTCCTGCCCCTGCGGTGGGAGCAGCAGTCCCGCCTCTGGACCACCAGGGAGCCCCAGGAGCCACATTTGTAACCGTGAAAAGAAACAGGGGAGGCCAACACACTGCATCTAACCTGCTGCTGCTGCTGAGTTGCTTCAGACCTGTGCGACTCTGTGCGACCCCAAAGACGGCAGCCCACCAGGCTCCCCCGTCCCTGGGATTCTCCAGGCAAGAACACTGGAGTGGGCTGCCATTTCCTTCTCCAATGCGTGAAAGTGAAAAGTGAAAGGGAAGTCGCTCAGTCGTGTCCGACTCTTCGCGACCCCATGGACTGCAGCCTACCAGGCTCCTCCTTCCATGGGGATACCAAATTATTTAGATGCACACTCAACATTAAAATATATCACATTCTTTTCTCACATTAAGTCTTCAGGACTGGTCTGCATTGTCCACGGGCAGCACATTTCAACTGGAACAGCCACGTTTCAAGTCTGGTCATCAGTCACACGTGGCTGGCAGCTACCACTCTGCACAGAACAGGTACCAATCATGAACCATGAAAATCCCTCTGTGAATAAACACCACCAACCATCTTTTTAGTGACCCCGAATGCAATGGATATTTTAGCTAGGAAGAAACAAATCCAGTGATGACCAAGGAACTAAACATACCAGGAACTAGGGGAAAACTCAATCCCCTTCATGTCAGTTCAGTTCAGTCGCTCAGTCGTGTCCGACTCTTTGTGACCCCATGAACCGCAGCACGCCTGGCCTCCCTGTCCATCACCATCTCCCGGAGTTCACTCAGACTCACGTCCATCGAGTCCGTGATGCCATCCAGCCATCTCATCCTCTGTCATCCCCTTCTCCTCTTGGCTCAATCCTTCCCAGCATCAGAGTCTTTTCAGATGGGTCAGCTCTTCACATCAGGTGGCCAAAGTATTGGAGTTTCAGCTTCAACATCAGTCCTTCCAATGAACACCCAGGACTGATCTCCTTTAGGATGGATCTCCTCCCAGTCCAAGGGACTCTCAAGAGTCTTCTCCAGCACCACAGTTCAAAAGCCTCAATTCTTCGGCGCTCAGCTTTCTTTATAGTCCAACTCTCACATCCATACATGACCACTGGAAAAACCATAGCCTTGACTAGACGGACCTTTGTTGGCAAAGTAATGTCTCTGCTTTTTAATATGCTGTCTAGGTTGGTCGTAACTTTCCTTCCAAGGAGTAAGCGTCTTTTAATTTCATGGCTGCAATCACCATCTGCAGTGATTTTGAGTCCAGAAATATAAAGTCAGCCACTGTTTCCCATCTATTTGCCATGAAGTGATGGGACAGGATGCCATGATCTTAGTTTTCTGAATGTTGAGCTTTAAGCCAACTTTTCCACTCTCCTCTTTCACTTTCATCAAGAGGCTCTTTAGTTCTTCTTCATTTTCTGCCATAAGGGTGGTGTCATCTGCATATATGAAGTTATTGTGATTTCTCCCAGCAATCTTGATTCCAGCTTGTGCTTCCTCCAGCCCAGCATTTCTCATGATGTACTCTGCATAGAAGTTAAATAAGCAGGGTGACAATATACAGCCTTGATGTACTCCTTTTCCTATTTGGAACCAGTCTGTTGTTCCATGTCCAGTTCTAACTGTTGCTTCCTGACCTGCATACAGGCTTCTCAAGAGGCAGGTCAGGTGGTCTGGTATTCCCATCTCCTTCAGAATTTTCCACAGTTTATTGTGATCCACACAGTCAAAGGCTTTGGCATAGTCAATAAATCAGAAATTGATGTTTTTCTGGAACGCTCTTGCTTTTTCAATGATCCAGCGGATGTTGGCAATTTGATCTCTGGTTCCTCTGCCTTTTCTAAAATCAGCTTGAACATCTGGAAGTTCACGGCTCAGGTATTGCTGAAGCCTGGCTGGGAGAATTTTGAGCATTACTTTACTGGCATGTGAGATGAGTGCTTGTGTAGTAGTTTGAGCATTCTTTGGCATTGCCTTTCTTTGCGAGTGGAATGAAAACTGACCTTTTCCAGTCCTGTGGCCACTGCTGAGTTTTCCAAGTTTGCCGAAATATTGAGTGCAGCACTTTCACAGCATCATCTTTCAGGATCTGAAATAGTTCAACTGGAATTCCATCACCTCCACTAGCTTTGTTTATTGTGATCCTTCCTAAGGCCCACTTGACTTCACATTCCAGGATGTCTGGCTCTAGGTGAGTGATCACACCATCGTGATTATCTGGGTCATGAAGATCTTTTTTGTACAGTTCTGTGTATTATTGCCACCTCTTCTTAATATCTTCTGCTTGTTAGGTCCATACCATTTCTGTCCTTTATTGAGCCCATCTTTGCATGAAATGTTCCCTTGGTATCTCTTATTTCCTTGAAGAGATCTCTAGTCTTTCCCAGTCTGTTGTTTTCCTCTATTTCTTTGCATTGATCGCTGAGGAAGGCTTTCTTATCTCTCCGTGCTATTCTTTGGAACTCTCCATTCAAATGGGAATATCTTTCCTTTTCTCCTTTGCCTTTAGCGTCTCTTCTTTTCTCAGCTATTTGTAAGGCCTCCTCAGACAACCATTTTGCTTTTTTGCATTTCTTTTTCTAGGGGATGGTCTTGCTTCCTGTCTCCTGTACAGTGTCATGAACCTCCATCCATAGTTCATCAGGCACTCTGTTTATCAGCTCTAGTCCCTGAAATCTATTTCTCACTTCCACTGTATAATCATAAGGGATTTGATTTAGGTCATACCTGAATGGTCTAGTGGTTTTCTCCACTCTCTTCAATCTCAGTGTGAATTTGGCGATAAGGAGCTCATGATCTGAGCCACAGCAGCTCCTGATCTTGTTTTGCCTTCATGTCCGTCCAGCACAGAAAAGCAACAAGGGTTAGAGAACCACAGTTAAACAAGGGGAGCGCTGCTGCAGTACAGCGACAGGGAGGCCTGGATTCTCTGTGCCAACGGCTGGGTCAGCCAGGACGCAGAGGCAAGTCAGGTTCCCCTGCAGGGAAGGACGAAGGGCGAGGCCGGCGCTGTGTGCCTCCACGTGCAAGGCAGAGGGGAGGACGGGCCGGCAGGCGCCTGACCCTCACACAGTCAGCCCAGGGGGCTCCGTCCTGAGAGGAAGAGGCGTCCAGAGGGCTGAAGCAGAAGAACATGCCCGGATTAGACTGCGAGGACACGACTGAGTTCGCACACGCATGCCTGTGTGGGAAGCCAGGTGTGCAAGAGGAGACTCAGCTCCCGGTGCTGCGGCAGGTGTAAGCATAGGACCGGCTGGTGCGAGGGGCGCTCAGAGCAATCCCCCAGGACTTCAGGACCCCGGGGGCTCAGAGAGATCCCCCAGGACTTCAGGACCCCAGGGCGCTGGGAAAGTAATGATATACTAAGTGGGCACAAAATGCTGCCAGCTTTATCCCTGAATCCTGCCACAGACTCACAGCTCCCGACAACTCTGAGGCCATGGAGAAAGAGTACAGAAAACCTGGGGCCCCTCCCCGAGAGGCATTAGCAGACTTGGCCCAGGTGGCTGTGTCCGTGTCTGGCTGGGCCCGCGGGTCCGTCACGCGGCATCTGCCAGGGACACGTGTACACGGGCCCCGGGGGTGACCAGGAGATGGGGGGGCTCGTGATGTGGTGGGAACATAGAGGAGGGCTGGAATCCCCTGTGATTCCAGGCAGGACCCTGTGAGGCTCCCGGGCAGGAGAGCCTTCCTGTGTCCCCATCTCTTGCTTGCAGGAAACAGGTTTCATTCCTCCTCTATGACCTTCCAGATATTCCAAAGAGCCGGTTCAAACAGCTGCTAGTCAGGGAAGGGAGGGGACGCGAGACAAGGGGGGTGCAGTCAGAAAGAAGGCGGCCTTGAGGCAGGGTCCCAGGACCCCTCACACGGTACACAGCAGTGACTCTGAGTGGCTTTCAGCTATGAAACCCCCACCACGTGGGAGAAGTTAGCTGTTTGCTGCCCGTAAGCACGCAGACCCCGGAGCAGCTGGAACCAGGCTTTTGATGCCGACTACCGATGACCTCGCCACCAACCAGTCGGAAGGAGGTCCTCCAGCTGATGCCCCCTCTGAACCATTACTGTGAAGCTCCGCGCTACCTGCCAGGTGGAAACACACAGGTTTTAGGGCATTAGCCTGCTGTGTCCCCTTTTGCCTGACAAACCAATAAAGCTATTCTCTGCTACTTCACCCAAAACTCTCCAAAATTTCCAAAATCCCCAAATCTCCAAAAGTTTCCAAGATTTAATTTGATGTTGGGGTACAAAGGCCAGATTCAGCTTCAACAGTCCATTAGAAAAATGCTGGAGGTAAGATACGTGCTGAGACGCTTCATACTGTCCAAGAAACAAGTCTGGTATTATTGTTAATGCTGGTCTTTACTTTGCTTGGAAAGTTTCTACCGTAAATAAGCAGGTAAGCAGAGATAACCACAGGTGGAAGTGAAAGTCACTCAGTTGTGTCCGACTCTTTGCAATTCCATGGACTACACAGTCCACGGAATTCTCCAGGCCAGAATACTGGGGTGGGCAGCCCTTCCCTTCTCCAGGGGATCTTCCCAGGGATCAAACCCAGGTCGAATAAACACCAGTTTCCACTTTTTTGATGTTTAACTACACGTGTGTATCAGGAAAATCTGATGACATTAAAAGAACAATCAGGGGCTTCCCTGATGGCGCCGTGGTCTTCAGTCCTGGTCTGGGAGGACCGCACATGCTGCAAGGTGACTGAGCTCAGGAGCCCCAACTACTGAGCCCTGCTCTAGAGATGGCGCTCGGCAACAGGAGACGCCACCCCAGTGTGAGGCCTGAGCATCACAGCTGGAGAGGGGCCCCCGCTCAGACACTGGAGGAAGGCCCACACAGCAAGGAAGACTCAGCTCAGCCAAAGATAAATAAATTAAAAAGCAAAACAATAAGAAATCTCCACGAAACTGCAAAACATTATCCGTACTCAAACTTAATAAGCAGTACGTCTCAGCACAGTTCATAACAACGGGCTCCAAAAGACAACGGAAACCCCAGTTGTGTTGTGGCAACAACGGGTGTTTCCTCGTGTCCTGGTCATAGAAGGAGGCTGCCACTGAAACAAGCAGTCCCAAAACAAGAAACTCTGATTAATACTAAGGTGAGGAGATGTGTTTGGGCCAACTGAAGTGCTCTGTTAGGACCCTCTGTCAAACTTTGTATGTAATTATAACAGTCCCAGAAATTTCAGAGAATGGAGTAGAATGTTCTAGGCGTACGCTATCCAACAGAAACATAATGCTAGACACATGTGATTTTAAGTTTTCAAGTAGCAACATTAAAGAAAAAAGAAACAGGTGAGATTAATTTGAAGAATATTTATGTATTTTATTAACCAAATATATCCAAAATATCATTTCACCATGTAATCAAAATTAATGAAACATCTCACTTTTTCTCATTTGGTCTACAGCTCATCTCAATTTGGAGCAGCTACAATTCAAGTGCTCATTAGACAAATGTAGCAAGTGGCTATAATATTAACAAAGACGGAGACATTTCCAGTCTGTGGTGAAGATTCTAAAGAGCAAAGCGGTTAGGGGGCGGGTAAACTGCCCAGCCAGGCCTAGAGTTGCTTCTAACTCCCGACCAAACGTTCCTTCTATTTAATCAGACCGTGGGCCCTGCGATTTACACCCAGGAGACACAGAGTATCAAATTAAGGCAGGCCAAGGACGCCCGAGATGCGAGTCACTGTCAAGAGACCGTGTGAAACCAGAGCTCACTGTCGAAAGACTGTCTGGCTGAACCGAAGGACACCCAGCGGCAACTCAGCAGAGCAGACCCCTCAATCGGCGAGCCTGGATGCTGTTTTGACAGGTCTGAGAGAAATGCACATATTGTCGGGTCCAAATTCCCAGGCTCAGAATATCGACTGTGAGAACAGTTCCGTGCACACAGATGGGAAGGCTGTTGAGGGTTCACGCCCACGTGACGCCCTGACCCCCTACACTGCTGTTAATACTTTAGAAGTAATCGGGGGCTTCCCTGGTGGGACAGGACAAAAACCCGCCTGCCAATGCAGGGGACCCGGGTTCCATCCCCGGCCCGGGAAGATCCTGCATGCGGCAGCAACTACTGCAGCCCGTGAGCCTAGAGTCCACGCTCTGCAGTGGGAGAGGCTGCACAGTGGCAAGCCCAACTCTGCAGGGCAGCCCCGCTCAGCACAGCTGGAGAGAGCCCGCACACAGCGACAAAGACCCAGCACCGCCAAAGACAAAGAAACCATAAAGAAAAAGAAGCAATCTGCAGGAAGAAAAGATGTCTTGCTTAAAAGAAAATGCTCTGGCCCGCAAAAGGGAGAGAGGGAAACTGTCATATGTTGATCATTGTTAAAGCTGGGTGACGGATACAAGGCTGTTTATTATATTAAATGATTCTTCCTTCCTTTATGTATACATGAAAGTTTCCACAATAAAAAGTTTTCTTTTAAAGTAGGGAGGAGGGAGGGGGGCACAGTCCTCCTTCTGAAAGAGGAAGCTTCCTGGTGTCAGAACCCTGACACCAGGACAAATAAACAAGCTCCAGCATTCTGGTGATGATCCCAAGAGTGCTTGAAAATGTGGAGACGTTTCAATTTTTAGGAAGCGACCGAATGGAGAGCAGAAGGAAGGAAAGAGGGAAAATATTTTTAAAATGCTCACAACCCCAGCGCCCTGAGAAAACCACGGTCAGCAGCGACTCAGCATACATCCTCCGGACCATCCCAGTCTGTTCACTGAAACGGGTGTCACAGCCTCCAGCCTGAGGAAGCCAGGTGACGCACGGGGCTGCTCTCCAGGCGGGGGCCCCCTTCAGGAAGGGCCGCCTTCCCGGTGGTTCTCAGTGGGAGGGTGAAACTCTGGGCTGGGCAAATGGATACCTGTATGACGCAGCCCCTCCTCTGAAGACTTAAATCCCCAACAGGGGGGCGGGGGGGCGGGGTTTGGGCAGTGGCTGCTGGTCAGCCCCTGAGTGCGTCCCACCCTCTGCAACCCCAGGGACTGCAGCACACCCAGCTCCTGTCCTTCACTACCTCCTGGAGTTCGCTCAGACTCCTGTCCACCAAGTCGGTGATGCCATCCAACCGTCTCACCCTCTGCTGCCCACTCCTTTGGCCTTCAGTCTTTCCCAGTATCAGGGTCTTTCCCGATGAGTCAGCTCTTTGCATAGGGTGGCCAAAGTACCAAAGCATCAGCATCAGTCCTTCCAATGAATATTTAGAGCTGATTTCCTTTAGACTTGACCGGTGTGATCTCCCTGCAGTTCAAAGGACTCTCAAGAGTCTTCTCAAGGTAGTGGACGGGAATCATCCAGGATCCTGGATACAGGACCTTGAACTCCTGCAGCTGGGATCCCAAGACACGACTGACTCCGCATTCCTCTGTCCCCAGCTTGTGAAAGCAACCAGTACCCTTCTTACAAACATGGTTTTCTCATTTAAACTGAACAGAGTTCCCATCCATTGTTCGAAGTAAAGAACTCCAGTAAGAGTAATAATGAATTTTCCGCCAGGTACTATGCTAAAATTTTGATTGGCGTTAATTCATTTACCCCTCAAACACTCCCATGAGGTAAATACTACCACTGACTCCATTTCAGAACTGAAAAACTGGAGATCCAGGCAAATTAAATAATACGTCCCAGTTTACAGCTACTGGTTGTTGAGCTGGGATTTGAACTTAGGCTGGTGGATCTTGCCATTTTGTCCAAAATCATAAAACCTTCAATTAAGCTGCTTTCTGGCCTGCTTTTTTCATTAACAATATGTTAAGAATGTCTTTGTATGTTGCAAAATACATCTTTTGTTAATAGCCACAGTCAGACTCTATTTTTTTGGGCCCTAAAATCACTGCAGATGGTGATTGCAGCCATGAAATTAAAAGACGCTTACTCCTTGGAAAGAAAGTTACGACCAACCTAGACAGCATATTAAAAAGCAGAGATATTACTTTGCTGACTAAGGTCCGTCTAGTCAAGGCTATGGTTTTCCCTGTGGTCATGTATGGATGTGAGAGTTGGACTGTGAAGAAGGCTGAGTGCCAAAGAATTGATGCTTTTGAACTGTGGTGTTGGAGAAGACTCTTGAGAGTCCCTTGGACTGCAAGGAGATCCAACCAGTCCTTTCTGAAGGAGATCAGCCCTGGGATTTCTTTGGAAGGAATGATGCTAAAGCTGAAACTCCAGTACTTTGGGCACCTCATGTGAAGAGTTGACTCATTGGAAAAGACTCTGATGCTGGGAGGGATTGGGGGCAGGAGGAGAAGGGGACGACCCAGGATGAGATGGCTGGATGGCATCACGGACTCGATGGACGTGAGTCTGAGTGAACTCTGGGAGTTGGTGATGGACAGGAGGCCTGGCATGCTGCGATTCATGGGGTCGCAAAGAGTCAGACACGACTGAGCGACTGACTGAACTGAACAATGAATTTCATAATTCAAGCAAGGACCTCTTCCATTGGGATATTTAGGCTGTTTTAGTTTTTCAGTATCGTGAATATGGCTCTAATAGCTGCCCTTTTAATCTGAAGGCATATCCAATTTACAGTTAGGTTAACTTTCTGGCATGAGTTTGTCAGGATAAAGGATGTGTACCCTTTTTCCCATTCTCAATTATGTATAGTACAGTAAGGGTATTTGTTTTCACAGCTTGTTAAGAAATATAAAAGGGAACAAGGTCAGCTTTTCTTCAAGAAAGGCTGTTTCTGCCTTTGGGCATTCCTGTGTGCCCAAAGGAGACAATCTGCTCAGCTAAATAAGAAAGAAGACTCTGTTTTTAAACGTTAATTGGTGAAGGATAATAGGATTTCCCAATCAATACCAAGTACAGTTCAAGTCCAGTGTTTGAGGAGCTCTACTGCGTCACATTCCCCGAGGCAATTCTAAAGGGCAATGCTCCGGGATGACGGTGGAAAAGGTGAGTTTCAAGCAAAGCCGTTCCTGTGACCCTTGGCCTTTTACTTTGCACTGGCTGCTTCAAAAGCCAGAAGAGACACCAGTTAAACCAACACAGTGATGTGACTGTAGGCGCGTTTACGTCTCCCGTGAGATGGAGGTTCTCTAGTTCCTTTCCTCAGGTCACTCCGGTGAGGTAACTTCCTGAGATGGCACTATTTCCTATTTTGTTCCATACAGGCTGAAACCCCGTCTAGCTGAACACAAAATCACACTTCTAACTAGACCTACCTGCAGGCTACCGAAGGCTGATGCTCCATCTGAGATGAGCGGGAAGCTTGAGAGAAAGATGACGGCTAGAAGCACCCAGCCCTCACAAGGGGCAGGTGGAAAAGACAAAATGTATTAGGGTGCGTGGCCGGGGCTGCACTGGTGCGGCAGTGGCTGGCAACCTGCACAATGACCGTTCTTTGGGAGACCGGATGACTGCAGACAGAAAAGGAAGAACAGCAGTCCCAGACCCCTTGTGACTTTGAATTTGAATTTCTAGGGGAAACTACGCAGTAACTTTCATCCGCTTAGACAGAATATAATTTAAAAAGAAAATGTTTGTCCTAAAACTAGTATCAGGACTCAGACTGTATTAGCACAGTCCGGGTAACTAACTCGGGCAGAGTCTGGCTAGGCTGATAGTGATTAGCTTGCAGAGACAGATAAGAATGTTGAAAGGGAAAAGACAAGTAAATATTTACCAAACACAATTCCAAGGAAGAAAAGAGATAGCAGACCCAGGAAATTAAAGAATATGAAGATAAAATTAAGCACTCTCAGAAAGTTCAGGGAATCAGAAAAGAATAAAAAAAAAAAAAATCAGAGTGAATCAGGACATGCTAAGTATTATTCTAACTAGTTCAGCGGCCACATTTCGTCCCATTTGGCAATCCCCTGCCCCGCCCCCATCAGCGGTCAGCCCAGCTCCTGGGGAAAGTGAGGGGACACAGAGAGGGATGAAAGCGGCTGTGGAGAATGCGAAGCATCCGCCCGCAGGACACTCAGTGCGAGCCCTGATCCCAGAAGATGCCGCGCGCCAGACCGGCTAAGCCCGAGTGTCACAGCTCCTGAGCCCAGCAGCTGAAGCCCCGTACAGAGGGGCCGCCAGATGGGAAGCCCTCACGAAGCGCGATCAGAGAGCAAGCTCTGCTTGCCCCAGCTCGAGAAAAGCCTGAGCCGCCGCGAAG
This sequence comes from Budorcas taxicolor, assembly GCF_023091745.1. Classification (NCBI taxonomy): domain Eukaryota; kingdom Metazoa; phylum Chordata; class Mammalia; order Artiodactyla; family Bovidae; genus Budorcas; species Budorcas taxicolor. Next base: position 221,379,306 of record NC_068910.1, on the reverse strand, counting down.
ACCCCGCACAGCCGATAAATCCAAGGAAAAGAAGACCGAGTGCACACAGGGCAGGATTCGCCTCCCGCGAGAAGCTCCCAGCAAAACCAGAAGGTTAAGGGGTCGTGCCTGCGGCCTCCTCAGAGGCGAGGTGTACACGTCTGGCTAACCCGCCAAGCCCAGCAGGGCAGAGTCTCAGGGGACACCGCTGGTCTGCCCGAGGGGCGGGACTCACCGAGGGCGTGGCTGCAGCTCCGACAGGACTCCGTGAGGCTGACGATGATCTGCTGCAGGTCGGCTCTGGGGGGCGTGGGCGAAGGATTGGGGTTTTTCCAGCCATTGCACTTACAAGATTCCTCTGCCTAAAAAACAAACAAAGGGAGAAACAAAATTATATACTAGACAGCAAGGAACTGAATGCTTTATACATAAGTAACACACACCAGTCACAGGACGGCAACCTTCCCACTCCTGACTTAATCATGTTCTCTGTATTAGAAGGAAACAAAAGCAGAAAAAAGGCAAAGAGGGCGTGACTCAGACATGTTGTTCTGTCGTTGCTTTTTGGGTTTTGGTTTCCTTTCCGCTGATCCTGCCTCACAGAGAGAGGATTGTGCCCTCCGCTCTGGCACCACGCCCCCAGCGAGCATCCACGGAGTCCATCTATCAAGCTTCCCGAAGGGAAAAGCCAGACTCCTGAGGTCCCCACAACACGTGGGGCTCCGGCGACAGCTCTGCCCAAGGCACTGACGAGGTCAGCGACCCCGGAGCCACCAGAGGGACGCAGCAGGTGAGGACGCCCTCGCCGGCTCCACCCACTCCCTCGCCGGCTCCTCCCACTCCTCCGCCGGCTCCTCCCACTCCTCCGCCGGCTCCTCCCACTCCTCCGCCGGCTCCTCCCAGTCCCCCGTGGGCCCCCAGCTGTACACGTGGAGAGTTCTTCGTGGAGGCTGCGAGTTCTCCCTCCCAACAATCTCCCCGGTTTCCCACGCCAGAGCACTTTTTGGTAACGCTTGACAGCATCATTCTTAACTTTTCCCACTTTGCACATTTCCCCACCTTTTTAGAAAACAGCAAAAATGCTCAAGTGTTTCTGTGATGACCTGGGTTATAAAGCAGAGGACAAGCGTGGAAAGGTATCGATTATTCCTGATTATTCTACCGAGTACCACTCTGGGTCTTCACTGGTCATAAGTGTGGAGGGAAACGTGGAAAGCTCGCACTGAGTGACTCTCTCCACCACACCAGCCCTCTCTTATTGAGAGCTTGAAATCTTCTATCGATGAGAAATAAAAATATGAGTTGCTGAAACAACATGAAACCCGGGCTGATTCACTCTGGCTAACAGCCTTCTGTGTACACCGTCCAACACTTGTGGCCTCACAAGTCACAAGCGGCTACCAGGCCCCTGCAATGCGGCCTGTGCACACGGGCACACCCGGGAGATGCAAGGCACACGGCAGACTTAGAAGACTGGAGCAGAAAGCAAGCATCTCGACAGCTTCCACATTCGTCACATGCTGAAATGCCACTAGTTTAGATACATGGAGTTACGAGATATTAAAACCCACTTGGCCGGTTTTTCTTTTTTAATGCGCCTATAGAACATTCGTCTGTCTACAATGTGGGAGACCTGGGTTCAATCCCTGGGTCGGGAAGTTCCCTGGAGAAGGAAATGGCAACCCACTCCAGTACTCTTGCCTAGAAAAATCCCATGGACAGAGGAGCCTGGTGTCCACGGGGTCACAAAGAGTTGGACACGACTGAGCAACTTCACTTTCTCCTGGACAGTACTGGCCTTTAAATAAATTGCAATAGATTTTTGTGCTTGGGCTTGGGCTTTGTGTTAGATCTTTCGTTCCCTCAGACATCTTTTCTCCCTGGTTTGGATGTCCCAGCAACCCCACCCACCCACCCCAGTCCCTGGTGTACCAGATGGCTGAAGTTAACAGAAGTCTGAAAATTTCAGAACGGCTGCTGCCTTGACCTCACACAGAAAATTCTCCAAGATAGGAATAGTTTCTGAAGTGTGTGCAGGTAGAGGAGAGTAAGAAAAGAAAGAATAAACAACTGGCAAGGCAGGAAGGGTCAAGATGCAAGAAAAACCTGCTTTTGATGGTAAGTCCTTCCCCGTGGGTGCGTGGAACCTGGCAAGCCCCACCTGACTGCTCCTCACAGTGAGGACGGGCTGAGGAAGGACCTTCCACCAGCGACGCCATCAGAGCAGCCCCCGGTGCATAGCTCCAGGGACCCTCTTCGGTCTGGCCAGGCACATGCTCTGACGCTAAGCTAAACCGGGCCCTGAAATTCTCTGAGACAAGCCATGTGCCTCTTAGAGACACGGTCTCCAAGGCCACATTCCTGAGGTGATGTTCATGAGAGTCTGCTTCCCAGAAGGCACCCCACAATCTCGAGCTGGGGGAGACCCCCCCCCCATCCACGCCTCATCTCCTCATGGTGGGCCAGCGGCCCCGCCTCCAGCTGTTCTGATCAGTTGGGCTGATTCAGCTGCCCTTTCCAAAAAAGGCTTTTGGCTAGAGAAAAACAAGTGATGACAAAAGCAGCCAATGAGGAGGGCGCGCCAAACCCAGAAAGAGAGAACAGCGGCGGCCAGAAACCTGGAGTCGAGAGAACGACATCCGAGGTCAAGGCCGCACGATGCGCGCCGAGGGCCTACTCCCTGCCGGCTACACCTGCTGGGTATGGAAGCAGCCGAGGAGACCCTGCCGGGCCCGGGGGCGCAGCCGCGGGGGCGCTGGGGGTGGCGGCCGGGCAGCACAGGCGGGCACAGCGCACAGGCTGTCAGAGAGGGCTGGTGCTGGCAGGGAAAGACGGACGGCGGGCCGCGAAGGTCTGGAGCAGAGCCATCAAACGCACGGTTTTAACCGGGACTTTTAGAGACGGGGGCAGTCAAGCAAAGGCTGACGATGAAGCTCGCTGGCAGAAGAGCATCCCAGGCAGAAGGAGCAACCTGTGCAAAGGCAGCCAGGCCTGGTTTGCTCCGCAGAGCGCGGCGGCCAGGGCGGGCGGAGCTCAGGGCGGAAAGCCGAGAGCTGCCATGGGGGCCCCACGGGGAAGGCCTCCTGAGAACGCTGACGCGCCGGCCCGGCTCCGTCTCTTCTCTTCCTCTCCAGGAGGGTCCTCTGGGCTGCAGACGGGGGTGCAGGCAGAACACAAGGGCTTGAGGCAGGGGGTCTGCAAACATTCTCTTTCTCCTTCATTTTTGCCTTTAGTCATGAGGGCCAACCATCCCCATTCTTGTTTTCCTTAAACAGCAATCATGGAGGGGCGGGGATCCACCCACGTTCCTGTCACGTCCGTCTAGTCAAGGCTATGGTTTTTCCTGTGGTCATGTATGGATGTGAGAGTTGGACTGTGAAGAAGGCTGAGCGCCGAAGAATTGATGCTTTTGAACTGTGGTGTTGGAGAAGACTCTTGAGAGTCCCTTGGACTGCAAGGAGATCCAACCAGTCCTTTCTGAAGGAGATCAGCCCTGGGATTTCTTTGGAGGGAATGATGCTAAAGCTGAAACTCCAGTACTTTGGGCACCTCATGGGAAGAGTTGACTCATTGGAAAAGACTCTGATGCTGGGAGGGATTGGGGGCAGGAGGAGAAGGGGACGACCGAGGATGAGATGGCTGGAGGGCATCACTGACTCAATGGACTCCAGGAGATGGTGATGGACAGGGAGGCCTGGCATGCTGCGATTCATGGGGTCGCAAAGGGTCAGACACGACTGAGCAACTGAACTGAACTGAACTGAACTGAACCTCTATCAGTAAATCGTCTTACTTCCTTCTGCTTTTAACTTCCAGTCCAGGATAATAATGCTCTTACCACACGCGGAAGCACATTAACAAACACAACCCAGCACTTACAAATCTCCGTTACCTGGACAGGAAGAAAGGCCCACCACGAGACCGCAGGATGCTCCCTGAATTGTCATAAAGGTGCCAAGCTGCCCGTCAAGGGTTTCCTGACTTAGGAAGGCAGAGGGCTTCTGTTGGGTGTGGGGTCAAGCGGATAATGACCGAAGTACACTCTGTCCTCAGTCTGTCTCATCGACCTCTGTAGCTTTTGACAGACATGATGGATTTTGCATCTGGTCACGGAAGTAACCACAGCCGCAGTCTTCACAGGCAGGCCAACCCCGGGAAGGAAGTACCCGTGGCAGGAGCTCCATGTGGACCAGAATGAACGCCACCAAAGGCCGCGCATCTGCCACTCCAGACACTGAGAGACGCTGACCTAGTTAGGCATGAGGTTCCTCATTACGAGGACGCGGGGAGGCCGCCAGCAGGCCTGATCAACCCTGTTCGCGCCACGGCTACGAGGAGAGCCATCACCCCAAGACAGCACTTCCTGTGGCAAAAGTCTGAGTCCACAAGTAAAAAGGCCCATGGCACTGCCTGGGGTGGGGCCTCCCCGCGGCTCTTCCCACGGCACGCAGCGGCGGCACGCAGGCGGCACGCAGCCGCGGCACGCAGGCGGCACGCACACACGGCACGCAGACGCGGCACGCAGGCGGCACGCAGCGGCGGCACGCAGGCGGCACGCAGCCCCGGCACGCAGGCGGCACGCACACACGGCACGCAGACGCGGCACGCAGGCGGCACGCAGCGGCGGCACGCAGGCGGCACGCAGCGGCGGCACGCAGGCGGCACGCACACACGGCACGCAGCGGCGGCACGCAGGCGGCACGCAGCGGCGGCACGCAGGCGGCACGCAGCCGCGGCACGCAGGCGGCACGCACACACGGCACGCAGACGCGGCACGCAGGGGCGGCACGCAGCGGCGGCACGCAGGCGCGGCACGCAGACGCGGCACGCAGCGGCGGCACGCAGGCGGCACTTCCCTGCGTTTGGCGGGCGGTGGGCCACGTGCACAGGGAGGAGGGGAAAGCAGGCAAGCCCCAAGCCTCTCCTGCTCCTCACGGCCCGTGTACTCTCTCTCCAAACCCTGGGCACCCTCTGCGTGTCCCTCACATCACAAGCCTGGATGCTGAGACACCAGAAGCCTCTCTTCACAGGAGATGAAGACGCAGCCCAGCGGCGCTCGGCCGTAAGAGGCCCTGGAGGCCCTGGGGAACTTCCTGAGAAGGAAAGCGGCGTTTGGGAGCGCGGGCAGCGCCACAGGGAGGCAGGCCTGCATCTCCTCTAAGCGAGTGATTACATTCTCCCAGACTGGATCTTCCCGCAGCAAAGTCCCAGGCCCGGGACCTTCCTTCAGGATATGCTTCCTCCGAGCCTGGAGGCGCGCAGAAGGCAGGGATGGAGCCAGCGGGAGGGCAGGGGGAAGGCAGGACCGCGCTCCGCCGCAGAGGCTGGCGGGAACCTGGGGAAGGCGGAGCGCGTCCGGGAGGACTCGGCCGCGGCCCGGGGCACCTGCCCCCGACCAACCCACAGCAGCGACGGGGCGAGGAATGTGTTTGCCAGCCGAGTGTTTCAGCCTGGGCTGAGGTTGGCAGACAGGCGGCCGGGGACAGCACGCAGTATCAGAGCTCTGTTCAGGAGGGTGGGCCTGGAGTGCTGTAGAGGCAATCTCAAATCTTAACTTCAGCATCTGCTAACTGTATGAACCTGGGGCGAACCCCTTAACCTTACGCTTCCTAATCTATGAAAGGAGCATAAAATATCCATCCCACAAGACTGTTAGAGGCACCAAGGAATGAAGGTGGGTCGGCGCAGAATGGATGGAAGTGGTAATGAAGACGCTGGTAACATGGTAGCAGAGCCCTGTTAGGTGAAAAATTAGCTGAGACCAGAGCTCTATACGTCATGATCAACTATGACAGGACTTTAAAGCAAGGACCTGAAGAGGATGCAGCCAACGAAAGGAGCTTGAAGATACTGGTCCCGATCACTGTGGAATCACATCACTTACTGAACAAAAGATTGGTCAGCTTACAAACGAAAAGTGACGCTCCTCACATAAATGACCCAGCAATCCCATTCCTGGGCATGAATCTGGAGAAAACTAATTTAAAAGACACATGCAAACTAACACAGCACTGTAAAGCAATTATCCTCTAATTAAAAAGTTATTCCTAACTTGGAGTCACTTGCTCACAATATTAAACAACAAAAAAGATATATGCATCCCAACATTCACTGCAACACTATTTACAATAGCCAAGACATGGAAGCAATTGAAATGTCCATCAACAGAGGAATGGGTAAAAAAAGATGTGATACATACGCACAGCATAAACTGGAAGGGCTGGAGCTGGAGCTCCGATACTTGGGCCACCTGATGCTAAGAGCCGACTCACTGGAAAAGACCCTGGTGCTGGGAAAGATTGAGGGCAGGAGGAAAAGGGGACGACTGAAGATGAGATGGTTAGATGGCATCACTGACTCGATGGACATGAGTTTGAGTAAACTCTGGGAGATGGTGAACAGGGAGGCCTGGCGTGCTGCAGTCCATGGGGTCGCAAAGAGTCAGACACGACTGAGCAACAGGACAAAAACAAGCATACACGATGGAATATTACTCAATAAAAAAGAAAGAAATACCACCATTTGCAACAACACTGATAGACCTAGAGTGTCAGACTGAGTGAAGTAAGTCAGAGACAGATAAATATCATATGATACCACTTATATGTGGAATCTAAAAAAAAAAGGTACAAATGAACTTATTTACAAAACAGAAAGAGAGTTGCAGTGTAGACAACAAACTTACTGTTACCGGGAGGGGAAGGGGAGAGGGGTCAACTGGGAGATGGGGATTGACGTCTACACACACCACATATAAAACAGTGACTACCAAGCGCCTCCTGCACAGCACAGCGATCTCTATGCAACACTCTAATGACCATATGGGGAAAGAATCTTTTCAATGTGTGAAGATATATATATGTAACTTTGCTTACACCTAAAACATTTTAAAAAATAAGGCTAAATATTTGTGCTGACAAGGAACCTCTCTAGGTCCTAGTGACTGGCAGCAAAGACAAACCCACAGAATAATACGGAGCATAATTTGATGTATGTTTGTTAAATGCATAAGCAATTTCAAATGTAGGAATGCGGATATGCAGAGGAACTAGAAAGACACACTTTGGCGGTGGGGGGGGTGAAAGTTGGGGAGGGGAAGGGACATTCCCTCTGTATTCTGTATTCTTCTCTGGAGTTCATATTCATGGGTTGATTGCTAATTTTCTTTGACATTGATTCCTCTGAATGAAAAAGTAATTCCAGAGAGATTCCAACAACAGTAACAGAGGCTCAGTACACACAGAGAGGGTGGAAACCATATCCTCACCATAAACCACATGTAAGAATTCCAGGATCCAACACCCTTGTCCCTGTCCCTGCTTATAAGCCCCCTCCCCTCACTGAAGTTCAAGCCAAGACAGGAACAAGCTTCCAGTTCTTGGAGAAAGGATATGGATTTTCAGAGATAAAAATCTTAACCTCATGATTGCAACAGACTTAAGAGTCCGGAAGTTAAAAGTTGATGCCTCTTCTTGTCTTAATATGACAGAAGACTGCCGTATTCTTGGGGGCCTGAGAAGTGGGTAGGTCATGAACCTCACAGGAGGGAGAGTCCTCCCGAGACCCTTGCATTCCCCCTACTCAGTAAAAGAAGGCTACACCCCCACACTGAAGCCACTTGTGACAGAAGAGCTTAATAAATTGCACAAGAAACTCCAATGATTTAGAAAGTAACTGAATAAAAGACTTTTCTTTCAAAATTGGCTAAGCTTGCTTCCTCGCTGAGTCTTGGGAACCCGGTAGCTTTTACAAAGTAGGGTTTTGTTTCTTTTGTTCAGAAGGACTGAAACTTTTCCCAAATAAACAGAAAAATTCCATGAAAACTAAGAGGAGGGTGGAGGGAGGGTGAGAAGGGAGGACAGAGAAACCCTGAAGTGGGAAAGCTGTGTCGGCCACGTGCAGGGCTCCAGACCATTCTGACACCCACGGGCAAGGCCAAGGTGAGCCACGTTGTCAGATCCGCGCTGAGGTCAGAGATTGAGCGTCAGAGGTGGGGAAAGAATGCTGAACTATCTACCTAGGAACTCTTTTCTACTAATTCCATGCTATAATGATATTTGGGAATATTAGGTAAAACATTAAAACTAGTGAAAGTGTTTCCTTTCCATTTTTTATATGGTGAATACTTGTCTCCAAAGCTTACGACCACCCAGAACGTCACAAAGGGACCTTGTCTGGACACAGAGTTACCTAAGGGTCTTGAGACAAAATCAGCCTAGTTTGGACTGGGCCTTAAACCCAGTAAGCGGTGTTCGTGTAAGAGAAAGGAGAGAGATGACACCGAGTCACTCATACGCATAGAAGACGCCCTGTGGAGACAGAGGCAGAGACTGGAGAGGAGAATCTATAAAGCCAAGAGGGAGCTCCCCCAGCGGTTCAGGGGTTAACAACCCAGCCTGCAATGCAGGGAGCACGGGTCGATCCCTGGTCCTGGCCGAGGCTACCAGGAGCCAGCAGATGCTAGGAAGACCCAGGAAGGATTCTTCCCAGACCCTTCAGAGCCCTGCCCTGCTGACACCTTGATTTCAGACCTCTGGCCTCCAAAACTGAATTAAAGGAACTAATAATGTTTATGATCATTTTTTTATGGCATTCCGAGAAAATTAATGCAAGTGGCATAAAACAGATAAGAACCTGCTGTGTAACACAGGGAACTCCACTCAACACTCTGTGATGACCTACGTGGGAAAAGAATCTGAAACAGTGGATATATGCACACGCATAACTGATTCACTCTGCTGTACACCTGATGCTGAC